>NC_067434.1:14059433-14379626 GCF_009764475.1 Pristis pectinata | reverse complement strand
TGTGATGGAGGGGGAAGGGAGCAAATTAAGCAGTAATGATTGGGTTGCCTCACTGGAGAGTTGGGCAATATTCAGTAAGATCATGGCTGATCTGAACTTCCTCAAGTCCACTTTTCTGCCCTTTGCTTCTAACCTTTGATTCTCTTGTAAAAATCTATCTCTGCTTTAAATATATTCATTAATTGAACCTTGCAGTTTTTGGGGGCAAGGAGTTGCAAGGACTTGCAATCCTTTCACACAAGAAATTCTTCCTCATCTCTGTCTTAAATTGACGTCCCCTTATCTTGAGACCATCCCTTCAGGGAAAACATCCAATATTTACTTTGTCAAGCAGGATTTTTAGAATCTTGCATGTTTCATTCACCAATGCAACTCATTGAACATCTGTATCTTTCTGGAAACTATCCTTTTAGTAGCTTATGCTTTCAGGCCAATTAACAGAATTTTTCAAGGATGCTTTCCTCATCAGAGTGAGAAACTGATTTAAGAGGATTGTGTCCTTTTTGTTGTTGCAGAAGATATAATGACTACTTTAAAATTCCATTCCAAGAAATGCATTTAGAACATGGAACAGTAAATCACAGGAACAGGTCCTATTGACTGAAGACGTCTATACTGACTGTGATGCCAATTTAAACTAATCCCATCTGCCTCTACGTGGTCTATATCCCTCCAGCCCCTACTTGTTTATGTGCCTGTCTAAATGCCTCTTCAATGTTGCTATTGTATCTGCTTCCACTACCTTCCCTGGCAGCGTGTTCCAGGCACTTGCCACTTGTGTGTATATTGGGAAAAAAAGTTTTTCCTCAAATCACCTTTTAAACTTTTCCCTCTTCCATCTTAAATCTCTGCCCTCTCATGTTTCACACTGCTGCGCTGGGAAAACTACTCTGACAATCTACCTTATCTATGCCTTTCATAATTTTATATACTTCTATCAGGTTGCCTCTCAGCCTCCGATGCTCCAGAGAAAACAATCCAAGCTTGTCCAACCTCTCCTTATGGCTAATGCTCTCTAATCTAGGCAACATTCTGGTGAAACATTTTTGCATCCTCATCCTTCCTTATAATATGGTGACCAGAACTGTATACGGTACTCCAAATATAGTCTAATAAGCATTTGTTTGTATTTATAGCATAGTCTGCAATTCTTTTTTACATGGATTACGAAATCCTTTTCCCATATGGATTTTCAGTTATCCAGACCTCCTGAAGCCATCCTGATACAACTTCTGCAATTTTTAAATGCAGCCATCTTGAAACTTTAGGAAGTGGACTCTAATTTGAAATTTATTTTGAAATCAACTCCTTTGGTGTCTGGTTCTATGTAATTTCCTGATGTATATTACAATGGGATTGTATCATTGTTGCCAAATCCAACAAAATGGTGCAGTAGTTGATCAATATGAATATAATTGCTTCTCTGAATGAATGTCCCTTTGGAAGATTACCACCAGCCATTACAATGGTGATTGTGATGACAACTTGAATAATGTGCCTTGGTTCCATTCTGGTTTTGTTCCACTTATTTGAACCATCTTGTTCTGGCAAGATGAGATTTTCCATTTCATCTAGTCGATGTTGAAATGTAACATCCTTCAAATATTCAATTTCTTAAATGTCTATAAGTTTGTCTGCATACCTACTGGAGTCAGCAGCTTGTGGTTCTCTTCCCACAGATGTTGCCTGACTTGCTGAGGTTTCCAGCATTTTCTGTTTTTACTTTAGGTTTCAAACATCTGCAGTTTTTAATATTTTTATTTAGAGTTGGAAGGTTATGACTCAAGTCCATTGTACTTTAAGGATATGGTGCCCTGCTGAGGATTTTGCACTTCTATGGTGCTGTCGTTCAGATGAAACATGAAACGGGTGTCATAAATGCTTCATTCTGTGAGGGGGACTTCTGTTGGTACCTTGGTCAGTGTTTATCGCCAACCATTATCTGCCAGATTATTTGCTTTTTGGTGCCCTGGTTTTTTGCAAACCATTTTGTGCACAAATGTGGCGACTTGAGTTTCGGTGCATTTAGGCAATGATTACGTTCCATTGTCTGTAAATGATGTGGGGCATCTTGAGGTTGTGAAATCAATTATTTCATGCAAGTTTTTCATTTGAGTTTTTCTATTTCCCTTGGTTACATTACTGGTCGTTGAGCATGTATTCAACCTCCTCCAATTAAACTTAATCTCCATATGTGCTACTGCCTTATGAGTTTCAGCTAATGTCATTTGATTCAACAGAATGTGACAATATCAAAACCTGTTCCCTTGGGTGTCATAGGCATGACTTAGACAGAAAGTCCACTTTTGGAATTTGTATTGAATGGGTACATGGAATGATTATAACTAACACAGTTGTCACGTGGCTCTTGATTTCAGTGAGCTATCAATCCTTTGATCTGTTTTCACCTGTGTTGTTTCAGTATCTGAAGTTGTTAAGATTATATTCCTATGATACAGTTCTGTACCCCATTGCCAATTGGCAATCATGTTTATCCTCCAAACCAATCCAGATCTCTTGTAATTGATTTGCCTCTTTGATACTGTTTTGAAACCTCACTCCTCTGCCATTTAACCTTTGTGAGCAGCTATTTTTTCCATACGCCCTTCCAAGAGTATAAATAAAGCTCTGGACTTTTCTGTAATGCAATCATTGATAGATCCTTGCATAATGTTTACTCTGAGATGGAAAAAATGAAGCCTATCACTACTTTGCATTGAGCTGATGTTCATGTGATTGGGTCAAAAAGGCTAAATCTGTGACTTTAATCATCATTTGAAGCACCACACTCCAGATGGCATCTCTTGTATCATTTTGAACTTGCTGAGTGAGAAATTGCAGGCCTGAACTTGCATTTTAATTTTTCATCATGTAGTACATGTGAGATATCTTTGCTCTGAACTAAGTTTCTCTGGCAGAATATATATTTGTGTTTTTCTTTTATTTAAAAAAAACACATATAATATCCAGACATTGAAAATGCAATTGTTACCCAATTTACCAAATTCCTTTTAAAAGTCTTTGTACTGGAGAACACAGCCTAAATGTGTGGCACGTAGCAGGCCCCTACGGTAATTGTGTTGAAAGTTTTAGCATAGGAGGTTTGTGGCATCTGGATTGCATACCTGCTTTAATGTTCATTTTCTTGATGATTTTTCTTTCAGTAGTGGATACTTTGCAGCCTGTAAATAGACATATTAGAATGTAAGTAGGCATGGATTCTGACTTCTTTTGTCTCAGCATGCAACATTGTATTTATCTTGATGGTTGAGTTAGTGCTGCCTTAAATGTAGGGCGTCACTTAAGACTGTACTGCTGCTTTATTAGTTTACTGCCAATAGCTATCTACACTGGTGGCAAACTCCTTATACAGAAGGAGTGTAAATCTCAAAAAGTTTGTGTGCAGGATTATATTTACCTTGTTTTTCTGTTATTATAAGCTAATTGTCTGAAGTCTTAATCATTTATGGAATAGTCAGTAAATCCTCAGCCACTTATTGTTATTTCAAGCAATCTTAGTCTTCCCATTGCAAATTAAAATTGTACACTGTGTGGAATTGATGATCCATAAATTGTTGGGTAAAGTACCTGCATAGAGTATACTGTTGGATTTAACATCTATCCATTTTGGTTTGTACCTGGCATATTCAAGATTGCAAGTACTTTTCAATATGCCAAATAAAAGATAATGCTTGGTTAATGCTTTATCAAGTGACTTAAATATTGTTGGCATAAAAATGCAGTGAATGTTATATAGGCAAATACAAAAACCATCAAATACCAAAGGAACAATAAATATAGATTTTTGGGCTGTTTTAATTTTTCAGGAGATGGGGAGAAGTTTTCAATTTCCACCCTGTCTGAAGTATGGGTTTTGTACATCCTCTCAAAATGCTGACAATGCTGCAGAATGTACTTCTGAGGGTTCCATTATGGAAATCATGAAGTGCAAGGTAATACAGCTCCAATCGGGATCTTAATCTGACCAATGTGTTGACCGTATTGCTAGGAGTACTATGACGGCCTTGAAGTTATTTGTTAACTCCTTTCAAATTAAGGTTTGAAATCTATGTATAAAGTGCAGTTAAAAGATGAAAATATTTTTGATATAAACAGGAAGTTTAATCTACAATATTTATTCAGAAACTATTGGAATCAAGCATTCAAAATTAGCAAATGATGAAGGAATAAACATTGTAACATTCACAGATGAACAAGGCCAAAGATGTTGACCCTGCTCTTGTCAATCTTGTAAACTGTGATTTTGTTTTATATTATGATATGCGGCTAAGGAATTTGGAATTGATTTAAAAAATGTACAGTCAAATTGTGGTGTTTAAAGCAAGATGTGGAAATACATCTACAAAACTCTGTGAAACTAAGTGCAATTCAAGACTGTTTTGCTTTTCACTCTGGTTGTGATGTCTAATGCATTTTATTAAAACATGTAAAATAAGGATAACCATTTGGAAGAAGTATTTTGGATGTGCAATGCACATTCTCATGTGAAATTGGCCTAAACTGTTTACAGCACTAAAGTTAAATTAAATCTGTGGTTGATTATACCATAACAATTTTTTCAGTAATGCATCTATTGGATTGCTTCCCATTTGTTGAGTTATATTCATTTTCATGGTCTCTAAGTAAAATAAGTTTTCCATGAAAATGGCAGCATTATTTGAGTCCCTTGCCTTTACAAGTATTTTTTTCATTGCTTGATTCTGGAATGCAAATGACCATATCTGATTTTGACTCTTTACTGGTTACATCTTGCTGCTTTATTGCCGGCTCTTCTGTAGTCTGTAAATTGAATATCAAAATAGAATGTTTTGGAGTTTGGTGAGAATAGTGAAGTAATTAGAGATGATAAAACTGATTTAGCAGAGTGTTGGAAAACAAAGGAATTGTGTCATAAATGTGCAAAGCAACGGAAACAGTTTTAATGGGAATTCTAACACAAGTGAGGGGATCATTTCCTATTTGGACCTTTTTATCTTGATCAAAACTGAGTTGCTGGCTGTAGAAGTTAACACAAAATCCTTTATTTCATTTTATTGATGTTTTAGTCCTGGGGTGAAAAAAACAGTTGCCTGTAGAATATCGCAGGATGATTTTTGCATTCTGACTTGTCATTCTACAGTGTCATTCACATTCTCAGGATGTCCCAACAATGTTTTGCATCCTGTAAAGCTATTTAAAGGTGGTCACTGTTTAATGTAAAAGACAGCAATCAATTTCTGCACAGTAATCCCCCACAAATTACTCCATTCTAATGACTAGAGAGTCCTTTTATATAAGTGTTGATTGATAAATAGTCCACTCAGTGTTCTTCCCCTGTTGATGCTCATAGTAAAACTAATTAAGTCAAAATTTTTCCAGACAGGAAACAGTGGGGGGAAAATATTGTTTGAGCAAACCTCTAATTTTGGATAGAGTCAAAAAGACGGAGGTGATTTTTAATGGGTTCAGCATTATGTTATTGCTTTAGCCTGCTTGCTCATAAATATGTATAGAAAGCTAATGATGGTACTACTTTTCTATTTTTAGTACTTTGGTTACTGATATTCATTAGTATTTGGAGATAATGATGGAAGGAAAAATGATCCACATGGTCTTGGGTCCAAGGATGCAAGAAAGCAACTGGTGGTAGAAGTGTGATTTGGAGTGTTGCTTTTTTCTTTAAATTTATTGGTAATGAGGAAAATCATTTCAACCAACAGCCAAAGTTGGGTTTACCTTTGTAAATTCATTATTTGGAAGTTCAGCAATTTCTGTTTGGTACTGTTTAGGTTATGCATTTCTTGCCTTTCCTTTGGCATTTTGTATAGGTGGTGAATTGTGTGAGGTTAAGATGTGCTTCTGAGGAAGAAAATTCTAAGCAAGAGCAAGTTTTTAAAACTAACAATTAACGTCTTCTGTTTCTTTTGAGATTGGAGGAGGAGATGATAATGATTTGATTTGTAGCTGAAGCATGGAGTAATTTGTTCAGTATAATAGCTGCAATTAATTATTATCAGAAGCAACTTGGATTTCATAAGTGCATAACTGAGAAAATTATTTTCTATCAACACTAAACAGGCCCTCCTGATTTTTAGTTTGGGTATGAAAATATTCTATTTATCTATATCAAGAAAAAGTATGCTTCTGGGTTTTAAAAAAAAAGTAACTATGACATATCATCATAATAAGATTTTTAAGCTTGATCAGGAAAATGGCAAAAATAATGTGGTCAGTGCAACATTAGGTGATGAGCAGTCAATAGTAGAAATTTATCCAGCTTATAGCAGGAGAATGGGGAAGAATCATTTCATGATATTCTATGACTGAAAACTTTTTACAGTGCTTTATCTAGTTTATCTTGAGTGTATATGTTTTCTTTCATATAATAAAAACAAAACCCAATTATATTGTACCTTTCACCACCTCGGGTGAGTTCTCAAGTGCTTTAGAATGTTTGCTTTTTTTTGAAGTGTGGTCATTGTTGTAATATGGAAAATATGGCAGCCAATTTGTACACACTTATTAACAGCAATGAGATGAATGATCGTCAGAACATGGGTGAACTTGCCGTGGAATGTTTTGAGACCAGTTGAGAGGAGCTGGTCCTCACTTTCTGAAAGATGGTAGCTTTCAGAGTGCTGTACTCTCACCACTGCATTCATCTAAATTTTAAAATGAATAGTACAAATCGCTGGAGCAGCCTACCTCTCAGCCTGGAGCAATTGACCTAAAACTGGCATCATTTGATATGGCACTAAGTGAGGAAGGTAAGACTGTGAACTTGCTTGATGCTAAAATTTCATGGCGGCTTCAGTGATATTAGTTACAAGAGGAATATTGTGAATGAATGGCTAACACAAGGATCAGCTATCTGAGACTTGCTATGTGTTTATTCATGGACTGAATTGCAATATACACTGGGCTTTACTGCTGTTTCATTTGGTAAATTAAAACTCACAGGCGGAATGCTAAAGCTCTCATTAATCTTTTGCTTCAGTTTAGGATTACTTCTGGTGCTGCTGTTGCTGTCAGCACTGTGGACAATCTGCGCCAGTTAGCTGAAACAACTCAGATTAATATTAATCCTTTTAATACTGCTGCTCATAATATAGTCATTAGGTGACTTGAAACTAATCCTGCCCACCTAACCAGGATGATTTATTAAATACACATAGCAGATTACCCATAATACAGCTTTGTATGAATGGGCATCAAATAAATGCACCCATCATCTCTCTGTTTTTACTGGTGGCTTGAATAATGTGCATTTTACATTTGTGGGTTTATCTGGAAGCTCAAGTGTATTATAACTCACAGAATGTATTCTGTGAAAATGACTTGGTTTGTCGGTATCCTGCATAGTCCTGACAGCAGAAGAAAAATAATGAACTTGCCAGTATGAAAGTAAGTGATTTGACATTTCGAGTAATTGGGCATTTCATTGTAAAAATTGTCAAATTGGAGTTTGCTGCTTGAACCTGAAGGAGGCTCTAAATTGCATTGCCAATTTGTACTATCTGGCACTAGCATCAAGAATCTTGGAGGGAAAGCATACAGATGAGCTTACCATGAAGCTTACTGTACAGCTTCAGCCATGCTCAGCTCATTTGTGCACTGCTTTTCACTGCTCGTTTCTAATGCAGAAATGCTGTCTACAAATAAGTCTGCTGTGCGTGGTTGAGGATTCTCACAATCCCACAGGCATGCCATTAGTGGGCCTGAAGGGACTGAGCAGGTGAAACAAATAAGGAGGAGGTTATTGCACAGTTGTGGATACTGGAACTTATCAGGACTGGTGTGAAATGTTGTCAGAGCTGGAGCATGTGGGGATTTTCTATGCAAACTACACACCAGCTGTGGTTAAGTGAGAACATGAATAGCACTGGGAATTGCTCCGGTTGCTGCTGCTTGTTTCTCCACTTTGCGTGATAAGGCATCAGTTATTTGTAAGTTGATGAAGCATAAAATATTGCATTATAAAAAATGACCATCTATCACATTGTGATATAATGGAGGCCTGCAAAAGGCATTAACTGTATGGTTTGCCTGACATTTTAATCCGTTAGAATAATACAGCTTCTGTTTCAAGTATGCAGCATAAAAAATGAATCCACTGTGCATAAAAACAGGTGGCTGTTTGTAGCATAATATTCCTTTTCCCTCTTTCTGAGTTTCTGTTTCACATCCTTTATGCTGTTTCTGCAGTGTGCTTGGCCTGCTTTTGCTGGCTTTTACTACTTGTAGCCAAATGGTTTAGCAGTCTACACATTAGGAATTGGAATGCTTTTGTGCTTGATCACTGTGAAGAGCATATCTGTCTCTTGATGTGATTCGCTGAGATTTGAATGTAGCCTTTTTGGTATATGAAGTGTGGGTTAATGTGGTAGAAGTAGGGGTAATGGTCAGTTTTCATGGGTAGTATGTTTTATATGTTCCAGTAATGTTTGTGTGTATGCACCTTTGACATGGAATCATTCCACCCAAATGTGTCGAACAGAGAAGTTTTAATAACACTTTTTGGGGTATTTCTTAACTGTGTGAAAATGAAACCAGTTTGTTTTCTGCAGAAATGCTGTGATTTTGTGGGTTAATGGTGATATATTATCTGCCAGGCTTTGAACTATTATTGGGGCATAACATAGTCCTACCTTTACAGATGGAGGCAGTACTATCTATTTTAATAAAAGATCAAATTTGGAAATTTCTGAATTTGTAAATTAGTCTGCTAATTAAGACAGTCCCATAAACTCTTAATTCCAATGCCAAGCGCTGGAATATTTGCATGCCTTTATTTCGTGTATGCTTTTCAATTCATAAAAAATGTACTGGAATGTTTCCTTCATTTAAATCAATATATAAATGTAGGTTATTTTGAAATGGGCTTCTCTCATATTTTTCAGAGGCACATAATGTTTATTGTGAACCATAATCACCGCATTCTTCTTCAAGCCTGCAAACTGAAGTTAGTTTCAGTTCCCATATAATTTCACCCTTGTCAGTTTTTTTTAATACAGCTTGCAATATGGAAGTCTTTATATTCTGACAGTAAGTATCTGGAACATTAGAAAATTTTCAATTTTCTACAGATTTTGCTGAATCTGTTGAAAGGTAGCACTATAAATTGTTGAAGATTTTTTGACTTAACAGCTAAATGTATTCTATAAAGCTTTTGCATATTTCACCATTAAAATATTTGCTATTATGTAGTATGGTCATGAGCATGCTGATTTGATGAAATACACAAGGAGCAGGTTGGACAGTTGTTATTTTGAACTACATCTGTCAAAATGGTTAATTTTATTTGCACATTTGATTTTGCACAGCAAATTTCTGCAAAGTTAAGCAATCCCTTCAGAATCAAAGTTCTAGTCATGGAAGGTGTGATGGAACTAATTGATCAATGGTCCAGTTAACAAACTGGTGTATTTTCCCAGCCAGTGGTATTACCGGTGTGTGTGCACAAGTGCGGTATATTGTGTATGCTATGTAGAGTTAATTGTAGATCTCTGGTCAATCCAAGAAATTTCACTCCCCACCCCTTCCCCATGTTCTGCCTCTTTTTTCCCTTTTTTTTTGTTTCTGTAGATGTTTTTCCTTTATCTACTTGACCAGAAACCTCTGCTGCTAATAAGAGGTGATATTAGGAACACAGTAATAAATATATGAAAATTTCTTCTCAAAAAAAAACTGTTAAGGAAACCTTTAGTAATGAGTCATACAGCATGGAAATATGCCCTTTGGCTCAAATGGTCCATGCTGACCAAGATGCCCATCCAAGTTAGTCTCATTTTCCCAAGTTTGGCCCATATCCTTCCAAACCTTTCCTATCCATGTACCTGTCCAGCCATCTTTTAAATATTATTATTGTACCTGCCTTGACCACTTCCTCTGACAGCTTATTCTATATATGTACCACCTTTTTATTTTAAAGTTGCCCCTCAAGTTCCTATTTAAACCTTTCCCCTCTCACCTTAAACCTATCCCCTCCAGTTCTTGATTTGGATTGAGCAGTTATTTTACTAGGTAAGTATGTTGAGGGTTACGTGATCAAGACTGGTAGAATGGAGTGGGGACATATTAGCCATGACCTAATTGAAGGGTGGAATAGTGTTGAGGAGATGAATGTCACTGTCTTATTTCTATTTTCCTCTAAAGAGACAGATACCTGTGACCATGTGAATGCAGGCAAATTCACCATAGCTAGCCACCAGGTGATAACACCTTGCATGATGCAGCTTAGATTTAGAATATATCGGGATCTGAACTTTAGTCTTTGCTTTTACATCATGACTCATGCATAGAAAACTTGGAACTTAATGGATCTTGTGATTGTGATGATGGCAATATTACCACAGTTCTGTATAAAACTGACAACTTCTAGGGTCTACACATGCACTTAAATGTTCCTACACTGGTTGCTTTGTTTGACAGGTGCTGTCATTGGAGAGTCAGTGATTTGATGTGAATTTGTTTTTATTTGTGTGCTACTCATTGCAGAAAGTGCTGAAAATGTTAAGCTTAATTGAATGTACTAAGCCTTTAATTGCTATTAAGTAACTTTTCAGATCTTGCAACAATTAAGTTTATGTGGTGTCATTCTTTCTGCTCCATACATCTACAATAAATGTTGTATCTTAGGTTCTAGCTTTATCATTTCCCAAATTTTAGGTTGCCTTCTGTAAAGTGTGGGGAAAAAAATCATGCTTTCTACTTGTTTTCTCTTTGAATTATCTTTAATCTAGTTGGTTTGGTGACTTCACTGTTCCTAGATTCCACAGATTCCCTGTAGATGGTGCCAGGCTGCCAGCTTTGCCAGAATTGGGAAAACTTAAGTGCAAGGTTCAGAGGAAGGCAAGATCATTGCTGAATACATACCATTTGCCATTGACTGTAAAATTGTACCTAAACCTGTTTATGCAATGGTAGTCTATAAAGTGATTCCAATGCAGCCTAATTTTAACTTGAATGAAAAAGTTTCTTCTGTACTTGTTAATAGTCTGGATTTCTTAAAGTTATTAGGGAACCTGATACTTTAAGTGGTTTACGTTATTAGGTGGTGGACATTATGCAGTCACAGATGGATTATGGACAGTAGCTACTCCTATTTTGACTTTTTTGCTGTCGCTTTCAATGAATGAGGCCAGTTAATGTGAATTTGCAGTTGATTATTTGTATTTTCTTTGATTTGAGAATTTCTTTGATCTTACTGATAGGCTTGTGAAAGAAGAATATGTATAGCTTAAAGTTGAAATAAATAAAATGGATGGGAGCAATACACAAAGTGCTGCAGGAACTCAGTCAGGCAGCATCCATGGAGGGAATGGATGGGAGGATTGATTCGATTTCCCTTCAGTAGTAAACTTGAATTTTTCATCTTTTCCCTTTTTCTCCTCTTTCTCTTCCACTGTTTCCAACCCTTTTTCTCATTCCCGTTTACATATTAATGACTCAGTGCTAGAAGCAACTCAGCTTGGATCTATGGCAATTTCTTAAATTGTTGGCTAAATGTCTACTGGGAGATTGGAAAGTAAAGGAAGTGGATTTATCCAGTGTGTATTATAATCACGATTATTCCTTGGGATGTTTACTACTTGTAATGATGTTGTAAATTGTTTTCCCTTGTGTCATGTCCTCCTTGTTTAACAAATTCGCTACTGTCTCCTACAAGAAAATGTCAAGCTCTTTCTTCAAAATACTCCTTTCTCAAATCCCTAGTCCTGCAAACTACTTCCCCATCTCTGATTCCTTTTTGTTTCCAAAGTCACTGAATCTATTGTCACATAAGAAATCTGTGCATAGTTTTCTCCATGATATGGTTTAATTTCTGACTTGACATTTTATTTATTTTCACATGGTGTATGCCTCCAATCAGCCTCGCTATTTTAATCTGTTATTATCACTGATCCCTCCCCTCTTTCCCCCCTCCCCACCCTCCCCAACCACCAACTCCGCCATCACAACCTGAAAGATTTATTCTAAACCTCCTCTAATTTCCTATCTTCAGTGATGCTGTTTGTCGGTGGTTTCATCTGAAGATTTGAAAACCGAAAATGCAGGTCAGGCAGTTGAGAGAGAAACAAATTTCAGATCATTTTATCTTTCATCAGATTTTACATTTCCAGCAGTTTGAGTTTTATCTGAAAGCACGATTTCAGGTTGTATGCGTCAATGATGACGTATAGTTCAATTTCACTTCAACCCTTTTGTGATGTTGACCAATATATCCAATCCATTCTGGCCTTGGGCAAGCTATGGGTTCTTCCTCTTCAACAACAGGAATATTGTTGTATTAACCTGCATTTCACTGCTACCAATTTTATTTGGCCACATGTGCAAACTAAACTGGATTGTTCTTAGCCTTCATTTGACCCTGAGTTGACATTTCCTTTCCTTATCCTCTCCATTTGCAAAGACAACCTTTTGTAGCATTGTCCATTTTTTTTTCTTGCCTCAGGTTATCTGCTGTTGAAATCTTCATCCATGCATTTAGTACCCTTCTTGCTTGTACTTTCACCTATCATCACAGGCCTAAGGTGATGACTTAATTCCACTCTGGTTCTGTGGGATCTGAGGTGACTTTGGGAGGAAGCCAATGTAGGAACTGCAGAGTTTCCCCAGATAGGACAGGAAATATTTGCTGGGCCAGGCACGTGAGTAGTTTGTGAAGTAATGCATTCATTTTGTCATATAAATTGTGATTCTGTGTTCACCTGATACAGGGGCTGGAGGTTCTCGATGCCATCCCAAATGCTGTTCCTCCATTTAAAGTGGTTCTGAGCCAGGGATTCCAAGGAGACTTTGGGGGTGTTGCATTTTTTCAAGGAAGCTTTGAAACCATCCTTGAATCTTCCTGTCTACCATGATGAAGCTTGGAATTGAGTGTTTTCTTGCAAGCCAGTGGGTGCACAACTGAACCAATCTCGCTGAAGACTGGTGTCAAACATGGTGTGTGGTTTTCCTGATATTTCAGTCATTCTTGTTACAGTGCTCAATTTCACCTCCAACAAACTTCATGTGGAAGTGGAGCGAATCTTTAGAACTAAAAGGAAACTATTCGACCTATGAGGATGATACTATTGAACCAAGGTCACCCCCAAGCTCAGTGGTTAAGCAGCAGTATGCAGATAATGCTTGCATTTACACGTGCTGAGAGGCTGAGTTCCAAGCCATTATCAACTGCAACATACAAGAGGATGGACATTGCATCCAGTATTTGTAAGACAGTCCTCGACTAAGCCCTCTGTACGACATCACTCTCCAACAATGAAGGTTAAAGGCAAGACACTGAAAATCATGGACCACTTTTCATATCTCTTGATGTTCAAACTTTATTTTCCTCAAGTGACCGAAGACAGCAAAGGGAGACAAATTGTGAAGTTGACCGTTGCCTTCAATGTGCCAGCACAGTCTTCAGTGTGTTGAGGAAAAGAATGTTTGGAAAATCAAAACTCAAACCTGGCAGAAAACTCATACTCTACCAGGCAGAAGTGATCCTAGCCCTCTTGTATACTTCTGAGACTCGGACTACTTGTAGTAGGCATATCAGTGCACTTAAAGAATACAGTTTCTGCAAAATCCTCCAAATGTACTGGAAGTGAATTAATGTCCTCTCCCTGGCCTGTGTCCCTAGTACTGAGATCCTAATTACACTCAGTCAACTCTGTCGGCAGGCCTTGTCATTCTTGTGCCTGATACCAGGCACTTCATCTATACCACAAACAAGTGAAGAAGTGTGGGTCACCACTGTACTTGCTGACCCACACTGCTTCACTTGTATCTTGATTTTAAAATTTCAAGCTCTTACTCGGCTACATTTGTCTCTCTCATCATTGTAAGTTTCTACCCATTAACTCTCCAAGAAAAGAAAAAAAACTTCAGGTGCCTGAAATCTGAAACATAAACAGAAAATACTGGACACGTTAAGCAGCATCTGTGGAGGGAGAAGTATTTTGGGTTGATAACCTGGGAAGAAAAATTCCAATAAAAGGCAATTAACCTGAGGTGTTATATTTCTTTTCCATGGAAACTTCCTCACCTGAGTATTTGCAGTAGTTTCTATTTTTTTTATTTCCACCCTTCAGAACTTCTGCTTATTCAAACCCTGTCACTTGTGCTTGTTCCTTCTGTTCAAATGTTTTCCAAGAAGCAGTTATGCTTGAAGTTTTAACAAATTTGAAAGCTAAAAAGTTGTCAATATTTTCTAGGAACTTAAATTTTACATTTTAACGACCCTGATGAAGGTGTCTTGGCCCGAAACGTGACTGTTCACTTCCCTCCATAGATGCTGCCTGACCTGCTGAGTTCCTCAGCATTTTCTATGTGTTGCTCCAGATTTCCAGCATCTGCAGTCTCTCTTGTCTCTAAAATATGCATGCATTTGGACACATTGGTATACTACAACAATAAATTAATCTTGTTCCTGCCTTAATCAAAGGAAAAGAATATATTGAAATTAAGGATTCCAGATTTGAAGTCTCTAATCATGTGTTTGAGTGAAGTTCAACTGTAGACATTGTAGCACACACACAAACCGGGTACAAAGGGAGCAATATGGGAGTAATTGGAAGGTCGGTGTACTGCTAGGAACAGTTTTTATTTTGCGTTAACAGTGATGGAAAGCAGAAATATTTCTGGCCAAACTGCCTTGTTAGTTGGTGATTATTTTCACCATCAACAGTTTATTCAAGTAAAGTTTTGTTTCTTCCCTTTGCGCCATGTGTGCTTCCTTGATGCCTCCCCCCCCCCCCCCCCCCCCCCAATTGGAAGTCTGCAAGCATCTTTTTACCTTGGTGTAGCTCAAGGGTATTCTAATAACTTCTGTAATGAGTTAATGTTATTGTTGATTGGGTAATACAGACCTGTTCTTAAATGCTATATGCTTTCTGCTTTTACTAATCAGTTTACTAACATTTGAAACATTTGATTTTCCTCTTTGTAAATTTATAGCTTGTGTAGTTTTTTCCCAGTAACAAAAAGGAATTTTTTTTATCTTTTCCGTAAAGACGTGAAAAAATGAAACCATTTAAGCTGGCATTTTCAGCCACGAGATGGCAAATTTCTGTGCAAAAATATCATATGTGGATTTAGCTTTGAGGTTGCATTATTTTCAGAGTTGAAACTCCAAGCTGATTTCTTATTTTTATTTAATTATTTTCTTTAAAATGTTGTATAGAATGCATGAGAAACAAAGTCCTGCTACAGTTTCAGTCACGCCAAGCAGCCTTTTGTTTCGATTTAATGTGAGGAGCTTTGTGGTTGTTTGTTACTGACGTTGATGTGCACAAAGTTTACAAAGCGACGATGAATTGCGTAGAAGTTGTAGAATGAAAGCAGCATTTGTCCTATCCCCATGTGTTCACCTGCATTCACCTATTAACTTAAATCCAAAGTTGCATTCTCACTGCCCATCTCTGCAATTTTATTGTGATCATCACATTTAGAAATAAGAAGTTGAAATTTATTTCCATTATCTGACCAGGATCATGGAAAGACATACTGTTGGAATATATGTTTTATATACTGTATATGACACTGACTTAATAAAATCAAATGTGTAAAAACTGGATCTTTGTCTCTTATGGTATTTTATTGAAAAATTAATGTTTATTAATACCAATTTTCTGTTGGAGTTTTCAGTTTACTACTTTAGAATGCTTTCAAAAAAAACCAAATTACTCATGCTCATTATTGAGCATTGCCTACCAAATTCAAGTATTGGAATGCCCTGTTCATTGTAATAATCCAGTTTTAATAGTTTAACTTTGAAGTATAGAGTTTTTTGATTGACATCCTTCATATAATTTTTCCTAAGAAAATTAATAAGGAAACCACTGGAGCTTCAAAGACATCTGGTTTATATTCCAGACATAACCATTTCAAGACAGTACAGGACTAGTCAATGTCACTAAATCATCTGCAAGTTGCATCTCTACGCATTTCTTTTGATTTGTTGGATTTGAAATTCAGATATCCTGTATCACTTGGGTCTTAAGTCTTGTGCACCTAATATGTGTGCTTTATGGCTTAAATGGGCTTCATTTTGTTGAGATATTGCACACAAAATTATAGGTTATATAATATAGTGACCTGAGAAAACTGATTGAGGTATTGTGCGTGTAGATTGCATGGACAGAGAGAGACGGGACTGATTAAACAGCTGCTGTTTATCTAGTTGGAGCTTATGCTGTGTTGTCACTTTTAGGTCAGATTTGATTGTGGTTTGTCCAACAAATAACAGCATTATTGAGAGAGCGAACAAGGTCACCTAGAAGAGTAACCAAGGCAATCTCACGGAGGGTGTTGAGCAGTTGCTTTAATGACTGAGAGGATAATAAGAAAAAAAATATCATCTTTTAAGCATTAATGACCACTCCAAATGTCAGACAGATCACACGTATTGATAGAACCCACTTCAAGCTTCTTGCTAAAGTTTGGATTCTGGTGCAGTGACCTTGTCATTTCCTGGAAGATTGATTAGTTGATAACAGCACATAACCTGACTGTTCAAAACTTGATCTAAAGGTTTACTTATTTTGCAAAGGAGCCAATGTGACTGATAAATAACCACTGGTTACCTGGTCATAGACCACGTGTGGCGGTCTTGATATCTTGATACTCTTTGGTTTGACACAATTGTACGTGATTTACAACTCTCCAGGATTTTCTCAGGGAAAGTCATCAAAATATTTGTGTGGTTATTTGCCACTGTTTGTAAAGTAAAATATGTTGAAAAATGGTTGCTCATTCATTTTTTCTTTAATTAAATGTTGCTTTTATCAATCTGCTTTTTTACGATGCAAGAATACATGAAATACTAAATACATTGGAATGGCTGGAGTTTAGTGAAACAATTAGCTTTAATTGGATGTCAAGACCTTTGTTTTGGCTAGGGTTTTGAAGTCCCGATGAATATGTTTCAATATGCTTTATAGAAAGATTTGCAAGTGGTGAATTGGATGGAAAGAATCCAATTTATGCCTATTTTACCCCTACTCCAGTCTCCATGTCTTCAGCTTTCTACGATATTCCATCGAAGATCAGTAGCACCTCATCTTCTGACTGGTGCACCACAATTTTCCAAATGCAATATTTAATTGATCAATTTTAAATAAT
This sequence comes from Pristis pectinata, assembly GCF_009764475.1. Taxonomy (NCBI): domain Eukaryota; kingdom Metazoa; phylum Chordata; class Chondrichthyes; order Rhinopristiformes; family Pristidae; genus Pristis; species Pristis pectinata. The sequence goes on along the minus strand of NC_067434.1, from coordinate 14,362,514 downwards.
CAACTTTCCAGCATTTTTATCCCAGATTTCCAATATTCCTTCAGCAATTTCAGATGAGCTTTCTGCATTTTCAACTACTCTGGACTTCTGTCAATTTGCACCGTCACCTTGTTTGTCAGTTACAGGTGACCACCACATTACGGCCATGAGGGTGACGGAATTTACAAATCACTACCCAGAAGTTTGAAATTCGCTCTCATGGGGGTGGGGGGTGGAAATATCAATTTTTTTTTCAATAACTTTCATTTCTTGACCTTTTGCATAGATAACAGGGTTTCGTGTTATGGAAAATTGCAATACGGACCATTTCCTAGGAACACAAACTCTCTCCTCCCCAACCTCCCCACCCCCCCACATAATCCAGGGGTTGATGTAATCTAGCTCACCTTCCACTCTATCATAAACTCGAACTTAAATCTTCTTGCAGCAATGTTCTTTTCTCCCCATCCCTTTCTCACTACCTTCAAACTTGTTTTCTTTTAACTTTTTTCTCATTTTGATCAAATATTTTTTGACTGTAATATTAATCCTATTTCTCTCTGCTGATGTTGAGCATTTCCAGAATACTTTGTTAGCACAAATAACACTGCAAGTGGCAATTTGCTGCTTCTTTTCCATCATTACTGGCTGTAGTCAGTTGGGGTTAGGGGATGGAGGGAAGAAATCTGGCTCAATTAATTAGTTCTTACTGAGTCAGAATTAAGCTTCACTAAGAGTTCATGCATTTCCAACATTTCTGCGGAAAGTTTATATTTTCCATATCAATTAAACATTTTGTTGTCACTGAATTTAGTCTTCAGAAGTCAAATCCTTTGTTCCTGGACTAGTCTATGGCCTTATTTCTTTGAATTCAGTCTTTGAATCCTTGATTGCAATCCTTGATTCCTGACTTTTTCCCCCCGTTTCAAATTTAAGATATACCTAATGACAGTTTTTCTTTAATAATATTTCGCATAATAACATCGAAGGTCCAAACTGATCTTAGAGATGCTGTGATCAAATTCCAAAGAAAGAGTAGTGGAGTTGTACCAGTATTAGGGCTAATATTTACTCCTCAGTCAGCATCATTAGAACAAATTATTTGGTTATTATTACTTTCCTGTTTGTGAGAGCTTTCTGTGCATAAATTAAATTGTTTTTCCCATTGCACAACAGTGATGTTCGAATATGCCTCTGTTATGGCTGTTAAATATTGAGCAAAAGAATAGGAGCAGAAGTAGGCTCCACAGTTTCATTATTCAATTAGTTCATGGCTTATCTGACCTTGGCTTCCAAAATCTCTGCTTTTGCTTCTTTTCCATAGCACAGACTTCCCTAAAGTCCAAAATTCTATCTTTCTTGGTCTTGCATATATTCAGTGACTCAGCCTTCACACCACTCTGGAATAGAGAGTTGTTAAGATTCACAACTTCCTAATAGAAGATCTTAAATGGGTGACTTATTATTATGCCCTCTTGGTCAAGGTGCCCCTATGAGAGAAAGCACCCTCTCAGTGTCAGACAGAATCAATAAGATCATCACTCTTTCTTCTCAACTCTAATATATTGGGAAATGGACAGTTGATGGTTTGGGTGGAGACCCTTCATCTGGACTGCTAGAATAGATAGTACCAACAGGCTGTGTGTACAAAGTGTAGGGACATAATCAACGTGAGCTTATGACCCACACTCACAGTCCAGGTGAAGGGTCTTAACCCAAAACACCAACTGTCCATTTTCCTCCACAGATGCTGCCTGGCCCACAGAGTTCCTCCAGAATCTTGTTGTTTGCTACAGATTCCAGCATCTGCAGTCTCTTGTGTCTCGAATGTAAAGGCCTGATCTCCACAGTCATTCCTCATGATCGACTCCTCACCTCAAGAATCAATCTTGTGAACATTCCCTGAATTCCAATGCAAGTATATCCCTCTATTAGCCTTCCTGATTACTTTCTGTACTTGCATGTGTGATCATATCCAGATCCATCTCTACTGCAGCATTCTATTCTATTCAAATAGTATCTATTTGAACAGTGGGACAAATCTTCTGTTGCCCTGTGCTTACTGCCTGAGCCTGGGTAACATTATTTATTTCAGTTTGGCCCCTATTTCAGCCTTATTCTGGGAGCCTGGCATGACCTAATGCAGTACGGGGGTTGTCTTAGTACAGTGAGTATGTTGCAGTCATAGAACCACTTTGATATCTGATGAGGCTGAGCCCCCAGGATTATCAGTTGTCAAAAGTATAACTGTCACTGATTGTTAATGTCACAGATGTTCACAGTCAGTTTAAAAAAAATAAAACTTATGAAAAAAACAATTTAAAATCTTACTTCTATTGAAAACATTTTTCATGCACTCGAAATCAACTTAAAAACATTGAAACTAACAAATGATATGAAAGTAATAAATGCTCAGCCGGTTGGGAAGCACTTCTGGAAAAAGAAACTGTTAACATGTTAGGATGAAGTCTCTTGGTAAAAGAAACTGCTTATCTTCCTGGCAACCAGCCTGTGCCAGGTTTAACCTGTCACAGGTTAAGCAAATAGACTTCCCTTTCGGAGAGCTGAGGAGCTCGTGAAATATTGTGTTATCTTGTTGGACTGTTGAGGACACCTGTAAGAGTATTTTGGCCACTGCTGCAAGAAGATTTAAGTTCAGGAGTAAAGATATCTTAACATAACATAGGATCGTGATGAGACTGCACCTGGACTAACTAATGCCTAGGGACGAATATTGTTGTAGAGGGGAGTGTGACAACAGATCACCAGATTAATTCCTTTCATGAAGGTTTATTGTGTGAGGAGTGGATAAGTAGACTGGGCCTCGACTCTGAAAGAAAAACAGAAACTGCTGGAACTATTCAGCAGATGAGAGAAAGAGAATCGGTGTTTGAGGTTGCTGACCTTTCATCAGAACTAGAAAAGTGGGAAAAAAACCATTATGTTTCAAGTTGCAGACAAAGGGACATCATAGACTTGAAACATGTATTTTCTTGCTCCGCAGATGCTGCTTGACTTGCTGAGTGTCTTCAGCTGGCTTTATTTCCAGCTATGCAGACTTTTTTTTGCTTTTAAATGATTCTTCAAAAGTATTTCATTGGATATATGATAAATAAATGTAGATCTATCTCTTCTTTGACCCAATTGTATTCTGATATTTCAGGACAGTGTACTAAATTGTTAAGGTGTACATCCTCTGGATGAAGACCATGTCTTCATGAGTTGAGCAAAATCCATGACTGTACTTGTGACCACCAACACCCTCTGGAGCAGTGACCTCATTAAAATGTAATTACAAGTCTTGACAGGATAGATGTAAGGATGATATTTCTTCTGACTGGGGTGTATAAAGCCAGGGGTCATACAATTAAAATAAGCGGTTGCCTGTTCTGGATTGAGATAAGAAATTTCTTCATTTAGAGGATGGTGTATGTTTAGAATTTCCTTTCCCAGTGGGCTGTGGTTATTCGATTGCTAATTATCTTCAAAGGAGATTTTTAGATTTTTGGATATTAATGGATTTTTGGACTTGGATGTGATTATAGGTATGTGCAGGAAAATGTTACTGAAGTAAAAAGGCAAGCAGAGCAAATGACCTATTGTTGCTTCTATTTCTTTTGTTATTGATCTATTATTATTAATTGATTACTAATGAATTCCAGTATTTTTCCAAAGGTGGGTGTTAGGCTAATTGTCCTATATTTTCCCACTTTCTCTTTCCCTTTCCCTTTTTTGTTTGGACATCCTAGGTTGTGAAATTTGCATTCTAAATGTCAGTTCATTGTTTTTTTTGAAGGCTTTATGATCTTAGTTTTGTGTGCACCATCTTAAATGACCAAATGGACTGCTGATTAACTATATGCACAGAGGCAGTTTGTGCTTGTAAGGTGAATGATTTGATGGGACTTTGAGGTGTATTTCACTCTTCCATGCATGTCATTTGAAAATTTCTCAAAAGCATTATTTGGGCTTTTCTATCTTATCAATACAAAATCCTTAAAAAGGATCTTTTGCGCCATTCAAAATACATGCTCCCTATTCTGTTTTAATTTATTTTTGTTGTGGAACCCCAAGTGCCTGGCTAAAATGTACAAAACAAATGTTACCATTAATTTTCTGCAAAATGATAAGATTTCTTTATTAGTCACGTACATCGAAATGCACAGTGAAATGCATTTTTGCATGGACAGTTCTGGGGCAGCCTGCAAGTGTCACCATGCTTCTAGCACCAATATAGCATGCCCACAACTTTCTAACCCTTGCGTCTTTGGAATGTGGGAGGAAACCAGAGCACCCAGAGGAAACCCACACAGTCATGGGGAGAACATACAAACTCCTTACAGACTCCTTACGGAATTGAACCCGGGTCACTGGCGCTTTAATAGCGTTATGCTAACCGCTACACTACCGTGCTAACATTAAAAGCACAATATTATTTGAAAATAGAAAATAGTGTTTTATTGAACCATTAAGATTGGACTAGGAATTTTGAAAAGCCATACTTGGAATGCAACTATTTGGCTTTCTAGCTTTAAGGCACTCATCAAAACTTGTTGCTGATCAAATAGCTCCTTGTATACATCTGTGTTTGATGCTGCCGTGCAGTATCTTTGGACAATTAACTGTGCCGTACAAATGCTAGTTGTTGTTGACACTGTGCAAATGGTGATATGGAATTTCGTCAGGATAGGGAAAGATCAGTGGGTGTGTACGACATCACATTGTTCTTGCAAATCTCCTATATGTTAGTTATAGCAACAGAATGGATTAATGCCCACTATGTTGATTAAGGGAAATAGGTTAGTAACAGGTTGTAAGAGGGGGAAAAGGGAGGTGTGATATTTTTAAATTAGTCAAATACTTTTTTTAAGATTGCAAAATGTTGTATGAATGTTGAAAGTTTCAAAGCTTCATTTTACCTAGTTCTACTGATTTGAGAGTTGCTTCAGCCTGAAGCATGTATTTGTACAGTAACATATTTTGATGTAAGAAACAAAATGCAAGGTTACATTAATACCAGTAGAGGAGATCTAAGGATGTTAGTTACCTCAGCCAGACGAGTATCTCTTCTAAAGTTGGTGACATTTGTAGCACTCTTGTTTTTCCAGTTGGGGATTTGGTAAGTGCAAATTATAACACTATGTCTGCAAACTTTTGATCATGATAGCATCACACCACAGTAAGCTATATTCTCACCAGATGCCTGTGGGTATCCAGCTTCCAGCAGGAATAATCAGATTGTTAGAAGAACCACATTGAAACTGCAACAAAGAAACAGGGCAAAGGGACAATGTTCATGTTAATTTATGTCCTCCATATAAATACCAAGTACCTACTGTGCTTTTGTATTTTTTTTTGCAACCCAGGGATCTTGAGACCAATTATAATGTTCCCATCACTGGCCTGCCTTCCAATAACTAATTTCTGCACCAAGTAGGAATTGTGACCACCTTGATTTTTATGGCTAAGTATTATGCAGCACAATGTCTGCTCAGCTCTTACGGATTTAAGAAATATTATTTAAATAAATTCCCCCTCACAGCAGTTTTTTTAAATCTTATTTTTGTGCTGTATTTTTCTGTTTATATACACTGATAATGTTCAGTTGTTTCACAGATGAAGCTGCCTTATAATAGATATTTAGGCACTTTCTGGGATACTAGAAGAAAATTACTGGCTTGCCCTGCACAAAAATCATGTAGACTTTGAACTGCTGAATATTATTCAGTGCTGCATACTGCACATCAGCTGTGCACAACTGTGAATTGCTTTAAATTGCATTTGGCCAAAACTTTGGGATAATACAGTAACTACTGTAACAAGGCTATTGAAGGCACTGGCAAAAGGTTTAATTTCCCAAGGGCTTTTAAATTGCTAGTTTTGTTCAATGTTGCTACTTTTTAGTCTGGTGAGGACTCTTGGAAGCGTACATAAAATACCTTAGTCAGATGTGCAGCATAACCATATATTGTAGAGCACTATAACATGTGAACAAGCCGACAATCTAATTGCTTTGTTTGACAAGTGCCAATTTCCTTTAGACAGAGTGCTTAAAGTTGACATGCATCAAAGTTCTCGTATATAAGACAGATGGATCTGAATGTCCTCTAGACTTTTGCTGGTGAATTGAAATTCTCTCTGGATTTTATTTAGTCTAGCCAACCTTGTTAACCAGTCCTTCTATGCATTAGAAGTGGGCTTCAGAACCTGACTTAAATTCACAATGGAGCTGGAGATCAATATCTATCAGTGTTTGGTTTTGGACCAATGAATTTGTCATGGGGTGACTGCTTTACTTTGATTTAGTTTTATTTAGTAATTTCATATTGAGTCTAAAGTAACTGGGATCCTAGTGATTGGTCCCATGAAGGACAAAGGCAATGAAGCTTAGAGTCAGTATCGGTTCAATCTGGGGCATTGAAATTTTTTCAACCTGCCATGATATATTTACATAAATTAGTACATTACAGCTGCAGCAACAAGGTAGAACTGAAATCAGTTTATCAAGTATTGTTTTGAAATAGCCACACTACATTAGAATTGCACAGCATGTCTAATATTGTGCTTAAATACTTCCCAAATATGTTCACTTGGGAAGTATCTGAGGTATGAACTGGCTGCTGTACATTTATTTAATCCTTCTCCAGTTGACCTTTGGCTTTCTCATGCAAAATCACAGCTACGTTCAGTTTTAGTGCCATCTTTTCTGAGCTAGGGCCCTCAAAATATGACCCCCTGCTAATTGCATGTCAGTTAAAGCTTTAGAAACATTTTAAATGTAATTCCTAATCACTTGGGTTTTGATGGTTCCTTAATATAACTTCTAACAACTGTTGCCTGATTCGTCATCCCTATCTCTCTTCTTTTCTCCCACTTTTTTTCTCTTTTTCTTTTTTCTCCTTTCTCTCTTTTCCCCTCTTTCTCTCCCTCTCTCTCTCTCTCCTTTCTTTCTCTCTTTCTCTCCTTTCTTTCTCTCTCTCTCTCTCCTTTCTTTCTCTCTCTCTTTCTCATGCACTCTTTTATATTCTACTATCTTGTGCAGTATCACACTCAATATGTTTAATTATGCATTTGGTCCTTCAGGTTTCTCAAATATTGTGGTGCTTGCATGTTACCAATCAACATTATCAACTTAAATCACTTTTTGTCTCATAATGCTGAATGAATGATTTTTGTTTAACAAGATCCATCCTCTCGCATGAAATGAGCTCATTCCAAAAAGTACTTTTTTCCTAAAGATTGGTATGAATTGCAGTTAAATCGCTGCATGCATACTGTACTGTGTTTAAGTGTTTATTCTCGAACAGAGTGTACCATGTGTATGGCCTTGAAACATTGTTGTACTGGATGCTCTTGTTTAGTTGAGAATTACTGCCTTCAAATAAAGGATATTCTGTTGATAATTGTACCTTCAGTTTATTTGCTTATGCTACAACACTGAAGAGTCTGCAGACCTACGCTTAGTTAACTTTGTTCTGTGAATCACTTGTGTTTAGGAATTGGCAAATTTCATGTTGCCCAGTAATACTTGAGGAGGTGTGACCTATAAATCAAATTCCTCTTCGAAGCTTCTTAAAAAGTGGCAGTGTTTTTGATGTGCTTAAACATGTGAAAAATCAGTTATTGAAGTTTGATCTTGGGTAAGTTTAAAACAAAATCAAAGATAAGAATGTTACTTTCCCCGAGTTTGTTATTGTAGCTCAAATCTTCAACATAAATTGTACACTTCAGCTTGTGTTAATGTGAATAGCTTCCATGTCTTGATGGTACTTTAGTTCTCCCCTACACAGATACAAAATCTAATGTGTCCACTCACCATTTTCAGCATAAAGACTGCTCTTTATATTCTTGAGTCCAAATAGTACAAGTAATTGCATGTCCTAATTATTTTAATCAGTGACAACAGTAAAATTCTTCAAACTACTCAAGAAAATGCATTCTAATGGTATTTTAACATAATTTGGGTTCTTCTATTGCACGGTCGTGCTTTGTTTTAACTTTAAGAGAAGTAAGTTTCATCAAGGCAGTGTTTGACTGTGTGGCATCAAATGCCCCTGGTAAAATGTGCCATTGGTTGGAGTCACATCACAAACGAAAGAAGATGGTTGTGGTTAATCTTTTCTGCCCTAGGTTATCTCTGCAGGAGTTCTTCAGGGTAATCTCCTTGGCCCAGCCAACTTCTTGAGTGTTTCTTAGGATATTGATGGTGAGGGGCTTGACAATAATAATGCCATTGAATACCAAGGGTAGGTGGCTGGACTCTCTTGCTGGATGGACATTGCCTGGTCCACTGGTGGACCAAATGTTACTTGCCACTTAACAGCCTTTGTCTGAATAATAATTAGGTCTTGCTGCATGCATGGAGTAGTTCGAATTGAGCTTGGAATTGAGGATCCTTGTTCATGATTGCACTGTTCTCAATACTATTTCCAACTCCTTGGCTTTGTCACTTCCTCAAAAATCGTAATCAAATCTGTGAGATAGGACCTCCCATGCACAAAGCCACACTGATTGTCCATGTTTTTTTTTCAAAGGTGAGTAAATCCTGTCCTTAAGAACCTTCTCCAATAATTTCCCTGCCACTGATGTAAGGATCACTGGCATATAATTTCCTAGTTTCTCCCTTTATCCCTTGAGTAAAGGAACAACACTGGCTATTCTCCAGTCTTCTGGCACCTTGCCCACAAAGATCTCTGTCACAGCTCCAGCAATCTCATCTCGTGTTTCCCTCAGTATCCTGGGATATATATCATTAGGCCCTGGGGACATCCACATTTAATGTCTTTCAAGACAAACAACATAACCACCTCTTCAACATGCCCCTCCCTAATCTCACCATCTTCCATGTCCTTCTGCTTGGTGAATACCGATGCAAAGTACTTAATAAGGACCTCACCCACTTCTTCTGGCTCCACATGTACAGTATATTCCCTCCTCTGTCCTTGAGTGGACCTATGTATTCCCTTGCTACCCTCCTGCTTCTAATACATATGTAAAATACCTTGGGATTCTCCTTAATCCTACTTGCCAAAGACATATTTCATGGCCCCTTTTAGCCCTCCTAGTTTCTTGTTTCATTTCTTTCCTGCTTCCTTTATATTCCTCAAGGTATTTGTCTGACTTCAGCTTCCTGTGCCTTATCATTGCTTTCCTACAGCCAGCAGACGGAACAGACTCTCATCTATGCTGAATGGGCTCTGCTCAAACAGGAAAGTTTCCACAGAAGAACCAGTGAAAAGTGTCGCAAGCAGTCTTCCGGAGGAGCTTGGTGCTGAGTTCCTCCAGCAGATAGTCTGTTGCTCCAGGTTTCAGCATCTGCTTGTGTCTTATGTGTCTTGTGTCCAAATGGCCTACTTCTGCTCCCTTGTCTTGTGAAACCGTGCATATGTTTTTTTTTGACTAAACTTACAATATCTCTTGTCATCCAACATTCCCGAACCTTGCCATCCTTATCTTTCATCCTCCCTTCAGATGTGAATTTGCCCCCAATCTACTTTCTCCAGTTTCTGCCAAATAGTGTTGTAATTAGCCTTCCCCCTCCCCCCCCACCCCAATTTAGCAGCTAGCTGGTGTGCAGTGATGAATTTGCATTAATGCGATTACATGTAGGCATCTTCCACTTCAAAATACCACCTCTTTTGTTGTGTTTTTTCTGTAATTAAGAACGTGAAAGGTTAATGTCACTTGTTAAATCATAAATATTTTAGATGAGATTTTGAAGCAAAGTTAGTGCTTTTGCACATGCATTTAACTCAAAAGCCATGAGCTCCTGCAACACACCTAGTCTTTCATCATGAAAATGGACTGGCAATAGGGGAGCATTGTTGTTTGCAGTACAGTAGCTGTAATTGAGTGCTACCTCACAGCATCAAGATACCAGAATCTGCATTGAAGCTGTCCAATATTTGTTTAATGTGTGATTCTCCCTTGCCCTACTTGTATTAGGCAGACTGTTGTAATAGTCAGTGAGAAGCTTTATTGATTGTTCTTGTACACTTTAGATCTTCTGGTATGAACCAGAATTCTCAGTTCTCATGTACATTGTGCTTGAACGTGGGGGGGAAAAAGAGCTGGAGCATTCATTAAGTAGAGTATAGTTGTGGAGGAATCTCCCGAATCTCATTTACTTTTAATTGCAGCTTTCTCTTGAATTTACCAGAAGTATCAGTTGTCATGGCTTCTCATAGTTTGATTCGTATGTTGATTGTACTTTGTTAAGTTTTTACTGTTAAAATCCTTTTAAATTTAAACTCAAGACTGTGGGAACCTTGGCTACAATAGCCTGTGGTCATCCTAATGTACCCAATGTACACTCTCAAATATTGAAATGATAGAAGAAGTTGATGAGAAGTATTTGTTTTCGAGGTGGGCTGGAACAAAACTTTGTAGAGCCGCCTTATTTTCTGAAAATTTAGTTTTATCTTCTGATTAGGAATCAGAATCAGGTTTATTATCACTGATGTATATCAAGAAATTTGTTGTTTTGTAGCAGTATTACAGTGCAAGATATAAACATTACTATAAGTTACCAAAATAAATAAATAATGCAAGAGGAATAATGAGGTAGTGTTCATAGACCGTTCAGAAATCTGGCGGAGGGAAAGAAGCTGTCCCTGAAAGGTTGAATGTGGGTCCTAGTCAGAAGATAAAACTAGTTTTTCAGAAAATAAGGCTTTTATACCTCCTCCCCGATGGTAGTAACATGAAGAGGGCATGTCTCAGGGGGGTGAGGGTCCTTAATGATGGACACTGCATTCGTCAGGCACTGCCTCTTGAAGATGTCCTCAATGGCGGGGACGGTTGTGCCCGTGATGGAGCTGGCTGAGTCTACAACCCTCTGCAGCTTCTTTCAACCCTGCACATTGGAGGCTTCATACCAGGCGGTGATGGAACCAGTCAGAATGCTCTCCACCGTACATGTCTAGAAATTTGCAAGAGTCTTTGGTGACATACCAAATCTCCTCAAACTCCTATTGAAATAGAGCTACTGGCATGCCTTCTTAGTGATTGCATCAATGTGTTGGACCCAAGGTAGATCCTCTGAGATGTTGACACCCAGGAACTTGAAGCTGTTCACCCTGTCCACAGCTGATCCCTCAATGACGACTGGTGTGTGTTCTTTGAACTTGTTTGATTGCTTAGCCTCTATAGATTGTGCTGTTCAGTTCACTCCAAATCCCTTTTCTTTGTTGTGATCTAATTCCTTTAGCTCATAGGATTGCATAATAGTTCTGCACTTTGGTCAGTTTGTGTTTTTCCACATTAAACTATATCTGCTACTTCCCAATCCAACTGCTCGATATTTAGTCGTCTTGCATTGTGTTGCTTGCAAACTGCATTACTCCCTTCTATTTTCCTTATTTGGTACATGGGTGACTAGCAGTAAGAATATGACACTACTCAGGTTGACAATGGCACCCAGTCTTGGCGATTGTAAGATTTCACTTCAAAAATATTGCATGTTGACAGTTGAACTGTTGCCAGTTTTACTGGTTGCTCATTATTTTTTAATGCCTGTGTTTGTATAAATTTATTCAATTTAGTTTGTCAACAGTGATATAATGCTTCTTTTCTCTGAAGAGTGACTTTGCAGTATTAAATTCTGCTGATGTATGTTTGGATGTGAATGCTAATGATTTTACAAAATATTGTTCCTGCTTCATTATGAAACATTGGCTCCAACAGAATTGTGTGAACTTATGATCTGTTGCTTCCTTCTCCTCTCCATACAATTTTTAAAATTATTGTTCTCAATGAGAAATCCTTTCACTGACAGAGTGGCCCAATATATTTCACCACTGCCGCAAGTGTAATTCTTCATATAACTGCCCCTTAACTTCTAATCTTTTCCTTTAGGACCACCTTTGCCGCTTTCATGTGTTAATTGAAATAAGCAAGGAATTTCTAATTTAGCCCTGCTTTAAAAGCTAGGAATCGGCCAATGATTTTTTTAAAAGTAGGTTGCTTGCACTGTTAAAATAACACAAGTAAAAAGCTGTGGTTTTCCAAGTAATTAGGCCCTTAATGCTTTCTTGGTCCTGGTGTCATACTTGTTAAATAGTAATATTTTCACTTTTGTGACAAAAATTTGTGAATTTAACTAGGAATTGGAGTATGCAATCTCGTCTGGGCACTTGCAAGCAAGTGATGTGAATTACAAATCTCCAGAGAGAGGTTTTTGTTGAGTGGGGGATGGGGATGGTTGGAATGAACTCAAGTTAGCCTTCATCCTGATGGTTAACTTTTTGCCTGATGCATTAAGCTGTGTAAAGTCCTTTGGGAGACACCGTGTCACTGTGCTGAGAACACAAAACACTTAAGATACAGGCCCTTTGAGTCAGCTCCACCTATAAATTTAATAGGATTGTGGCTGATCAGATCTTGGCCTTGACACACTTTCCCACTCTTGCTTCCATGACTCCGCTGTAATTCAGATGCTTGTCAATCTTTACCTTGAGTATATTCAATGACTCCACCTCCACAGTTGTCTGGGGTAGAAAAATGCAAAGCTTCACAATTCTCTGTGAAGAAATTCCTCCTTTTCTCTGTCCTAGATAGGTAACCCCTTATTCTGAAACTGTTCCCTAATTATAGATGTACTCATTTTGGGAAATATTCTCTCGACTTTGACCCTGTTGCATCCCCCCACCTCAGAATATTACATGCATCGATGAGATCCCCTATCATTTCTTTAAATACAATGCGTATATGCCCAACCTAGTCAACCTCTCTTTATGTGTCAATCCTTCATCCCAAGAATCAACTTGTGAATTTTCTCTGCACTGCCTCCAATGCAAATATATCCTTCCTTAGGTATTGGGACCAAAACTGCACAAAGTACTCCAGATCTGGTAATCTGTACTCAAAGGTTTAATCTATCTCTGGTGTTGCAAAGGATGGATTTGGCCACTTGCTGCAGAACATTTCATTCAGGTGGATCATGTTATGTCACCTGCCCCTCATAGAAAAGAGAGTGCAGGAGAAAATATTGGACTACTAGTTAATTAGGCAGTGGTTCATGAGATGTCCTTGAGGCCTGGTGGTTAAAAGAGGTGGCAGATCCTATCAGATGGTTCCCTGAGCACACTATCAAAGTCACTTGCTAGAATGCCTTGTCACCAGAACTTTCAGGACCTTGATTGGTTAACTTTGAGTAGCGCCTTCCATACATACCCAGAATCTGAGTACTACAATGTGCTGCCTGGAGCGAGCTGTGAGGATGAGACAGTCATTCATCTCCTCCTGGAATGTGTGTTTGCCAGAAAGGTCTGGAGAGTGCTGCAGTGGTCTTTGTCAAGGTCATCTGTGTAGCTGTGTGACACAAAACTTTGTGATCCATGGGCTTTTGCAAGGGACACACGCTGAGACAAATATCAACTGCTGCTGGATAATTAGTTGTCCTCCCAAAATGTGTTTATTTCCCAGTGCAAGGAGCTGTCCACAGTCAAATTTTGCAAGTTGGCATGTTGGAGGATGCAGGGCTATGTGCTGAGGGATACACTTAAACTTGGTGCAGTTGCCACAGTGTTCATGGGGAACAAACATAGTTTAGGGCCTTCCTGCCATTACACCTTGAGGAGTGGGAACATTTATGAAAATCTTTTGGCGGTATCATTTATGGAATGTATATGAAAGAAGAACTGACACCTTGCTGATGTAACGTAACTCTCTTATCAAATGAAATGAAACGTCTTGGACTGTGTATAGGAGTGCTGTAGAGTTGCAAATTTTATGAATAAATTATTTTGCATAAATTTGTTGTACTGAGGCAATCTTGTTCTGTCATTGATATTGTCTGTCAGATGTACAAGTTAAACTATTCAAAGATATTAAATCACTATTCTGTCATGAGCTGGACAGCACTACTGGCTGCTGTGTATCCTACCCTACTGCAGTTACTACAAAAGTACTTCCTTGCCTGTGAAGCATTTTGAGATGTGCTCTGGTTATGAAAGGAAAATACAGCTTCTCTTCTTCTGCCATTGAAGATAATGAGCTTATCCAGAACTGTTCTTGTGCATTTTCTGACTCTTTTCCCTCCCCGTCCCCCCCCCAAAAAAAAAGAATTCTTAGCAACCTATAACACCTTGTATTCTTTATTTTTCATTCTATTATTTTACCTTGTACTACCTCAATACATTGATGCGATGCAATGATTTGTTTGGATGGCGTGCAAAACAAAGTGACAATAATAAACCAATTTATTTACACCTGTGATAAAACATTCTTCATGTATTTTTCCTTGTTTTCCTATGAAATGGATGCTTGCTTGTTTAACCTTGTCATTTAATAATTGGAAAAACACATGTCTGTTATGCCTGAGTTTCTGAATTTTGTCCATTGAAGCTGCACTTTATGGACCAGAAGCAATCACTAATAGGGGGACATGTTTCTGAGTGGAGTGAATGATTGAAGAAGTATTTATCTTTGTTAAACTTGGATGTGAGCAACAACTTAAAGTTGCCTTCCTAACAACTGTCTCCCTAGTCAGTTTTTCTTAACACTATTTAAGATGTTTTGGTCTGAGAAGATGCTCCTTGTATTGTTAAAGCTATTGTAAAGAAAGAAGGTCATTATACAGAAGGTATCTAGTGGTGGAAAATGAACTGATGTGACGTAGTGGGCGCTTCGAAAGCAAGTGATTTTGGTCAGTTGTGATTGGATTAAGCAAATACAATAGCATGACGAGTTTGGTGCCATCTGTCAAGTTGTGTTCTGTTTCCAGTGCCGTTGTTGAAATAGCTGTGCAGTTTTGAATAGCTCTCTTCACTGTGGGCATTTCATTGGTTAGATTGTAAAGTTGTTTTTATTTTCTGTGCTTGTAGTCCATGCTTCGCAATGTAAAATTTGCCTTTTTGATTGTACACTTCTCAGTTCATTGGAAGTTACTCATTTTTTTTTCAAAGATAAATTTGTAAAATATTGGTATATGATCCACATGCTTGAGTTTCTTAGTTTTGAAAAAAATAATGGCAGTTCCATAGAGGAGTATTTACTGGAAACCTACATTCAGTTGTTTGTTTTTGGATGCTTGAAAAATATTTAACCTTTGCCAAAAATAGAGTATTTTTGACTTTGTATAACATTGTATGCAAAGGGTGTATCTACCAACAAAAAGCATCATTGTAAGGTTGTTTCAGTATATTGTGATGTTCTTGTTACGTTATCAAAGTAGTTGGGACATGAAAATGAAGCTGAGTGAGACTGTTTACCACACAGTGTCATTCTGATATGGTGCTGGGTCAACTCTTATTGCAGATTTTCTGCATTTATACTATGTTAGTACAAAGCAAAACTTCTTCATGCCGATGCTGTAGTTATAGTGTAATTGACACTACTGAATGATCCCTGTCCTGTTAGAATATACAAGAAGGAAGAAAGTCTTATTTCGGTAGCTTTCATGGCCTAAGGGTTGTCCAAAATGCTTTTGAATCAATTGAGTACTTTTGAAATGTAATGTTGGAAATCTGGCAACCACTTATGCATAGCTAGCTCATGATAGCATATCAAATTACCTTATCCAGAATCAAAAATAGAAAAATGCTGGAAAGGTGAAAACACAATTGTGTTGTTAGTTCAGAGATTGGGGGTGAGGAGGAGGGAAGGAATGGGGGTACATATGGTGACGATTGGAGTTAACTGAAATATGGGGGAAAAACAAAGATATGGTAATTGATTGAAAAAATATATGTTAGAGATGGAAGAGAAGAAAATAAATTGAAACAGACAGGTATAGCTAGTCTGTGGAGAGTGGGGAAAATGGATGTTGCTTCAAGGTAAGTTCAATATTGAGCTCCAAGGACTGCAGCATTCCCAGACAGAAGATGAGATGCTGTTCCTTGAACTCTGTGGATGTTGTTGGAGGAATGAGTGATGGCCTAAGACAGTGAGTGCAGAGTTGGACAGAAACTTAATTTGACAGGTGATTGGATGCTCAGGGTTGCCTTTGTGGACTGAAGTGAAGCAGTCACCCACCTTTGTTTACTTTCTTCAGTATTTAAGAGATTCTCTCATGAGGGCTGGATACAGTGCACCCAAACTATGAAGGGAAAATTATGTTCGATTAATCTGTTGGAGTTCTTTGAGGATGTGCCTAATAGTTGTATTCCTGGAAGGCTTTTGATAAGATTGACCAAGGATAGCAAGGTTAGAGCACATGGGTTTGGGAGTAAAGTACTGATATAGATTGAGAGTTGGTTATTGGACTCAAAGCGGAATGGGAATAAACAGATCCTCCTTGGGTCGGCAGACTGTGACATGGGGTACCAAAAGTGTCTGTGCTTGGCTCCAGCTATTCATAATTAATAGTAATGATTTGACCAAGGGAACAAAATGTCATATTTCCAAGTTTGCTGACAATACTGATCTAGGCCTGATTGTGAGTTCAGAGAAGCACTTAAAGAAGCTTCAAGGGGATATAGGCAAGCTGGATGAAATGTATGGAAAAAATGTGAGGTCATCCACTT
Source organism: Pristis pectinata (assembly GCF_009764475.1). Lineage (NCBI taxonomy): Eukaryota > Metazoa > Chordata > Chondrichthyes > Rhinopristiformes > Pristidae > Pristis > Pristis pectinata. The sequence continues at coordinate 14,346,069 of NC_067434.1, read as the reverse complement.
CGGTTCACCTAACAGAAAAGCAGAATATTTAATAAATGATAAGAGATTGGCTAGTGTCGATGTTCTGGAGGACTTTAAATGTGAAGTCACTGAAGACAAGCATATAGATTCAGCAACTGATTAGGAGCGAAAGTGGCATATTAGCCTTTAAGAGAAAGTTTCATTATAGGAGTAAGGCAGTCTCATTGCAATTGTTTAGGGCTTGGTGAAACCACATCTGGAGTATAGTATGTGGTTTTGGTCTCCTTACCTAAGATAAAATGAACTTGCTGTATAGGGAGTCTGGTGAAGATTTAATGTACAGGAAATGCATGTTTGCCAAGAGAGGAGAGATCCAGTGTGCTGGGATTGTATTCTTTAGAGTTTTGAAGAATGAGGGAAGATTTTGATGAAAATTATGAAATTCTTAAAGGGCTTGACAGGCTGGATGCAGGCTGAATGGTTTCTCTGCCTGAGGAGTCTGGGACCAAATGACACATTTTAAAGATAAAGGGTAGACAATTAAGGACTACGATGAGAAGTAATTTCTTAACTAGGAGTGGTGAACCTTTGGAATTCTCTATCCAAACGTGTGGAAGCTCAGTCACGATGTTATTGGGAAAACAATGATCGACAGATTTCTTGGCATTAAGGGAATCGAGAAATATGGAGTTGGTGTCAGAAAATTGCACTGAGGTATAAAATCGACCATGATTTCGATGAATAGTGGAGGAAAACCAAAGGACCACATGGTCTACTCCTGTTTCTTGCGTTTTTAAGCATACTTGAATGATACAACACCTAGAAGGATTGTTTGGGTCTCTGGATGGTGGAAGAACAGAAGGTAAAATAGCAGGTGTTGCAACCCCTACATAGGAGTTGCAAGGAAAAGTGCTGCAAGCAGCGGAGTGGTTAATGGGGGTGGAAGAGCAGACAAGGAAGGAATGACCTCTTTGGAGTGCTGAAAAGGAGCTAGTGGAAGATGTGTTTAGTGATGAAATCTCATTGAAGCTGGTGAATGTGGAACCTAGTGGGATGTAAGCTAAGGATGAGGGGTACTCGTTCCTTGTTCTGGCTGGGAGGAGAGAAGGTGAAACCAGGTGTGGAAAATGAAGGAAGCTCAGTTGTGATTTCTGCAAACTGTGGTAGCGTGGAAGCCACTTGAAAGAAAATGAAAGCTGTTTATTATAACAGATACAATACAGATGAGAAACAAGGAGAATGAAATGGAGTGGATATTGGTTGCTAACCTATCCCCTTAGATTGAGATGGAAATATCAAGGATGCGAATAGTCAGATATGGACCACATGAAAGTGTTCTCTCCATGACTCTACGATCCCATTTCCACCAAATACTTCCCTTCTCGTGGCACTTGTACGTAACTGCAAGAGAAGCAACACCTCTTTTACCTTTCCACAATCCATGGACCCAAACAGTCCTTGGATGTGAAACAGCAATTCATTTGCAATTTTTCCAATTCAGTAAATTGCATTCAGTGTTCATAATGTGGTCTCCCCTTCACAGATTTGGTAACCTTTCACAGAACACCTCAGTTCAGCCCATGAGAGAGTTGATCCTGAGGGAGGGTCCCTGGAAAGAGTGAGAGACCCTGAATTTCCAGTCACCTGTCACTTTAATTCTCCATCCCATTCACATTCTGAAGTCTGCCTTTTGAGCAATTGTATCATTCCAATGATACCCAATGTAATCTAAAGGAACAATGCCTCATCTGTCTGGGCATGTTGCAAAGTTCTTGTATTAAATTTAACAATTTCAGATAACTATCCTTTTTTCGTTATTTTCTCCCTTAACATATATGGCTGTACCTTTTCAATTTATTTTTTTTTACAGTAATTGTTACCCTGACAACTGTTTGATCACAGACATTCCCTATGTTCTCTCTATTTTCTCTACAACTTAAATTGCACTAATTTTTCCAGTTCTGATGAAGAGTTCCTGAACTGAAACGTCAACTCTGTTTCTCTCCCCACGGGTACTGTTTGACTTGCTGAGTGCTACGTGCATTTTTTAATTTTGCTTCCAGATTTCCAGCATCAGCAGTTTTTTGCTCCATCCTACCCTTTTCACATTATATGTTTTTGTGATGCTGGTTTTGTATTGGGCCCCCTGAACCCAATTCAGTAAACTAGTGCCATGCGATTTATCTCTTTTTTGTTGAACACTTGAGGCAGCAGTCAGGACCTCCATTTAAGATGTGAAAAGTAGTCAATATGACTGTGCAGCAATCCCTCAATAGTCACTGGGGGCATTAACCTTAACTTTTGTGCTCATGTTCCAGGTGTGGGATTATTAACCCACCTCCATCCTATCCTTCTAAGACTTGGCACAAGTCTAGTTAAACAAACTGACTGTAAAAGGAAAGGAAATTGGTGTTACAATTGATGAGTCCTTTTTATTCAAGGAGAACAAATTGCCATACCACAGTGTCAGTGGTTTTAAAAGATGAAAAATTATGACAGATAATATTCAGAGTTAAGCCACTAGAAAATTACTTCATCTTTAATTTGATAAATCAAAGTTTGATCATTTGTATCATGTGCAAAGTTCCTAAAATGGAGCCCATAAAAATTCTCTGAAATAACAGGGTAGCAAGTTTGGAGGACAATCCACTCTGGCAGTGCACTGAAGCAATTGCTTCATTGCAGACCGTTAAATCATTAGGAATGTTGTACACAGGTCATTGTGTTTGACCTTAAGAATTTGAAAGCTCTTTCTCATTGTTGGCTTGTTTGTCTTGCTGAATCTCGTTCTTTTCTGTGGTATTGAAAATTGATTTTAAGTATAGTGTCTTATTCTGCCAATATTGAAGAAGATTGGGAGGTTGTTAGAGGCAGCCTACTGAAAGTGCCCCTGGGCAGTGGATCAATATAGCAGAAATCATTTCATATCTCATGGACATATAGTGTGGACAGTTTTTTTTCTCCTTGAGTTTTGATATTTAAGAGGTGATGATCTTTGATGAGCTCTTCATTATCTGTCGTTGACAGTTTCTCCTCCACCCATTATACACCACCAACCCCACAGCCTCCATTTCTCAGCAGCCTCCTTCCACACACCTCCACCACTCCCCACCCCCAACAATACATGCACACTTCTGATTAGTTGTGTAGTGTCGTAACTTTAAAACTTAATGCTCAGAATTGTGCTTGATATTTTGGCCTGAATTTAAAAATGGGGAAAATTTGACACATCTGGCAGCCATATATCTACAGCTAAACACAAATCTGAAAGCTGTCCATGATGACAGGTCCTTAAGATGCTTGCAAATAGACTCCCAGCATTGAATTCATTCTGTGATTGGGCAGTTATCCTGTAGACCCCCACAAAATATGGCAGAACCTGTTTTTGTTTGAAAAGAACCTGACTTTGATAGATGTCGATTTATTTTTTTTAATCCTCACTTTCACAGAATGATTGGTAATGGGTACATTCATGTCCATATCTTCTTGGCTAAATGTATAATAATGAGATGTATCTCATCAGTACATCAACCACCAACTAAAGCTTTAAATAGAGCAGAGAGATCCCAAAGAGATTGTATTTATAATTTTAATTTTTTCCTTACCAAGTGATGTAACTGTCATTAAAATACCCCCGACTTGCGTGTGTGTGTGTAGAAATATATATAATTGATTAATGCACATTTACTTTTTATATTTGGGCAAGTGCTCAAAGCAAGCTTTTTATGATATACTGTTATCAATGAATGGTCTGGCCCACACTCCTAAATTTGTGCAATCCTGAAAATTTAACCCAATAATAAATTTCCATTTCTATTTCCATTTTTAGCATAAGAAATTAAGCAAGGGTGAATTATACATTTTTATTAACAATTTTGCATTTGTATGTCACCCAGTGATTTCTATACTTTCCAAGGTGCATTGCAGTTAAATACTTCTATGGCATAGTCACCTTTGTACTTTCCTAAAAGATTCAAGGCATTTTCTCATGCTTTCATGATCTTAGTGAACCTGTTTAAGTTGCCAGTTGATGCAGGTGAAGTGACTGAGTGGGGATGTGTTGCTTATTTTAGGTCAATCATCTGAAATGATTTTTGAAGTTCAAGGAAGCAGAAGGTTAAACTGTGGGTATTCGTCAGCCCAGGAGAGTCTTGGGTATAATTTCTGTGTTGAACTAAGTTTGGTTACTTAGACAGAGATTCGGCTGATAGGCTGAGCGTGGCTCACCTGATAAATTGAGGGAAAATTTGGCTAATGCCTAGAAGGTAGGAGGTAGAGCATATTGGCCAGAGGAATATTCCCAGAAGAGATCCTTTGACTGCAAAAGCCATGCCATTGCTGGTGGTTTCAGTGTTAATAATTCTGTTCTGAATCTTTTCAACTGATGTTCTATTTTAAAACAAATCTATTATAAAATGAATGCAAAAAATAATCATTTTTCATATTTCATTTTTTTAACAACACCCTTTCATATCTACCTTAAAAACACCTATGTCATGATTGTACATTAAACGCACAATGTAGGATACAATATACTACCTCCAAAATACATGGTGCTAAAATTGTAACATACATATACACCCTGTCAACATTGGTAACTTAGAAATATGTATTCAGACTGCCGTGTGCTGTGGATTTAAACCCTCTGTTTCACATCTGATGGATGAAGTAAATGAGAAGTCCAGTTAGTTGTCACTTGCTGCTGTTAAGGCAATAAAATGATTAGATTTTTAAAATAAAAACATCTTAACCAGAGCAGTTCGGACAGCAAGATTTAGTCTGTTGAGCAATGCTTTTTAAACTTCAAATTTCCAATAAATGTTGTCATCTTATTCAAACTCTGGGATCTTTTAAGTTCATGTGCAGTAGGGTATCTTGTATTGTCAATGAAATTCTATGTCTGTTGAGTATGAGAAGGCCCAAATAATAACGTCATAATGAGGTGGTAAAAGGCCCACCAGTTTGCAGCAGACAAATTGAGTATCCATACTGTTGATGAAAATGTGCTTTGTGTTCAGCTTTTAAATTCTTTGGCACAGGAGGTCAGGTTAGCCTTTGAAGTCTTTTATTGCATCCCAGCACAATTAAGCTATGTATGGCTTTTAATGGGTTCATTTCTTTCAAACTGCTGTTTGCAGTCCATCTGTGAGAAGCTGGATCAGGTCATTCAGTGATTCGTGACTTTCAAAATTCTTGAATGTTGTTCTTACCTGTTTTATATTTTTCTGTGCACTTTTTCTGTTTTCATTAAATGGCTGTTATTAGTGGCTGATAGCCCCAAGACATTTTTCGTCAAATTAAATGGGGTCTGCTTAATGTTGCTTACTAAAAGTAAAATGAAAGGATTTATCAACTCATTCACACAAAGGAGTGACAAAAAATTATTTTGACATGAAAAGTCAACACAAATCTTTGCTATAAACTGAAAAGCAGCAACAAAAATATCATGAACAAAAAATCAGAAATTTAGATAGCTATTGTTGTAAGACTTATTTGACAAGAGAGAAATGTAAAAAGAAAACATAAATTTTCTCAATTAATGTTGATATTGATTTAGAATATTGGTGATGACTCTTGGTTGCAGAGGTGAAGCGAATGGTTAAGAGACCCGGCAAAGAAGAAAGCAATGGGAAAAATCATGTTAGACCAAATCACTATTTTTGTTGACAACAGATTCCTGTTGCATACAGTTGCAGCAAAATAAGTATTTTGTTAATGACCAATTTGGGTCTTCCTTTACCTTTGTATAGTTTGAATAGAGGAAGCTGTAAGCCACCTTCATTGATAGGAGGCTGTATTCTGCTTCGGTTGTATAAAGTTCTTGCAGTGTTGTTTTAAGCAGATACACACTGCCACTTAGGAATGGGTGCTCATTTTGGCATATCTGTAAAAAAAAATAAAAATTTCAAGTATGGATCCTTCATGAGCAACAAAATTTCTTACATACAAACACAAATGCTTAGAACTCTTGGCAGATCGGGCAGCATCTTTGGAAAGAGAAACCGATAACATTTTGGGTCAAAGACCCTTCACCAAAACTGGGAAAGTTCTGATGAAGGTTTTTCAATCTGAAACATTTACCCTTTCCGTAAATGCTGTTGACCTGCTTTCCAGCATTTTGTGTTTTTCCTGGATCTTCATTTTTTTTTCCCAATAGATTCTTACATGTTGCATGAATACAACATTTCAGCAGGTGAAACTTATTGCAACCTCCGTTCAGGGCTTGCTGTAAAACATCCAAATCAAAACCCTGCAAATAAAAAAATCCATGCAATGTATAATGGAAGCTGTTGCATTAAATTCTACAATAATATTGCTGGGCATGAAGTTTGCAGGTTTTTTCTTTTGCCCCTCTTTGGATTTCAGCTTAAGACTACATGCAAATTTATTTACAATTCAGTTCAGAAGTTTCTAAGAAGGCACAATTATCTGGATTGTCTATTTCAACCACATACAGTTTAGAACAATAGGTCTAAGGTGACAGTCCATGTTCACTGTAGTTCATTTTAGCAGTTGACCACAGTAGCTGTGTTTTCAGATTCAAACAATCTTTGGTCAACACCACACACAGGAGATTTGTTGCTTTTAAAGAGGGAAGAATGAAGAAAGGAACTAGACCAACATGTGAACTATCAGGGAAGATTGAACCAGCCATACTTTTTCCTAGAAAGAAAGACTCAAAGGCTTACCCTCATAAAGGTTTTCAAGTTTGTGTGAAGGTTTGATGTGGAAGATACAATAAAAATATTTCCACAAGCTAGAGCTCGGGGCTATAAATGTAAGATGGTCATAAATAAGTAATTTAGGAGAATTTTATCCACAGGATAGTTAAGGTACAACTGAATGAACCTGAAGGAAATTGAGTAAATAACTTTCTTCTCCCTTCTGCAAAGCAATTTGAGGTTGAAAATCCAAATACATGTAGCTGGTGAAAAGCACAGAATGCTTTCAGTAGTTCATTCAAATGTTGCTTGGGTTGATTTCTCAGACTTGTTCTCCCATAGACTTTACTGAAGACTTTCAGTCTTAATTATCACAGGAAATTTGGCTTTTATTTGAACCACATTCAACCTTCCATAAATATTAAGCTTGCAAAGTTCAAGTCTAGTATGAAAGCCTGCGCTGACTTCTGTAGTTGTGCACAGTGAGACGATCTGCTTCACTCAATTGAGGTTGGAAGATGCTCAGCAAAATTACTTCACCCCATTGCTCTCACTGTAGTGTAGATATGCATTGACTAGAATTCTGAAGGCCATTGAGCTGATGTTTGTACTGGCTTTTTGAAAGACCATTCAATTACTCCCATCTTTGCTTATTCCCAGTAACTTTCTGACTTTCGAAGTATAGACATGATACCTTTCTGAGGGTTACCATTTGAATCATCTTCCACAACCACCACCTTAGGTAGTGCAGTCTATATGGGTCTTCACAATGTTTAGAAACACTCTCCTGATTTCAAACTGGGACTTTTTTGACTTATTATAAATTTATGCTAATCAATATCTCTGTCAGTGGAAGCTACTTATTCCTATATGCATCATCATGATCCTTTATAGCTTTGAAGATGTCTATTAAATGTTGCCCTAACCTTCACTGTGCTAAGGAAAACAGTCCCAGTCACTCAAACCAAACTTTTTTTTTATTATGACAAAAGGCAAAATACTATTTATGCTGGAAGTCTAAAATGTGAACAGAAAATGTAGGACTTGCATGACTGCACCAATTAAGAAATTTATTATTGTAGTGGAAGGCTTATTTTGTTTTCAAGTACATGAAAACATTCTAAATGGGGTTGGCACTAGGTATATACCCCTTGAATCAACTCTATTATTCAATAAGATTCATCTGTTCCTCCATTTCATCTGCATTCAATCTCTCTTTTCATTTCCATAAGACATAGGAGCAGAATTAGGCCATTTGGCCCTTTGGGTCTGTTCCACCATTCGATCATGGCTGATTTATTTTTTCCCTCTCAACCCCATTTTCCTGCCTTCTCCCCATAACCTTTGACGCCCTGACTAATCAAGAACCTATCAACCTCTGCTTTAAGTATACCCAATGACTTGGCCTCCACAGCCGTCTGTGGCAATGAATTCCACAGATTCACCACCCTCTGGCTAAAGAAATTTCTCCTCACCTGTATTCCAAAGGGACATCCTTCTATTCTGAGGCTGTGCGCTCTGGTCCCAGGCTCTCCCACTGCCGGAAACATCCTCTTCATGTCCACTCTATCCAGGCCTTTCAATATTTGATTTCCTTCTATTCCCTCCAAAGATGTATTGATCTTGGCCTTGACTGTAAGGATTGAGTATTCACAATCCAAGGTGGTCAAATCCAAGAATTTGTAATCCTCTGAATGTTAAAGTTTCTCATCACATTTAACAGGCTGATGTCTTATCTTGAGATTATGCACCCGAGTTCTGGATTTTCCAGCCGGGGAAAATAGCTCCTTTTAACCCCTGTTAAAATCTCTTGCGTTCTTGTGAGATCACTTCTCATTCTTCTAATCTCTAGTGAGTATTGGCCGTTCTACTCAAACTTTGTTCACAGAACTTTTCTTAATCAAAGGAATCTGTGTAGCAAATCCACTTTGCAAGACTTCCAAAGCAAGTAAATATTTCCTTGGATGCAGAAGTCAAATCTAAATGTCAGCTAGCCAAGCCTTTTACAATAATAAGACTTCCTTGTGGGAGATCCAGTTTGTTCAATAATTGATTTTGGGAGGTGTATGACCCGAGGATGCATAAAAGGTCAGGATGCACATCATCAAATTTGATTTGACTATAGACATAGTTTGAATAATTAGGGTCTTCATTTGTTACATGATGTTGCAGGTCAGTTTTTCCATATGTTAATTTGTAAAAATGACTGGTCGCTGGCCTTGTATTTAGTAACAGAATTGAGCTCATAATGAAAGACTTAGTCGATAGAATTGATGGAGGAAAATGATTACTGTAAGAATTGAATTTTTCAGTGCTTTGACAGTATATTTTCCCATATAGCACAACAATTATCGAGCTCTTGGGGGAGAAAAGCCTTCAGCTAACAAAAAAATGGGCCTTGAATTCTGTTTAAGTCAGAATATTTTACTGTATGTGAAGCTTTATATTCCTTAGAGGATTGGATTTGTTGAAATTTACAGCTTTCAGCCATTCACAGTGGGGGAGAAACCCTATAGAGCACCCATTAATGAACATACCTGGAAAACTGGAGTGGATAAAAGAAGCCTCCCAGCCTACTTGTTTACTGTAAATGCATTTATTGGTTGCAAGTTAATTATTTATAATATATCTCATTCAGTTTAACCAGGTGAAAGGAAGATCCAGTGTTGCTCAATGTGTATACTAGTATGAAATCTCAGCGAGTTTTCAGCAAGGATTTTAACTCTTTACGTATCAACATATTTGCTTTTGTGGCCATACGCTTTCATTTCATAGCTTAATTATCTGATTCTGGGGGAGTTTTTTCTGTTTTTTTTAAAAAATGATATTCAACCTGTTGCTCCTCTGAACATTTGTATTTTTAAGACACTTTGTTATCATTGTGGGATTTTTATCTTGCTGATCTCACCATTTTCTTTGAAGATATGTTTTCTTTTCTCTTCAGATTGCTTTTACTCGTGCACTCATTTGCAGAAGAAGCAATTGGCTCTTATCTCTGATCCCCAATTTTTGTCCTTCACCCAGCATTGCTAAAAATGGAATATCTGGTTATCATCACATGGTTCTTTGTGGCAGCCTGATCAACAATTTGGTTGCTATGTTTCCCACAGGGAACCAGTGATAAGCTGGTATTTGGGATTCCTTGAATAGGATGAGAAAGGCACTGTTAGAATGAAGATCTTACTTTCCTTTCTATTTTGAAGTGAATGTTGTATGTCCAATCCTGCTGGTGATTTCAAAAATTTATCACTTGGGAGACTTCAGCCATAAATGTGCCCAGTTGTTCGTTTGAGTACTGCCTTGAGGCTTCAGGCTATTTATGCCAATGGGTACCACTTGATCAGCTATTTTAAGGGTCTATACTTGCCCCTGCAATATATCAATGCTACCGTAGCACCATAAATAAGAGGTGACAAGATAGTTTAAGTGACATCTGATAACAGCTATGGCCGTGAAATATTACTGGGATGGCGTCTAATTTTGATCAAGTTTGATGTTGCGAGTGTTTATTGTCAGATTGTTTGGGTACAGCAAATCACCAACGATGGTATGTGGCTACTTTAAATGCCACACACATTAATGGACCAGACACATCTGTTTTTCACTCAAATGCTGTGAGACAGGGAAGTTCACTGCGGTTATGTCCAAACCCCATGACTGGCAGACATCTCCAAATGTAAATGCCAGTAACCCATCAGGGGAAAATAAAGCATAGTTTACACTGCAATATTGCGAGAATTCAATGAAATTGACTATCTTATTTCATTCTGTGCGTTAAACAGACAATTGCAAGAAAAATGTGCCCTTTCCAATTTTTTCTGATGTAAAAGCATCTTTCATTTCCTGTGTGCTGAACAGGTGCACAATAATTGCTGTATTTATCTAGTTTGTTACGATTATAAAACTCACTTTGCAAGTCTCTGTCAGCTTATATTTTAACTATTTAAAAAGTATCTTTTTCATTTAAATATTTCTTTTATTACAAATGCAAGACACAAATAAAATCTCAAAGATCGTCAAATATTATCTTCCCTGCCTTGCTTAGTAATATTTTAATCAACAAGGTGATTTTTCAAGTTTGGCTGCAGGAATTATGAACTAGTTCAAGCTCAGTTGCAATACCAAAGCAGGAATCCTTCAAGTGTGACAATAAATTGAGAGCCTTTCTGTCTCTTTTAATAATTGAAGTACGAATTGAAGAACAAGGCAAACTTAGTTTCACTCACTCCTTGATCAACATTGAAAGTAAATTAAATGGTCACTCATTGCATTGTTGATTGTGGGATCTTGCTGCGTGAAGAATGATTGCTGTATGTTCTCACATAATTGGTTTTCTGTGGAAACCCATTGTTTTGTCGAAAGTGCATTAAGATGCTATAAATGTATGTGTGCAAAATGCATTATCTTTCAGAAGGTATTAGTAAGTGGCATGGAATGTACATTTGCCGGTGTAATATGCATTTTGAAATAAGATCTATTACAAAAAGGATGTAGTACAAGAACGTATGATTATTTTAATATTCATCCTTCTAATAGGTCTTTTTCTAGTTTGATTATTTGGAATTTATTATCACAACTGGCTTCCTTTTCTCTTGCAGAGCTTTCAGTAATAGAACCAAATGTTTTCCTTCGACCTTTTCTGGAGGTGATCAGATCAGAAGATACAACTGGACCTATCACTGGGTTAGCACTTACATCTGTTAACAAGTTCCTCTCGTATGGATTGATAGGTAAGTGTATTATGGTGCAAAATTATAAACATAACTGCTCATTTTTGAACAGTGAGCTGTCATTTTGTTCTCCAAGATATCTTGCCATCATGAATTTATGAGGCTAATAACATTTTTTTCAAATTTGTAATTATCAGTGTGTATTTTGAAATGAGGCCCAGTCTGTTTTTTTTTTATCATTGCTGTAAAAGAACTTCTAATATTTAATAGTGAGCAATTGAAGCATATTGTGCATTAGCTTTTTTGAACATTGCTGTTGTGAAACTAACCAGTTTCAAATCATTGCTTGTAAATCTTCTCAGATGCTTTTTTCCTTTTAATGGCCATGACCATTTCTCTCTCTTCAAGTTTAGAACAGTGTACTGAATTCAGTTGACTGTTGTCTAGTTTGACTTGTGGAGAAATTTCTGGCCGTCCTCCCTCTCCTTAATGAGCAGATTGCTGGTGCTGGGATTTTGGTTGAAATCATGGTGCTTCTTTTATTTTTGTCTTGTTGTTGTTACTACCACTTTTAGCAGAATGGTCTGGATTTGCTGTTTTCCCCATTTGGCAATAACTGCTTGTCCATATTTGCTTGAAGTGGTGCCTTTATTAAAAGTGGACAGAATTTCTAGAAAAAGATGTGTTATTGCTGAAGGTGATTTTCCCAGTATTTTTAAAGGGAGTTTTTTATCTCTGTAGATAGAAGTAATATTTTATTAGATATTAGATAAAAGGAGCATTGGTGACTTAATATGGAGTTTTCTTCAGCATTTCAGGGACCTTGATTGAGCTAGTAGCTGTGACCATGGTTCAAAAGGAAGATGAATGACTTACTCTGCAATTAAATGATTGTACCTTCTAGTTTTTTTTGGGGGGGGGGGTGGGAGGATGGGGAGGGTAGTGAGAAACCTTATATTTAAGTTATTGAATTACACGTTTTTCTTTTCTTGAATGTTTTAGTGTGGGTTTTAATTGTCATAAAAATGTTTTTGGTAAATTTGCACAGGGCTATTTCAATTTACAATGACATTTACTTGTCTTTGTGTATTTTTCTTCTCATCACTTCCACAGCCCCCAGATGGGGAATTAACTGGTGTACTTTGGTGTCAGTGAAAGAAATATGGATTTTCTTAATTGGCAATATATATGTTATCTCTTTGTGTGTGTGTGTGTGTGTGTGTATATACTTTATATACTATATGTAAGTGCTGTGTTTAAGGCACAATGTGAGAAAGCAGATATTATTGGCAAACAAAGCACGATTCATGGAATCCTGGAAGGGAATTTTGATGAGAAGGGCAAACCCTAATTTATTTGCCTGCAATGCCAATGAAGTGATGAATAAACATTCTGCAGGAGTGCTTGGGTGATTGTACATAAGGTTTTCTGTAGAATTTCTGTTGTGCCATTTAATATTTTGACTTGCTGTGGTAGCAGTAGCGAATTAAGACAGAATCATATGATATTCAAATACTCACATGAAAAACAAGAAAAGACCAGATGGTGCATCCAATGTGTTACAAACTCTCAAGGTGTAACCTAACTGTTCCTTGACTGACTAGCACCCCTATCTAGCTGATCACATTAATTTCTATAGTGGGAGAAATGATATGAGAGAAACTCATTTGACACACTTTTAAGTGTTTACAGTGAACTTGCATGCAGTGCACAAGCTGCTTGCTTGTTCCATTGTCTGAAAAGAAATAGGTCCTGATTTCACCTAACCTAGTTCTATACTTGCATAACCCTGGTCTTCCCTTACCTATTTAAGGTGAATAGCTTAGTCACTTAGACTGAATGTAATCCTTTCATAATTTAAGAGGGAAGCAGAATGTACAAAGTTAAACATGTTGTGATATCTGTGAAGCACATCAGAAAGTTAATGGTGACCCAAATTAAATCAAATTTATGGTTCACTCAAAATTAGTTACAGTTGGCCTAATTTGGAGTTATAAAACTTCATATCTTGCTATAGCCTATTTTTCACAGGACAAGAGAACTAATATTAATTGCCATAGTGTGAGTGTATATTAAGATTACATTTCCATTTACTTTTTTTGGGAGAATATTAGTCTTGTGCATTCATATTAGAATTGGTTTTGATTGAAAGGTGAACTTCCTTCCAGGCACAATTTTGTAAATTTTGTTTGATGGCCATGTATTGTATCTTTTAAGGACCAGAGCTTTCGACAGGTTTGGGAATTTTTTTTAAAGAGGCATAGGGAAATCAAGTGAATCGTTTTTTAAATGAGTCTCTTTGGGGAAAACATAGTGGAAAGGGAAGAGGGTACGAGGCATTTTACATTTGTTTGAATCCTCTTTTTTTTTAATATAGTTTAAATTAGTCTGAAGTGCGTACTGAATCTTGATGCATTGAAATGAAGAAGCTGTCTAAGAGTCAATATGTTAGACTTGGGAGGCAGACTGATATATCTGCAGAAGCACAAGTCTGCCACAGTGGGCAATGACCTCTTCATTCTTGTTCAGCAGTAGCAGTTGCTGAATCTCACTCTGACTCCCAGTCAACAGCATAGCAGTAATACCTTCTGTGCCTTTGCATTGTTGTTTGTATTTGGTGGATGTCTGCAGCATTGCATTCTTAATTCTGCTTCAACTTTTGCTGCTTTAATTTTAAGTCTTTGAATACCAATGTTGAGCTGCAGAGATAGTTTGATATATCAGAGAAAACGTCTAAATTTATGGAAATCCAGGAGTGAGTCAAAGGACCAGTTCTGAAATAATCTAAATGTCAGAACTACCTTTCGTGTCTGTGCAGGTATATCTAGGAACACATTTGGATGCACAAACTCGTGTTCTTATTCTCTCAAATGCATACACTTGCTATCACACCATTTGCACATCTTCCATGACATCAATTAAGTTTAAAAAATGCTTTTGAATTAAAGGAACATTTTATTTTATTCCACAGCCTTGTTGCATTCCTCCTTAAGGTGAAGTTTCTGTCAAGTCTTTTCGCTGAGGCATAGAATGGAAGAGTTGGGAAAATACCCATGAACGGCATGAAGTCGTTAGGTCGCCACAAGCCAGGGTCATTGTGATAGTACTACAATGAGTGCTATGGAGCTGTACAAGAATGTTGCCAAGTTTGAAGATGTTTAATTGTGAGGAAATATGCTGTTTTGTTTTGAACAGGTGGGGGTGGAGAAATTGGTTGAGAGGTTTATTTGGAGCAAATAGGAACAATCTGCTTCCATTAGCAGAAAGGTCAGTAGTGAGGGAGAACAGTTTAAGGTAATTGGTGGAAGGTAATTAGTGAGGAATTGAGTAAAATCTTTTCACTATCTAGTGGTAGGGATCTCAAATTTGTTGCCTGAAAGAGTAATGGAGGCTTCTGATGAGATGTACAAGGCTACAAACCAAGAGATAGGAAATGGGCTTATATCAGATGGCTCTTAATTAGCCCTTGTGTATATCACTGTCCAAATGGCTGCCTTCTGTGCAATAGATTTCTTTGATTCTATGAAATCATAAAATCAATATGACTTGCTTTTGAGGTGGCAGATTTTTAGATTAGAATAAATGTAATTTTCCAACTGGTACATGCAACAAACTGCTTTGCATTTTCATCGATATGCTCTCCAAAAACATTGGTCCTTAAAAATTCACAGTTAACTCTTCGTGCTACATTGGCTTCTGAGAATGTTATTGTTGCTGAGATGTGTGTCTGCAACTAAAACATTGATTTTTAATTTTACTTGCAGCAGTTATTCTTTGGCTTTGGTGATACTGTTTCAACATAATATGACTGGGGATATCTCCTTGAGATTGAGTCACTTGGGGCTCGTTTGTTGAAGGATAATAGATAGTACAGTGTTACCAGCCGTCAGTAATCCCTTTTGAGGGATGTGGAGTGGTGAAGCCCGATTCATTTTTAAGTAAAATTGTGTATGTGTGTGTCTGTGTTTGAGAGAGAGAGAGAGAGAGACAAAGTTTGCTCTGTCTTTATATTCCTTTTGAGCAAGAAAATTAAATAAAAGTTGACAGTTCAACTAAAGGATATTTATTCATATCAGTTTAGTTTACCTTGACATTGTGTTTTGTGAGAAGATCTTGGATTCAAATCAGAGGGTTGTTACTGAATGAAAATGGTAAATTGACTTTTTTTTCTATTTAAGCAAAATATCCTGATAATATTTTTTTCAAATTCATTCTGCTATTAGATGCTGCCATTGCAGATCTTGCTGGTATGAGAGCAGTAGTTGGACACCAAAGGAAGATTTATTTTGGGGAGGGATTGAGACTTTATTAAGCATGAGCAAATAATTGTTGCGGAGCAAGAAATGTAAGGAGCATAATTTTCAGGATTAAAAAGAGGACATGACCATAGGATATTCATGAATAGGTCGAAACATCCCCATACAAAACCAAAGAGAGTTGAAAATACACTATGGGACTGAGGGACTTGGAGCTTGGTGAAACCTCTACCACTGGCAACAATATGGCTCAGAACAGAAGACTGACAAGAAATGAAGCTGAGAATGTGGAATATTGTGCAGGAGACAAGAAAACTGACATTTTCTCAGGTGGGAAATGTACTTTTGAGAAGGGAACAAAAAAAGCAAGCCACTTTCAACTTTGAAATAAGTTCAGCCATTGCTTTAAAATTGTCTTTTTTTCTCCCATGTGATTTTTAGTTTCCACGCACATGAATAAGGAGAGATAATGAGGGCTAAGCCTTCTATTCATGGGCAGCCCTGTAAAATTCTGGGGAACAATTTTCCTAATTGGCTATCTGTTAAACTCCTGACAGTTAATGTTTTCACCATTGAATAAAACTGAAGTCTTAGAAAATGGAGGAAGCTTTTATTTTCTGCATCAGTGTTTTACATGGTGCACTTTTTTAGACTCTAAGAAATATATAATTGGGATTTTGTTTTTAATTCAGTTTTTCAAATCTGGGCATAGCTGACAAAATTTATTGACCATCCATCCCTAAGTGCCTTTGAGAAGGCCATAGTAAGCTGCCATCTTGATCTGCTGCAGCCCTTCTGGTGAAGGTACTCTCACTGTGGTTAGGGAGTTCCAGGATTTAGACTTGGTAATGATGAAGGACCAAAAATATATTTCTAGATCAAGATTCTGTGCAGCTTCAAGGTGAACCTGCAGATGGTGATGTTTCCTCACACCTGCTGACCTTGTCCTCCTTGGAGGTAGAGGTTAGGAGTTCCTGTTGGAGTAGCCTAGCAAGTAACTGCAATGTATTTTGCAAATGATGCACACTTGTAACCACTGTACACCAGTGGTGTAGGGAATAAATATTTAAGGTCATGGATGGGTACCAATCAAGTGGGCTGATTTTTGTCTTGGATGGTGTTTAGCTGCTTGAGAATTGTTGGAGCTGCACTCATCCATGTAAGTGGAGAACATTTTGTTATGCTCCTGAATACTTAGTTTCTGAGCTGCTCATTTGTGGTTGGTTCAGTTAAGTTTTTGGTTCCCCCAGGATGTTGATGGTGTGGGATTAGGTGACTCTCCCTTTTGTCATTGCCTGGTACTTTTGTGGCGTGAGTGTTACTTGCCACATGTCAGACCATGCCCGAGTGTGAATGTTAAATGAAAGCATAGTTCCTATTTCAGCTGTTTATAAAAGATCCCATAGAATGTCAGTCATAGAGTACTACAGCACAGAATCAGGCCCTTTGGCCCATCTAGTCCATGCCACCTGATCTTCTGCCAAGTCCCATATCCTTTCTAACCCCTCCCATCCATGTACCTATCCAAACGCCTCTTAAATGTTACAATTGAACCCACATCTACCACTTCCACTGGCAGCTCGTTCCACACTCGCACCACCCTCTAAGTGAAGAAGGTTCCTCTCAGACTCCCCTTAAATATTTCACCGTTCACCCTAAACCTATGCCCTCCAGTTCTGATCTCACCCAACCTTGGGGAGAAAAAAGCCTGCATGCATTCACCCTATCTATACCCCTCATAATTTTGTATACATCTATAAGATCTCCCCTCATTCTCCTGTGCTCCAGGGAATAACATCCTAACCTATTCAACCTTTCCCTATAACTCAGGTCCTCAAGTCCTGGCAACATCCTTGTAAATTTTCTCTGCACTCTTTCAAGCTTATTGATATCTTTCCTGTAGGTAGGTGACCAGAACTGCACACAATATTCTAAATTTGGCCTCACCAAATTCTTGTAAAACTTCAACATAACATTCCAACTCCTGTACTCAGTGCCCTGATTTATGAATGCCAAAGTGCCAAAAGCTCTCTTTACGACCCTATCTACCTGTGACGCCAGTTTCAAGGCACCATGGATCTGTACTCCCAGGTCCCTTTGTTCTACCGCACACCGCAGAGCCGTACCATTCACTGTGCAAGTCTTATCCTGGTTTGTCCTCCCAAAGTGCAACACCTCACACTTGTCGACATTAAATTCCATCTGCCATTTTTCAGCCAATTTACCTGGCTGGTCAAGATCACGCTGCAAGCTTTTATAGCTTTCCTCGCTGTCCATTGCGCCCTCAATCTTGGTGTCATCTGCAAATTTGCTGATCCAGTTTACCACATTATCATCTAAATCGTTAATATAGATGATAAACAACAATGGACCCAGCACCAATCCCTGTGGCACACCACCAGACACAGGCCTCCAGTCAGAGAGAGAACCATCTATTACCACTCTCTGGCTTCTCCTGCTAAGCCAATGTTGAATCCAATTGACGACTCATCATAAATGCTGAGCAACTTAACCTTTTGGAGATGAACAGTGGAGTTTTCCTGAGGGCGGACTGGTAGTTATCCCTTAGTAAAACACATTACAGACATTAAAGAAAGACCTTCCGTTACTGTTTATGAGATGTAATATGCAAGTTGGCTTCTGAGTTTCCCTACACTAAAGCATTGAGTATACTTTAAAAGTATTTCATTGACTATAGAACACTTTGGAGTCATCTTGGATGTTATGAAAGGTGTTATATAATTACGTATTCCTTATAGCAAGAAAACGGAATTCTTATTAAAAATTCACATTTTCCCACGTTATACTCTTGTTGCTAGATCTTTGCCCATTCACTAAATCCATCTATATCCCTTTGTAGCATCCCTTATACCCTGCTTCTTGCCATATGGAGCACAACTCCAGTTGTCAAAAAGATTTAAATCTTTGGAGCTCCAGTGTAACTTTCCATACTTTAGTGGTTTGATTCTAATTTCATATGGGTGCTCCTGGTATATTTTTGTACTTCCTTCAACTAAATTTCAGCCACTGCTTTAAAAGCTTGCGGCCAACTTATTTGTCTGATTTGATTGTCTTGGAAGAGTACCATTTCATTTACTATATGTTATTTGGAATTTGAAAGGCTTTCTTTGTGAATGCAGATGATCTGTTATGCTTCAGACTGCCCTGAGTATGAATCTGTTAAAGAAACAGTTCAATGTGATAGTTTCTGTGGGTTGACAGCTGTTCCTGTTTGAACTTTGGATTTAGTTCTTTGTAGTTTCTTCACTTGCCACATGAACAGGAAATGATGTCATTCATTTTCTAATCAGGTGAGTTGCTTTTTGGTGACTATCATATTGTAGATTGGCCAGTAACTGAAAGTGAGGAGAGACAAGGTTCACTCCCTCTGGACAACAAGTCTTCAATGAATGTCATCAGAGAATCTTGCTTTAGAGTTACTGAAAGCAAATGATTCATTGCTTGGAAGGGGATGTGACTGTTTGGTGGCTTTTGTAATAAAAAAAATTCTCAAAGTATTTTCCTTGTGCTGAGAAGTAACTAAGCATAATAGTTTGGGCTTATTAAAGATAGATAGGCACATACATCTTTAAACTGAAGATGACTCACTTTAAAAGACTCGCAATAGGAAAACCAATTCTTCAGCAGTTACTGATAAAATCATAATTACAACTAAGATGCTTTTTATTCAGAAAATATGCAATTGTGCATGGATGGGTTTTTCCACCAGTGCCTTCATTGTTGCTTTGATTCATTGCATTGCAGTTGCCATTATTTATTTAACTGAAGTTTTCTCAGAATACAGATGGAGGCTTTTATCATTGTGTCATTTACCTGTTGCAGTGGTGGGGCATGAATACGATGGAATCCTTATACAAGAGGTCTAAATTTTCTTTGCGACATTTTCTTCCTTCCTTTCGTTTATATTGAAAGACATCTGAACTACCAAAACCCTTGTGTTTATTTAAACAAAAAAAGAAAAGTCGGTGGCATGATTTATTGATAAATTATGTCGGGCAGACCTCAGCTACGTATGCCAAAATAGAAGATATGTAGCACAAATTCTTAAACTGTATTGAAATTCTTAAATTTCCATGGTGGGATTATTAGTCCAGACCAGCTACCTTAAATCTTGACAGGTGGCTATTTTTTTAATCAGTCAAGGCCTGTTAATAATGACCTCATTCTGGCAAATTTTGGTGGTCTGACAGACATGATTTTCACTGTGTGACAACTCCAAGATAAATCCAGGGAGCAGCATGAACCACTGGACAAAAGCCTTTCATTCTGCCAATGAAGGATGACTGATGAACATCCTTCTCAAATTTGGCTGCCCACAGAAATTCATCTCTTCAAGGTGGCATGCATATTGTGATCTTAACCAACAAGTCCAATTTTGTTGCAGTGCTTCCTGCCGGAGGAGAGCTAACCTACAGGACTAATTAGACTGTTCAACCCAAGTCATCTCCATTCCAGAATTAAGATCACCTCCACTTCAATCATTGAGCTGCAGTGCACAGACAATGTGCACGATGGAGGCTGAGCCCTAAGTCATCGTCATCTCATTCAATGAATCGTGCAAGAGAACGGGCCTTGCACTAAACCTTCACAAAGCAAAGGTTATCAACCTGCCCTCTTTGTGCAATTTTGCCTTCCGGTGATAAAGACCAACTAATAAACTCTGGAAAACCTTGACCCCTTCCCTTATCTTAGGAATCACCCATCAATGCAGGCAAGATATTACATGGTGGACAGAGAAAGATTCAAGGATGTTCAAAGCCCCTTTGATAAAGTGTAACGTTCCCACCTACTGGTGAGAATCTCATAACCACTTGAAATGGAGGAGGATTTGGGGGTATTGAGAACCTTGTACCATACATTGGGTGCACCTAGAAGCCCAGTGGAAGGTGCGCATCCCTTCCCAAACCTGCCCACCACACCAAAGACCTCCTGTCCCACCAGTGGCAGAGTTTGTGGATATCGAAAGCAAGAGGGCATAGATTTAAGATGAGAGGAAGGATTTGAAGGGGTTTTGTGGGGAAAGTTTTGTTTTTACACAAAGTGGTTGATATCTGGGACTTGCTGCCAGACGTCCTGGTGGAATCACATACAATCACTATGTTTAAGAGACATACACTTGAATAGGCAAAGCATAGAAGGATGCCGACTTAATGTGGGCAAATGGGATTGGTGTAGATGGGCAGAGAGTCAACATGGACCTGGTGGGCTAAAGGGGTTGTTTTTGTGTTGTTACACTGTCTTTATTAGTCTCCCCAGCCGCCTCAGAATCCACAGAACTGGAGTGGAAGTAAGTCATTGATTGTAAAAGTAACTTTATTCGTAGTGTCCACTTAAACCATGCATAGTTGTTCTTTTGGTCATTGTCTGAAGGCGTTATTTTCAGTGCAACATGGAAGAGAGCACCAGATTCTACTGACAATTGCTGACTTTTCTGTAGCAGCTAATGCATGCTATGTGACTGTAATAATCCAAACTCTCCTGAAGAATTAGGATCCTGGAAACCTGGCATGTTTTGTTATAGTTGTATGTACATAGAGCTTTCAACAAATCACTTGAATCAATTATTGTCATTTGATTGAAATTCAAGCTTGACCCAGAAAGCTTCCATCTTGCTTATCTTTTTAAACCTGACATGATTCTTTCATAGAGAATCAACAAATTGCTTTGTTGTTACTTTGAGCTGCCTTGTTTGCTCTTGGATGAGTGTACAAAGGGATGTGCACTCTGAGGTGGTGTGCATGCGTAAACATGATATTTTTATGCACTGTATAAGAGTTAAAACCAGTTAACTACAAAAGAACTAGGCTCTGTTCAGGAGAATTCCGAGGGGATTTATCTCCTGATGAGTACAGTTTATCCAAATGTGCACAGAGCTAGTATTCAATTAAAGCATGCGAAAGATTATACATAAGGTTAAATAACAACCAAATATTTTGTAACAGAATATTTCCGTCACAGCTATATCTCTTAGAGTATAGTTTAGCCTTATTTCTGTTGTCATTTCCTTGACTATCCTTCTATTTTTCTCAATCATTCCTTGCCCTTTGTGCTTTGATCAACACCTACTAAGCTAGAGAATACAATAATTGCCATTGCTATTCTTTAACCCAGATGTCCATGCTGTAAACCCAAATCTTTATACTGTAGCTCAATATTTAAAAAAAATATTAATTTTAGAGCTCTGTGAAAAAAAGCAAGCTCTTTTTTGCACAATGAACCAGCAGCCTGACTTTGCTTGTTTCCACACTGGCATGCATAGCTTCAAATCAAAATGTCTGACCTCATAAATTTCAATTAAAGTCTCTATGGAGATGTGACTAAACAAACAGGCTTGACTTGGAAAATTTAACAAAAATGTCTGTGAACACATTGCTTAAACCCATTGGCTTCCTAACCTATTTATTCAACACTGATCATTTTACACAGGACAGTGTTTTTGTGCTGTGCACAGGATATTTGTACTCAAAGCTACACGTGCTTCTCATGAGGTTTGATGGTCCATGAGTCTAAGTAGGTTTGAATTTTACATTGTTAGTTAGCGTTACTGTTTGATGAGGAGGTTATATGCTAGAATTTTGATGCATTTCTTTTGAATCATTGCTAGCTTTTATGATTGAAGAGTAGTTTTATTACAATAATGAATCGTTTCATGAGTGTTCACCACTTTCACAAAAAAGGTAAATCAGACAGAGAGGAATTAGTAAAGCAAGTAATTTGAACTTAAATGAAATCTTGCCTGGGGGAAAATCAAGATCAAGAATTGAATAAATTGCTCTATTAGTTTGGAATTTTGTCAAATCTGAAGATATTGGTTCCTTCCACCGACTATATGTTAAATGCCTATTGAGGACTCAACATAATTAGATCTTGTTTTGGGATGTATTAAGGTGGATATTTGGAAAATTATTTTTTTTAGATGATTTGTACATGATGATGACTTTTATTGATGATTCAATTTTGTGATGCTTTGGAAAATTTACCAGACATTTTTCAGAACATTTTTTTTGTCCATGCTTGTATGTAGTGCCACCTATAGGTTAACTGGAATTTTTGCTAAAGTTGCACCATTGATTTGATTGACATATTAAGTGAATCGGAGTTTCATACTGGATTAAATAATGCTTTTATAAGTGATGTTATGTTGGACATATTAATAGTTTAGCAGTGCTTAAAATTTGAACCCCTAATTTTTACCAATTATTTGGGTATCTCATCTGAAGTGTGAAAACTTTAAAGACAAACTTGTAAAATCTTCTGAAGTTATTAATATTTTACCATTTTAGAAAATGTTTGTATAGATAATGAATTTCTGATTTCCTAAAAATGTTTTGTAAATATCTGTTATTTAAGGTAGTTTTAGTAGCATTGTTCTTCAGACTTTCACCTAAAATAGAAGTTTATATATTGAATGTAAATTACTGACCTCATGATAAAATTGACAAAGTGATGAGAGGAGAGTTGGAGTAAATGGCAGGTATCCAAATTGGCAGGGCGTGACCAATATCGTAAGGACGTACATTGGGACATAACCATGTACCATATTTATAAATGATTTGGGTGATGGGGAAAGAAAAAGTAATGCAAATAATTTGCTGAAAACTTAAAGAATAGCGGCATTGCAGGCAATGAGGATGGAACTGTGAAATTGCAAAGAGCCATTAATGGGAATAGGATGTTGGTATGGATGATGTGATATCATATACTTCCAACCTCTAAAGGATAGAGCAGTGTACTTCCTATGTGATTGGGCATTAAGGATCCAAATAAACTTGGAGATGTATGTACAGAAATAGTTAAAAAAAATTAATTTGATGTTTGTCATTATTTGTAGAGTATTGGAGCACAGCAGGGAAAATTATTATGCTGCAGCTACTTAAATCTCTGTAGTGCAAAGTTGTAACGTCAGAGGTGATCACTGCACTCCAACTGTGGTTCAACAAGTGAATTGTGTAGCAGTAGCAATAATTTAATAAATGCTTTGAGAGATACCAAAATAATTCCTAGACTTGAGGGTTTAATTCAGCATTAGAGAAACTAGGGCTGCATCTTGTGGATATTAGAAATGCTAAAGTAGATAGAGAGAAATGATTCCTGTTGGATAGGGAGTCCTGGACTTGAGTAGTATAGTCTAAAAAAAATAGATCCAGGCTTTTCAGGATTGAGATTCAGGAACCACTTCTATATGAAGAAGGTGGTTAAAAATTTGGAGTGCTCTTTTGCCGATGACACCTGATGCTTAGTCATTTAATTCTGCATTAACGAAAGGTATTAAAGGAAAAGCCAGGAATTTAGAGTTTGATCGCAGATCAGCTGTGATTTCATTGAATGAAGGAACAGGATCAAAGGTTATGTAGCCTATTCCTAGTCTATGTCACAGTGAACATTTCACTGTTTCAGATGTATTGAGTGAATACTGGCTTACTGAGGGCACTAATGTGGACCAAAGTAATTTTCTATGTGCTCTTTCCTGGCACATCTATCTCTAAAAAAGTTATGTTTGAAGCAGTTAATTATATGGGTAACAAGGAAAAGTCAATATGAACAGAAAATGTTAGTATAATGGTGGTTTATGTAATTTACTAAACATTGAAGTGTCTGGTGTAAAATACAAAAGTGCTTTAAAAGTAGTTGAAAGGAAAAATTGTCAAATTGCATTATGGACTTGAAATCTAGCTGGACAGCATTATGAAGAAAAGGGATCAGTAATGACAGGGCCCACAGTTCTTGTTTGATTGCTGTTAAGTGGAAGTTAATTTTAAGTACTTCATTTTGAAAGTTTTTTTTCTCTCTCTGCAACTTGGTCTTTAGAATTAATTAATATGAACGCAAATGTGTAATTTGTTTTTAAATTAGATTTTTGATGAAAGAAAAGCAAGTATTTACTGGGTGAGTATAGTGTGATTTATTTTTTGTTTGGAGCATTTGCTTGAGATGCTACATTTTTTTTAAAGTCTTGAGACATGGCTAAGGAATATTTAGCAATTTGAATTTGATGGTTCCAGGACAAAATATCGGTGTCCCTCAGTCAGATATTTGTTGAACTTAGAAAGAAGTAGTATGTACTTGAAATAAAGTAAGATTGAGAAGGTAAATTTTCATTCAAAAGAAAAGTGAAAAATTGGTGGAAAATAACCATAGCAACCTTAAGCCTATTGCATGAGATGTTTTTCCTTTGAAAAGGGATGACTTAATCTAAAACTTGATATTTGGCTACAAATCTTCTCCAATCTTTTATTATTTGGTTATTATTCAGCAGTTTCATAATTACAATGTCTGTGTTTCAATATTTTTGCTGATATTTGAAGTACTTTTGAAAATCTTGAAGTTGCAATACAAAACACACTTACTCTTTCTGCCTGTGCTTTTCCTTTCAATATTTTGTCAACATTTGGTAATTGTATAACAATTGTCAACTTGAGCTGCTGTTAAGATGCCATTAGTATTCTTGGATACAAATTGTATCCCTCTTCATGATGGGGTTGATTTTGCCATTCTAAACAGATTTATCCTACCATTTAAGATCTGTTACTTCAGAAAGAGTATGAGTTTTGATTTGTGACTTGTTAATCATAGTTTATGATCAGTGCATTGAAAGCAGACATTGCTGGAGCAAGTGGAGCTAGTTTGTCTAAGACAGTACCTGTAATGCCAAGTTTTAGTAAGTACCTTTCTTTCAGTTGAGTCATTGGCTTTTGTATTGTGCCAGACACAAATGAAAAAGGAATTACTTTCAGAGATCAAATGTCTCTACATGCCCAAGTTGTAAGATCCTTAAATTCTCTGCTGCTTTTTGCAATATTATTTTTGAAACTGTCTTTGTTCAGTGGTTAAATGTGATGGGCATCCAAACAGAAGATGGGGAAAAGATTACCTGTTAACTTTTTTAATGGTGTGTTCCACAACTGGCATTTTTTTTTTGTTTTGTTCATATAACTCGCTCTTCTATGTAATCTGTAGATGTGTTTAGCAAACCATTTTTGATTGTTCCTTTTGAATGGACAGCAAGGGAGCCTTGCATCTGTGAATTGAGTTCATGCAAAATTCAAATCCCTGCACTTTATCATCCATCTTGTGAACTCCTGGTGTACATTAGTTTCCAGTCATGCAACATTTAAATTTTAATATTCTCATCCTTGTTTCCAGATACTGCCATGTTCTTGCCTCTCTTACCTTCTCCATCCACCTTTTCTGTAACCTTCCTGATTCCTCCACTCCTTCCTTTCTGGCCTCTTGTTCATCGCTGGTTTTTATTACATTACCATTGCTGACTGTGCTTTTAGTCACCGAGGTCCCAGATTCTAGAATTGCCTTCCTAGACCTCTTTTATTGGTTCAAATAATCTCCAATGTGAGGTTGGTAGGTAACTTGGTTTTGTATCCTTGCTGCAAACTAGCACAAGGTATTTCAATATATCATGGGTTTTGTATTAATGCAGATTATTGCTATAGAAATTTGTTGACAACTCTTCTGTATAACGTTTCCTCTTCTCCTGCTGCTTCGTTTGCTTCATGCCTACAATGTCAGCAGGGCAGAGTGTAGCAGCTCAGTGTCATGTATCTGGTGGGGTAGGGGTGGGTATTTGGTGCATGCAATTGGAAAATATTATGCCAATTTATGTCAATATCCTAGTGCTTCTGACAATGATATTTTTGTGTGAAGCGTAATCATTGTTATGCATCATGAGCCAACAGCAGTAGCACGAGTTAACTCATATGCTTTTGGTTGAATCTGGATACTAGAAGTGTTCTTGGGATTGTTTTTCAACATTTATCGGAACCATTTGATTCACTTTGTGGCCCCAAGTATAATTTTCCTTAAAATGAACAGCATCAGTGTTCCAAGTTGGTGTCCTGCTAGAGAAAAACAATGATATTTCTTGTTGTTGCTCTGGTTTACCGCTGTGAATTTTCTTGTTAATCTGAATTTCATTTTTATTGTTTGTTGTAATTTCAATCTTTTTTCTCAGATATAACAAGTAAGCTAAGTAAAAAGGGCTTAGTCAGGTTGCTGCACATTTTCAAAATGGTGCCCTCAAATAGACTAAGAATTGCCAGCATTTTTAACAAATTAATAGGACTGTGAAAACAAGTCCCTGTCTACAGGTTTCTGCATATGATGAGAAACTGGTTCCTCAAAATAACTCAAATAACCAAGGGGACATTTCTGTTGTTACATTGCTGATAGATGACAAGTTAGATTCAGTGGCCCCCCCAGTAGCAGCAGGGATACTGAGGAGCAGATTGGGAGGCAGAATTTGGAAAGATGCAAAAATAACAAGGTTGTTATCATGGGAGACTTCAACTTCCCAAATATTAATTTGCACCTGCTTCGTACCAAAGGTTTAGATGGGGCAGAGTATGTTAAGTGTGTCCAGGATGGGTTCCTGTCACAGTATGTTGATAGGCCAACTGGAGGGAATGCCATATTAGATCTAGTTTTAGGTAACGAACTGGGTCAGGTGACAGATCTCTTGGTGGGTGATCATTTGGGGGACAGCAACCACTGTTCCATAACCTTTAGTATTGTCATGGACAAGGATAGGGGCAAAGAGGACGGGAGGATATTTCATTGGGGAAAGGCGAATTATGAGGCTATAAGGCGAGAACTTGAGTGTGTAAATTGGGATGACATTTTTGAAGGGAAACATACTATGGAGATGTGGTCGATGTTCATGGATCTCTTGCAGGATGTTAGGGATAAATTTGTCCCGGTGAGGCAGAGAAAGAATGGCAGGGTGAAGGAACCATGGTGACAAGAGAGGTGGAACAACAAGTTAGGAAGAGGAAGGCAGCATACATAAGGTGTAAGCAGCAAGGATCAGATAGGATTCATGAGGAATATAGAGTAGCAAGGAAGGAACTTTAGAAGGGGCTGAGGAGAGCAAGAAGGGGACATGAAAAAGCTTTGGCGAGTAGGGTTAAGGAGAATCCCAAGGCTTTTTTCTTGTACGTGAAGAGCAGAAGGATGGCTAGAGTAAAGGTAGGTCCGATTAGAAACAAAGGTGGGAAGGTGTGTCTGGAAGCTGTGGAAGTGGGTGAGGTTCTCCATGAATACGGTCTTGGTGATGCTGAGGATAGTGTTGGTAAGGTTAATGTTCTAGAGCATGTAGCTATCAAGAGAGAGGATGTGCTGGAGCTGTTAGAAAATATTAGGACAGATAAGTCCCCGGGGCCTGACGGAATATTCCCCAGGCTGCTTCATGAGGCGAGGGAGGAGATTGCTGAACTGTTGGCTAGGATCTTTGAGTCCTCGTTGTCCACAGGAATGGTTCCAGAGGATTGGAGGGTGGCAAATGTTGTCCCCTTATTCAAAAAAGGTAGTAGGGATAGTCCGGGGAATTACAGACCAGTGAGCCTTACGTCTGTGACGGGCAAGCTGTTAGAAATAATTCTAAGAGATAGGATCTATGAGCATTTAGAGAATCATGGACTAGTTAGGGACAGCCAGCATGGCTTTGTGAAGGGAAGATCTTGCCTCACAAGCCTGATAAGGTTCTTTGAGGAGGTGACCAGGAAGATTGATGAGGGTAGTGCAGTAGATATGGTCTACATGGATTTTATTAAGGCATTTGCACATGGTAGGCTTCTTCAGAAGGCCAGAGGCCAAGGGGTCCAGGGATGCTTGGCCATGTGGATTCAGAATTGGCTTGCCTGTAGAAAGCAGAGGGTTGTGATGGAGGGAGTGCATTTGGATTGGAGGGCTGTGACTAGTGGTGTCCCACAGGGATCAGTTCTGGGACCTGTTACATTTTCTGATAATTATTCATGACTTGGATGGCGGGTCGGAGGGTGGGTTTGCAGGTTTGCAGACGACACAAAGATTGGTGGTGTTGTGGATAATGTGGAGGGCTGTCGAAGCTTACAGAGGGATATTGATAGGATGCAGAGCTGGGCTGAGAAGTGGCAGATGGAGTTCAATCCAGAGAAGTGTGAGGTGATACACTTTGAAAGGACTAACTCCAAGGCGGAGTACAAGGTTAATGGCAGGATTCTGGGTAGTGTGGAGGAGCAGAGGATCTAGGGGTTCATATCCACAGATCACTGAAAATTGCCTCACAGGTAGATAGGGTAGTTAAGAAAGCTTATGGGATGTTAGCTTTCATAAGTCGGGGGATCGAGTTTAAGAGCCGTGAAGTAATGATGCAGCTTTACAAAACTCTGGTTAGACCACACTTGGAGTACTGTGTCTAATTCTGGTCGCCTCATTATGGGAAGGATGTGGAGGTGTTGGAGAGGGTGCAGAGGAGATTTACCAGGATGCTGCCTGGATTAGAGAGTATGGATTATGAGGAGAGACTAAAGGAGCTAGGGCTTTACTCATTGGAGAGAAGGAGGATGAGAGGAGACATGATAGAGGTATACAAAATATTAAGAGGAATAGGTAGAGTGGACAGCCAG
This sequence comes from Pristis pectinata, assembly GCF_009764475.1. NCBI lineage: Eukaryota > Metazoa > Chordata > Chondrichthyes > Rhinopristiformes > Pristidae > Pristis > Pristis pectinata. The sequence goes on along the minus strand of NC_067434.1, from coordinate 14,317,102 downwards.
CGCCTCTTCCCCAGGGCACCAATGCTCAATACAAGAGGACATGGCTTTAAGGTAATGGGTGGGAAGTTCAAGGGAGATGTCAGAGGGAGGTTTTTCACCCAGAGGGTGGTTGGCACATAGAATGTGCTGCCTGGGGTGCTGGTGGAGGCTGATACGTTGGTTAAGTTCAAGAGATTGTTAGATAAGCATATGGAGGAATTTAAAATAGAGGGATATGTGGGAGGAAGGGGTTAGATGGCCTTAGGCATGGTTTGAAGGTTGGCACAAGATGGTGGGCTGAAGGGCCTGTATTGTGCTGTATTGTTCTATGGTTCTATGGTGTTTGCTACCAAATTGGTGTATTCTGTTGCCATGTTACATCATCTCTGCAATCAGGAAATCTTGTGACTTTTTCTCCGAATATTGTTCATGTTCAGGTTCTGAAACTGCTCCCTTAGATTTGGAGTATCTTCAGGTGTCCACTGCTGGGTAATTTTTAGCAAGCACAGAACTGAATGGAAAATGTGAAGCACTGCACATTGCTTTACTGCTCATGACATTCCTTCAGTGTAGTTTTGGCATTAAAAGGAACACTTTGCTTCAGACTGCAAAACAAATTAATTAACCAGTCAACTGACAAATGAAGTAATGATGCATTATAGAATTACAAATTTAACTCTGTCCTTAGAAGGTAACTGAAAATCTACACTTGAATTAATGTGAAAACATGATGTAAAATGTCAGTGTTTACTGTTGCATGGTAATTATTTAATCATACTCATTTAATATTTAATTATAATTTAATATTTAATAACAAATACAAGCCACAACAATTAATGTATTTTATAATGGTGCTCTGGTTATTACTTGGTTACTGAGAGCTACTGTAAAGTACGTCTAGTGTAGGTGGATGGTTAGTGAATAGGGGGATTGATGGGCACGAGAGAGAATAAGTTACAGGGAAGTATATTGGCAAATGGAATTGATGGGTTTTCTCAGAGCTGGCATAGATTTGATGGGCCAAATAGTCTTCTATCTTATAATGAAATAAGAGAAATAAGTCAGGCTCTTTCATATTATATTGCATGTAATACATAGATCCAGAATGCATTTTCAATAAGGCTTAGAAATAACTCAAATCTTTTGAAATTTGACTGAGCCTCAGACCTGGAGAAATGGCAGTGTTAGCTTATGTTAATTTATGTCACCTTAGTTACACTTGTAATTGTGTAATCTAGGGAGGACAAAGCTATTCTGACTCCAATCAGGAAATTTACCCAGACCTGCAAACATGATATGTTGGCTTTTTGATATTTTGGCTAGTTTCTGAATGTTGCATTAATTAATTAATGAAGACACATGGCACAACAAAAATGACTGCACAAATTGTTCTCCTGTTTGATCCTTTATTTAATGTAGATGTTCGAAAATGTCAGACAACTGTTTGTGGGTGGGGGGAGGGGAAGTTGATCCAGTTGTCAGCATATTTGTTGGAACTTAGCATTGTTCGCTCTTGGAGGTGATCTTGAGTGCACATAGATCTTCTGTAAGATACAAATCAAGTAGTTTGTCAAGAATTACAATGAATCGGGCAATCAAATTACTATTGTTCAGTGGTCACATAAGTAGTTTGCTGAAGTGATGAATCTGATTTTCAGCATCTTAAATTGTTAACAAGTGCCAATTTTTTTGGGTCTGCAAGGTAGTTGCTAATGACTGTGCTGGCAGTTTGAACTGCTGCACTAAAGAAGTAACACTTTACAGAAACAGGTAAAATTCTAGCTGGTTTGGAGATTGGTACAGCTTTGAACTACAAGATCCCAACCAGCTGCTGCATCTGTGGATCTGATTTATAAACTTTCTTTTGGTATTCTGATTCATTTCTTGAGTTGCCGCCAGTTTTGGATTTCTTAGTAATGAGACAGTGTCCCATGACAAAAAGATAAATGTTGTCCTTGTACTGGAGTACCGCTATAATAATTATCTAAACATGAACGGTAATAAATGGTGGAATTACTGCCTAATGCCTTGTTGCCAGCATGAGTGGAGCAGAACCCCCAGATCAAATTACTGCTTGGAATTCTGCCAACTATTTGCTAAACTTTATGAAAGTAATTTTTTTTTAGTTTATGCTACTGGTAGGAGACAATCACCTGCACCGTCTATATGTGGCAATTTAGGGGTCCTATTCCCATGATCCTTTCTGTGCTAAAATCAACAATGGAAAACTCGCTGGCAAATTGCTTAGTCTGTATGGTCCATCCTTGGTGCTGATGCCATGAATTTCGATGTTTGTTTACACACTGCTCGTTTTTATGTAAAACTTTGCTTTTTGAAAGCATTATCCTTGCAATTGCTGAAAACAAGTGAAATGTTCAACTTTGAACTGTTACATAATTAGGTATATCACAGCACTTTAGTATTGCATTTCCTATCTGAAAATGTTTGAAGAAGTTAATTATATGCTGCTTGTTGTGAAGTTTAACAATATAATGCACTGCACAGGAATATTGTCTCCACAGAGCTGAGCTGTGTTTTACCTTTTTGCGTAGGCAAACAACATTGCATTTCTTATTAGCCACATCAACTAAGTCAAGGAAAACCTCTGTTCTACTTCCAGCCAGAATGAAAATTGCTTTTATTTAGCATTACATAACTCTCTCCTTATTGATAGCAATAACTTTAATCAATAAGGCCTTGTGTGACAGCGATGTAGTGTGAGTTTTATTGTTTTTCAGTTTTTTCAACCTGATGTTATGAGCTTCAGCTTCCAACCTTTTACTGTAATGTATGTACATTTTTCAATAAATGGCTCTTGAATTTCAGAATGCTTCAATGTTATTGAAGCAGCAATGATTCATTAGTGAGGTATTTTCTCTGTAATCTAAAAGCATTTCTTCAGCTGATCTTCCCTTTCTCTAAACTTTCAAAGTAGACCATTTTCTATCTTTACACACATATCCACAGAACACATGACTGCTGCTTGCCACTGCCAAAGTGCTTGACAGCAACTTGGGTTGTTCATTCTTCACCCACATGCTATGGGCAGATTTTTGGAAAGATCATGTAAAGTCCATGTACTTAACAGGAATATGTCAAAAATTTTGATGTTGAAGAAGACAGTAGCATACAGTGGTGCCTGTTTGGATAGAACCGCAGGACCTGTATCACATCCCAGTTAGAATATTATGCTTCCTACTAAGGCCTTCGGGTTGTTAAAAATCCATGACAAAATGTCCAACACCTCTACATTCACTTTGCTTGACCCTATTTTATGTTTGTTGCAGGAGTTGAACCAAAATAAAACATGCCAGTTCATTTTTGATCTTTAATGAAATTAACTCTGACTCTTGTATTATTATAACAAAAATGATGGCAGATCATTAGCCCTATTAACAGTTTTAGACGTTACTTGTGTTGCAAATTTTAAGCTAATTAGAAATGGACTTTATTTAGTTTTGCTAAATATTGTTAATTAATAGTTTAGGGATGTTAATACTTAAGTTTTTGTTTTGCAGACCCTAATCATGAAGGTGCAGCAGAGGGAATTGAAAATATGGCTGATGCTGTCACACATGCCCGTTTTGTGGGCACAGATCCAGCAAGTGATGAGGTTGTCCTAATGAAAATTTTGCAGGTAATGCCGTCTGTCGGTTAATGTAAAGAAAAACAACGGAATCGATTAGTTACTGGTATTAAAATGAAATCTTGTTACTTGGCCAGTAATTAGAGTAATGATGTATTCAATTTCATTCAACTCCATGTGGGAATTCCATGTTTTGGCTTCAGGATTTCTCCTTTGTCTCGGTTGTGAACCAGGGGATTACATAGTACTCTGCATTGTTCTGACTAATTCCTTTTCGTGTCCTCAGTTTACTTTAAGTCTTTTTTTTGCAAATTCTTCCTCTACATTCCTTAAGTTTCATGGGCACAATGGATTCCACACCTCAGCCATTTGCTTGGCATTCTAAATAATGAGCAGTAGAAGCCTGGTTAAAATGGGCACATAATACCATACATAACATGTCATCAGCTGATGTCAACATGTAGGGCTAGGTCATGCTGCCTATGGTCTGCAGTCCAGAGTGGCAGCCCATGCTTTCCACTCCCACTGCACTTAACCTGATCTGGACGTGGAGTGACAGTCTTGTTGGTCCTTGGGACTCTTGACTTGGGAGGGTGGCTGGATCTTTGTTGCACCAAAGCCTAAGCCAGTGTAGTGCAGAGATCTTGGTTTTTGAATGGCGTGACAAGGTGGAGTGGAGGCCAAGAGAGCTTTTGGTCTCTCTCAAAGCCTGTAATGAATTTTAACATTCAGGTGTCTTCCACACTAAAATTTATGTAAATAATTAAAACTTGTATGGAAAAAGTTGATGTACATTAAAATAATTAAAAACAAAATAATGTTCCAATATTTTTCTTGACCTGTTGCTTGGCTAGTTAGTGCTGCTTAAGAGCTCTGTGGGATCCTGACCTAAGGTGCTATCTGTGTGGAGGATGGGCTTTCTCTCTGACTGCATGGGTTCCTCCCATGTCCCAAGGACATGCTGGTAGGTTATTGTAAATTAATCTTAGTTGCAAAAGGCATCAAAGGGAATTGATGGCATGTGTGAAACAGGCTAATTTTCAGTGTTGTAGGGAAGTAAAGAGTGTGGAATGTAAATAATGGGATTGCTCACCTGTGATTGCTGACATGGACCTGATAGGCCAAATGGTCTTCTGCTTCATTGTAAATTTAGGATAAGACTATAAGTATGTTTGACCTGACCAAGAATGGAGAGGTAATTTTCTAACTCCCAGCATAATCCTGAAGATCCTAAGTAAGGCTGGGCTCTGCTGCTTGACTCCATGTGGTCTGGGAACAGAGCATAATGATAGAAGTGGTGCCATCTGTCACTCAGTAAGCCTCAGACTTGTATCCGGTCCATATAGATCCTGGATGTACTTCCTATAGAATAGCTGAACACTGGGGGTTGCGAAGATTTGTGCTTTAATTTCTGGTGGGGAATCATTGAAGGCTGTTGGGAACAGATGAACTGACTTATTTTTCACCCTTCCTTTGGTTCTCAGCAGGGATGCCAATATTATTTCTCGTGCCTTTTCAAATGCCTTGGTTTAGGTTAGTGAATAGCATAGTATAGAAAATGGGGATTGAAGCTTAGTTTTTTGGTTTAAGTGTTTTTGAGTTAAGTGTTTTTGAGTTCCACCAAAGTACACATAGCCATTGAGGTATCTTCTGGAAGAGTCAGCTTAAAAAATATTTTGGTATATATTTGATTGTTTTTTTTCTCCATATATCAAAGATGCCCTGTTAATTAAAAGGAAGCATGGTGTGATGCCGCATGTCATGTATGTTGCAAGAACACTTATGTAATGCAGTAGTACTTCACCATAGCTGAAATGTGGATGACCTTTATCATCTTGCTTCAATTTTTTTTAAATATTAAGCACTTCTGCATGGAAATGCAAGCTATCACCATTTTTCAATTGTTTAAATCTTGTGTTTTTTGAATTGAAGATATGGTGGAAATGGGTGAATTTTCTATATCTCAATTAACAACTACAATATATTGTACATTCACCCCCAATCTGAGAAGAGTCACCTGTATTGTAACACTTTTTTTTGGATCCAATCAATGTTGCATTTGAAGTCTTATGTTCACTGAGAATTGGGTTACATCTTCCAAGTATGTTATTTAACTCTGGGCCCTGAGGAGTGTAGCCTGTGTTGGTTTATGATGAATTCAAAACTTGTAGTTCTTTAATTTGAATAATTCCAATGGTCAGAGAAAATGAGGAATTTGAATATTCTTGTGTATGACCCATGGACCATTAAAGGCAAGCTTAGACTGGGAATAGTTGCATGTACATTCACTTAGAATGATGTGTGGTAAACTAAAGAGATTAAAAAAACTTGAAATGTCCACAAAGGCTTTTTTTTTGCACTATATACTTGTCAAGTTTACATTTAACTAAAGTACTCACCAAGAATAGTTTAAATGCCTTTCGTGTTTTGATTGAAAATGCTCTTAATGTTGAAATATTGGGGTATTTGCTTGTGTTTTGGAATGCAAGTTTAATTTCTTTGTTAAAAAATGTGCTAAGAAGGTTTTCTGTAATTTCCTTTCAAATATATGGGAACTTTTTGCAACAATTTGATCAGACTAATGTAATCTGGGGAAACTGATCATTTACAGGCAGCAATCACTGAATTGAAAATACATGATCTCAAGTTCTTAAAATGAATGTGTGGTTTTTGTGGTAAGCTTTGATAGGTTTATAAAATTACCAATCAAATCAGATTGACTTAGGAATTATTTGCAATACTGTCTGAAGATAAACAGTGAAGAATTCCAAAACTAAACATTTGTGATTTCTTTCTGTGAAGGATTTGTGTTGTATGGCTGCATGGATTGAAACATGAACATTTTACACTATCATGTTTTTTAGGTGTTGAGAACCTTACTACTCACTCCTGTTGGTGCTCACCTAACCAATGAATCAGTTTGTGAAATTATGCAGTCATGTTTTCGAATATGCTTTGAAATGAGGCTCAGTGGTGAGTGTTTCTTGGCTCTGTGCCTATTTTTCTATTATCTTTTTGACTTTTGATATTCTTGCTTTTGGTGGCTAAGTGAAGTAATTAATTGGCAACTTTACTGGATCACACATGCAGTATATCCCACACAGATTGAATACTTTTAATCTAATTTTGTTTTTAGTGATTTAAATCTATTTGCATAGTTTATGAATGTGTCTCTCTCAGTGACATTTAGAAATATTTAAAAAGCCTTTGGCAACTGGTGAACTGTCAAAGGCTATTGCGGTGTTTTGTGATACTTATTACAAAATGGAAGAAGGCCATTTGGCCCATCGAGTCCATGCCAGCTTTCAACAGAGCAAACCCACGAGTCTCATTTCACCCTTGGAGCCTGCTCTGCCTTGTCACCATGTCCAACACTAAGTACAGCTGGATGAAGACCCAGGATGGTGAATCCATTATGTCATTTACACCTTGAACCTTCCTTCCTTCCTCTGTTGGTGTTTATTTAACAATTGAATCACTTCTTTGTTAATCTGTAGGCTGGTGGCCTGCTTCCTATTTCCCACTTAGTTATGCAAAATATTAACAAGTAGTGAAAGTAGACCCTGCAAATTAGCACATTATGTGCAAGGATAATGGTGCTCTGTGGCAGTTCATAAGTGTAAGAAGCCCACAGTTCAGGAGTATATCACTGCAAAACAGTTATAGTGGCTTTTGCTTAAATGTAATTCATCACTGACAGTATGCTGTTTCCTTCACTCTGATCCTACAGTTTGAGATAAAATCTGGACAGGCTCCAAGATTAACATGGTGTATAATCTTTTGTATTTCTTGAAATTTGGCTCAAAAGGGATTGCAATAAGGAATATTGTATCACAAAATTTATCTTTTTTCTTGAAGTAACTCACAGAAGTGGGAAAAAAAACTTGTGGCCTTAAATAATATTGTATCCAATTATATGCACTAGTTATATTTTTGAGTGTTTTAATTTAACAAAGTTGCAATTATTTGAATAAAACTGGCCTTAATTATGGCTTAGAGGTAAAGCATGTTTTATGTATTAGGCATGGAACTTTGTAGAAGTTTTTGATTAAAGCTGCAAGGATGTTCCACAATCAATAAGCTTTTTGTGCAAAAGACTAGAGTACATAGTTGTTCTTCATACTGGCAGTTTTACTGGAAGCTAAGCATAAAACTGAGTTCAGAGCGGTTTAATTAGCAAACTAATTTCAGCTCTATAGTTTGTTTTTCTTCATGGGAAAACGTACTGAATTTACACCTGACTGATAGGTAGACATTTCATGGGCTGGATCACCTGACCTGACATCCACTAGCCACTCAACTTGTAGTTGTTGCTGCGACAACAGGACATTTCCCACTCAGGATGTCGCCAGTCCTGTTGCATTTCCTACCAGGTTTGTAGGTTGACTCCATGTGGATTCAATGTTGCTTGCTGATAATTAGTGCGTGGCAGAAGTTACTGATGATGTAACTTCTTTTGTTTCACCACTGATTGAAATGGGAACCCTTGGTAACATTCTTTTGGCTGTGTCCTCTCCTGTGATAGGAACTGGCCTTGTGTCTGTTGGAGGGCTCCAGAGGAGGTTGATGAGAATGATCCTGGGAATGAAAGGGTTAATGCAGGAGGAGTGTTTAATGGCTCTGGGCCTGTACTCGCTGGAGTTTAGAAGGATGGGGGCGAATCTCATTAAAACCTACCGAATATTGAAAGGCCTGGATAGAGTGGACATGTAGAGGATGTTTCCAGTAGTGGGAGAGTCTAAGACCACAGGGCACATCCTCAGAATAAAAGGAAGTCCCTTTAGAACAGATGAGGAAGAATTTCTTTAGCTAGAGGGTGGAGAATCTGTGGAATTCATTGCCTCAGACAGCTGTGGAGGCCAAGTCATTGGGTGTATTTAAAACGGAAGTTGATAGGTTATTGATTAGTAAGGGTGTCAAAGGTTATGGGGAGAAGGCAGGAGAATGGGGTTGAGAAGGAAATATAAATCAGCCATGATTGAATGGCTGAGTGGACTTGATGGGTTGAATGGCCTAATTCTGCTCCTTTGTCTCGTGGTCCATGTTGGCATTCTGGCAAGATTTTTCCTGTTTTCTCATGGTCACCATTCACCCTTTAGCCGCATCTTGTGCTGTTTTTAAAAAAAAGTCTAGCTTGTGATTTTTATAAATGATTTGGATAAGGAAGTGGAAGGATGGGTTGGTAAGTTTGCAGATGACACGAAGGTTGGTGGTGTATTAGATAGTGGAGAAGGTTGTCGTAGGTTGCAACAGGATTTAGACAGGATGCAGAGCTGGGCAGAGAAGTGGCAGATGGAGTTCAATCTGGAGAAGTGTGAAGTGATACACTTTGGAAGAATGAACTTGAAGGCAGAGTACATGGTTAATTACAGGATTCTTAGCAATGTGGAGGAATGGAGAGATTTTGGGGTCCAAGTACATAGATCCCTCAAAGTTGCCTCTCAAATGGATAAGGCATATGGTGTGCTGGCATTTATTAGCCGGGGGACCAAGTTCAAGAGCCAAGAGGTAATGTTGCAGCTCTATAAGACTCTGGTTCGACCACACTTGGAATATTGTGTTCAGTTCTGGTCACCACATTATAGGAAGGATGTGGAAGCTTTGGAGATGGTGCAGAGGAGACTTACAAAGATGCTACCTGGGTTGGTGAGCATGTTTTATGAGGAGAGGTTGAGCAAGTTAGGGCTTTTCTCTTTGGCGCGATGGAGGATGAGAGCAGACTTGATAGTGGTATATAAGATTACGAGAGGCATAAACAGAGTGGACAGCCAGCATCTTTTTCCCAGGGTGGCAGTGTCCAATACTAGAGCTCACCTGTTTAAGGTGCATGGAGGAAAGTTCAGAAGAGATGTCAGAGGTAGGTTTTTTTACACAGAGAGTGGTGGGTGCCTGGAACGCACTGCTGGGGCTGGTGGTAGGGGCCGATACGATAGGCTCATTTAAGAGGCTATTAGATAGGCATATGGATGAAAGAAAAATAGAGGGTTATGGGAGGTGGAGTAGAGAGGGGGATAGATTGAATGTGGGTAAGGTTCCATCGATTAGCACAACATTGTGGGCCGAAGGGCCCATACTGTGCTGTACAGTTCTGTTTCTATGTTCTATGATGTGACCACTTATTGTGGCATAATTCACTTAGCCAGTTCAACTGTACGTGGCTTATTGAGGAGCAACGTTCAGTTCACGGAGTTTGTGCAAAATCAGTTGCAAAGTAGGTTTTCTTTTGCAGCTGGATTTAGAGTAGTATCTATGCTGTTTTATCCCACTAGAATCATAAAAGGCAAAGCGTTTGGAAATATAAATAACTGCAAGTTAAATAAGTTGAGGAGTGAAGGTGCTGCTGGTGAATTACTAAGCCTAAATGGAACAAATTTCTTTTGCCTCATGTTAGGAATATTTGTTTCATGATATTTAGCTAACCTGCAATGAGGTTGGCATAAGAATTATTTTGCACAAAAGGTGCATTGCTGGTTGTGTGGTGTGAAAAGTTTGGTTGCATTCCACACAGGCCATTAAAGGACCTTTGTAGCATCATGCTGATCCAAGTTTTCCATTCTAACTGCCTGTATGATTTAACCCTTCATGTCCAGATGGAACATTTCACTTAAAATCTTTTATAGAACTTTCAAGATTAGTGTTAAATAGCGTTGTATTTCATCAAGATTTGATTTTATGTCTGTTGGAGCTATGTAGGTAATTGAGGTATGTTCAGAAATTTGTGTGCCTTCTATCAAAAGCAGTAAAAGGGCATTTTCTGCTCTGAAGAGATAAACAGACAGCTGCTCACAATGGCTGACAGTGTTCTAGTGCCATCTTCCTTCTGTTTGTGTCAGACAAATGCATTGAGTTTAATTTAAAATGGTTTAATAAGCTCTGCTTAATCCTTAGTAAACAAAACTAGGAGGGAGGTCTACTTGTTGGAGCCTCTTGATAATATCACAATGCATAATGACACCTGTGTTATTTGTTTTTTTCTCTCTGCAGAGTTATTGAGGAAATCTGCTGAACACACACTGGTAGACATGGTGCAGCTGCTGTTCTCAAGGTAGAAATACTGAGATTAACCTGTCATAGTTCTCCTTTGGGGCTAACCGTGGGCAACTATCTGGTGTGTTGATACCTTAATATCAAAAAAGTGGATTTGTTTCATTATTGTTTTGATTTGAACAGTACTTGTATAAAGATTTTATTGATCGAAAGAGGTCTTTTAAATTTTCATTTGAACAGTGGTATTGTCAAATAACTATTATTTGGAATTGAGTTAATTTTTTCCTGCCTACATTGGAGTGGAATATTTTGAAGATCCATTGGGTGTGATTTGTTTATACATATTGACATTTTGTATTGTTTGTGTGAATCAGAGTTGTTCTTATTTACAAACAGTTTTATCATCTTCTCCTATTGCAGAATTTCACTGCCTTCAAATTTTCTCTTTCCATTCCCTCTGCCATTTCACTAGTTGAATTGACAAAGAGCTCTTCTGCCTACCAGATTACTGAGCCAGCCATTAGGGTGTGTGTACTGGTATTGGGTCAATCTGTCCTCTGACATGATGGTTTATATATGTATGAGCAATGTAAGCTGACTTTAATGGACTGGGTGTACACAGGTATTTTGTCAGTTTAAAGCAGCTGCCTAATTTATTCAAAGCACAATAAACCTTGCAACTTAACCTTCGTTCCCAGGATCAGCTGGGGTAAGCCAGTTATCTCATCTGCAGCTCATTCTGGGTCTCAAATTTAAGTTTCTATGTTAATTGTGGCAGAAGTTGATACTGTTACATTGTCCCCTTTGCACACCAAGATGACCATCTGGAGTGCGACTTAGCAGGTTCGTGACCAAGTGGATTTGGGATTGCCTGTACTGCGTTGGCAGGGTCATTTGATATAGCTACTGCCCAGCTGATCCTCCGAGCTTTCTTTATATGATGTTTCATCCCAGACAAATTGGTTGCTATTTTTCCAGATACACTGTTATTTTGTGTTCATTGCAAGTAATACTTTTGATATTGAAGTGCAAGAATATGATTTGCAATTCAGATTTTGTACATTGCTTTTTCTCTGTTCTTGTGGAGAAATGTTTTTTTTCTTTTGGGGCCTCAGAAACAAAAAAAAATGGAAAAGCAAGGTTTTACAGGCGCGCTCTACCTCTTTGGCATATAGCAATAGTCCTGTAATGTACTTGTTCCTGAGCAATTGTTTGTATACATTTAAAAAGTTAGAATAGTTTTTCTTAGAATGTTGCATGCACACTATCAATTAGTTTTTATTAGTTCTAAGAATTCTCTCCAGGTGAACAGATATGGTTGCACTTTTTCTAGAAATTTATATAAAGTCTGTGATTATTGCCAGATAATAGATGAGTTAAATTAGAAGAAACTGGTATCTTTAGTTTGTCAAAACTGTGTCTGTGGATCACTGATCATGTAGATTTTGAGTTCTGTCCCTTTTCCCTTTTATGTACTCTTACATTGTTTTAGTATATAATTTAATGCTGTTTATTTCCTGTCTCCTAAATGTTCATTCTTCCTCCTGCTGTATTCTACTGTTCAATTAAGGCAGAAGCACTTTTGTTACAAAGGAACTCGAGTCTTTAAAGGCATCTAAAGCAGGAACAGCAGTATGTGGATTCTATGATCTGAGCCCTAATCTCTTGCCTAACCATCTACTTAATATGTATTGCCTGGAGGGGTAACTTCATGATGACTTTCCAAATGTCACCATTGAGTTGTTCATGCATGCATTGAAAATTTGTTTAAATTACAAAAGCAATTTTTGCCATTTGTTAAAATGTGGTGATTTGTTTCATCAAGTATTGAAGATTTTCATACCAAAGTATATGTATGCCTTCTCTGCATTCTGTATTCACACCAGCATTTCTGCTGCATATGTTATGGGTTGTCCTGGTAATTTGGATTGAAGTACTTTTATGTTGTTTGGTATATCAGTTAAGGTGTAATGTGTAAAAGGTTGGAATGTTTTAGTGCATAATTAGTTTTAGTACATAATTATGACCAAAGAGAAACATACCATCAGAAATAGAAGTCCTTGGTGATGTGGGTATGGTTTTTAACATTTAGCATACAGTATCTTACTGAGTAATTTCTCACATGAGTTTTCATAGATTCATAGAATTATATAGAATGGAAACAAGCTCTTCAGCCGAACACATCCATGCTTACCAAGATGCCTATCTACGCTAATCTCATTTGCCTGCATTTGGCCCTTGTTCCATTAAACATTTCTTATCCATTTACCACCCATGTACCTGTCCACATGTCTTATAAAGATTTTAACTGTACCTGCCTCTACCACCTCCTCTGGCAGCTCCTTCCATACATCCACCACCCTCTGTGTGGGAAAAATTTATCTCTCAGAACCCCTTTAAATCTTTTCCCTGTCACCTTAAATCTATGCCCTCTAGTTTCAGAATCCCCTAGCCTGGGAAAAAGACTGTGACTATCTACTATTACACCCCCCCCCCCCCCCCCATAATTTTATAAATAAGGTCACTCCTCCGCCTCTTTTGTTCCAGAGAAAACAGTCCCATTCTATCCCACCTCTCCTTGGAACTCAAACCCTCCAGTCCAGGCAATGTTACTGTGAACCTTTTCTTCACCTTCTCTAGTGTAATCCTTCCTATAGCTCGGTGAACAGAACTGCACACACATCCGCAGCCTAACCAATGATTTGTACAACAGTGACGTGATGTACCAACTCTTGTACTCGGTGCTTTGGCCAATGAAGGCAAGCATACCATAAAACTCCTTCACCACCTTCAGTGTACTTGTACCAATATGTCTCTTCACTAGATGTTGGGGGAGCTAGAAGTGGTGCTCATTTCAAATTGATTTTTGTATTCATGTAGTTGCTCTTGTAACTACTGTTCCAAGCTCAAGATGTAGGATCAGTTTTGGTGGGAATAAGAAGACAGATATTGATCTCCTTACAGTAATTACACTGTAGGACAGAGTATGAATCAAAAACAAAATGGGGGCTTATAAGAAAGGTACTGCAATAATCATGGTTGATTCTAATTATCATATTGATTGGACAAATCAAATTGACAAATGTAGTCTTGAGGACAAATTCATAGAGTACATTTGGTATGATTTCTTCAAGCAATACTATGAGGAACCAACCAGGAGAAGACTATTTCGTATATGGTATTGTGTAATAAGATAGGATTAATTCATTTTATAGTAGAAAATCCCCTAGGAAAGAACGATCATGGTATCGTAAAAGTTCAATCTCAATTTGGGTCCTAAATTTCAATAAAAGCGTTTACCATGATAGAACAATAGAATGGGCTAAGGTGGACTGAGAACATGGGTTAAAGGGTAAGAAAGTAGGTCAGGAGTGGCAGACCTAAAAGGAGATATTTCATGAATCTCAGCAAAGGTATATTTCAGTGAGCAGGATCCTCCACCTTGGATAAACAAGGAAGTTATGGTTGGTATCAAATGAAAAGAAGGGATATAAAATGTTAAGATTAGTGGTAGGTCAGAGAATTGGGATGTTTGTAGAATCTGGCTAAGGATAACTAAAAAGTGAAAAGACGAACTAGCATGTAATATGCAAATATATAAAACAGACCTTATGAACTTCTAAGGATGCATAAGGAAGAGAAGAGATAAAGTAAATGCTGGTCTATTAGAAGAAGAGACTAGGGAATTAATAGTGGAAAATAGAGAAGTGGCAGACATCTGAAGTAACTTTTGGATAGATTTTGGATAGAAGACTGAAAAGCATTAAAATATAATAATTATCGAGGGGCTAAAGGGAGGGAGGAACTTAAGAAATCACTTCTATCAGCAGCAAAAAAATTATTAGGCAAAATGATCGGGCCAAGTGTCAAAGGCCAACCAGCTCCAGAACCTGATGGCCTGCATCCTGGGGTCATAAAGAAGATGGCAGCAGAGATGGTGGATGCTTTGGTTTTGATCTACCAAAATTCCCTGGATTCTGGAGAGATCCCAGAGGATTGGAAAACTGCAAAGTCAGAAAATAGTAAACTGAAGGCCAGTTAGCCTCGCATCTGTCATTGGGAAAATACTTTAATTCATTAAGGAAGTAATAGCGTTCAGAAAATTATAAGGTAGTCAAGCAGAGTTAACGTGGTTTTATGAAAGGGAAATAAGGTTTGATCATTTTGTTAGACTTCTTTGAGGATATAACAAACAGTGGATTAGCTGAACCAGTAGTGGTAGGCAATTTGGATTTTCTGAAGGCATTTCATAAGGCACCTCAGTAAAGGTCCCTCAAAGTAAGGGTGTGGGTTGGGTTTAATATATTGTCATGGATAGGGAAGTGGCTATCTAACAGAAAATGGAGGGTTGGGATAGAACATGTAAAATGGTACAGCACAGGAACAGGTCCTTTGGCCTATGGTGTCTGTGCTGACCATGATGCCAATCCCAGCTAATCCCATCTGCCTGAACCTGGTCTATATCCCTGCATTCCTTTTCTGTGCCTGTTGATATGCCTCTTAAACATTGTTATTGTATCTGCTTCCACCATTTCCCCTGGCAAAGTGTTCCAGGGATAACTGGGTCATTTTTTGACTGGCAGTTAGTAAATAGTGGAGTGCCATAGGGACCAGTGCTGGTGCTTCAACTGTTTCTAACCTATATTAATTACTTAGTTCCTCTATCCACATGTATTCTGGCCAAATCTGTTGTTGATTTAAAAATTAGATGGGTCAGTGTGAGCAGGACGCAAAGAACATACAAAGGGATATAGATAGAGTAAGTAAGAGGGAAAGAAGTTGGCAAATGGAGTATAATGTGGAAAATGTGAGATTATCTAGAAGGAAGAATGAAAAAGCAAATTTTATTTAAATGGAGTGAGATTATGTGTAGGTATATAGATCTAGGGGTATAGTTTTGGAATGAAGGGTCACTCACTTCATGATTTTCAGGTGGCAAGAAACTTGGAAGTGTAGTGAGGAGTAATAATAATAGACTTTAAGGATATCGACAGGCTGGTGAAATGGGCTGATGCATAACAGATAAAATTCAACCCAGTTTAAGAGTGAGGTGATGTACTTTGGTAGGAAGAATGAAGAAATCCAATTCCAATGTGGCCTCAAGGAAAATTGAAACTGGGAATGTTTGTGCATAAATCTATGGAAATATTGGAGGTGTTTCAAAAATTAGGGATTTAGATAAAATAATAGAGAGAAACTCTTGTCTGTGTAGCGGAAAGGGGGCACAAATTTAAAGCGATTGGCAAAAATGTAAGTGGCAAAATGACAAATAATATTCATGTAGTAAATGGCTGGGATCTGGAATTCACTGCCTGATAATGTAGAAGTGTAAATAGGTTAAATGGTAACCAGGAGAGATTGGATACTTACATAAAATATTGAAGTATAGGGGAAAATCAGAAAGGTAGGATTACGTGGATTGCTTTTCAAATGTAACAGTATGTATTTGATGAATACATACTCCCCTTGCACCGTACTGAGCCATGATTCTGTATCTTTATGTGAAAGTACAGGACAAAAAGGATATTTATTTCTGAAACTCTTCTTTCAGTGTTGCTTTGATAGTTTCTAACATATTGTTAATTTTCTGTAGGTTGCCTCAATTTAAAGAAGAAGCTAAGAGTTTTGTGGGAACCAGTATGAAGAAGGTAGAATGATACTTTATTTTCCATTGATTTCATTTGCTTAAATAGAGCTGTGTGTTTAATTTACTCCATCCTGTTTTTATGTGTTTTCTTTGCTTGTATGCATTACGATCTTATTTTGACTGCTTTGTGCCTGGCAACGCTTACTTAATGTTTCTCAAAGAGTTCAGGATTTTAAATAAAAACATTTGAAAGGTTGCAATGACACTAAATCATTATTTGACAGGAAATTGAGGATTGAGTGTTCTTTTGGAATTTTTCCAATATATGGAAAACACCCTTTTTTTAAAATTGGTAAAAGGTCATTTGAACAGTCTGAACAATTAGTTTGGGCATCTTGTTGTGTTACCCATTTTTCCTCATTTTTTCAGAGAGCCTGTCAAAGTACTGGTGTAAGTGCCACACAGAAGACCAATCTCTGTTATTGTTCTTGAAATGAAATACTGCAGATGCTGGAAATTTGAAATGAAAACAGAACTTTTTAGAAACACTTAGCAGGCCAGGCAGCATATATGCAGAAAGAAATAGAGTCAGGGTTTTGGGGTCAGTGATCCTTCATATGAACAGAAAAGTGAGAAAACAGTATTCAAACTTCAGAGAAAGGGAGGCATGAAGAGGAAAAATTGAATGTCTCTGATAGGGTGGAGACCAAGGTTATCCAGGAAGCACGAAAACACTTGGTGTTGCCTAGTTAGTAGCTGAATGAGATCAATCAAGAAAAGTAAAGGAACAAAAGAACATGTTGGAAGTTAGACATGCAGAATACGGTAGTTGCTGAAAATCTGAAATAAAACACAATGCTGAAAGCACCCAGCAGACCAGGCACTGTTGTTGCCCTCCTAGGTTCAGGTGCATGCATTTCTATACAAGTGTTGACTAGTTGTTTTTCTCTTGTATTTAAAGTTTCAGTTGTTTTAAGATTGGGAAAGTAGTAAGTGATCGTGGGTAAAGTACGAGAGGCATATGGAGAAACGCACAACTGTTCACCCTCTTTGGCCAAGAATGTTTCTGTTATCCTGGCTGACTTGATTTGCATTAGCAGAACATCGTGCGGTACCTTGAGAGTCTGAAGTCGACTTTTGTGTTTGCAATTCCATTTCTGCCTGTCCCAGAGCTGAAAGTTCAGGTCCAGCATTTCCTTTTAAACTATACAGCATTTGATTTTGGCACTTTGCAATTGCAGAAACTTTTGCTATGTTTACATATTCAAACATTTCAGTGACCAAGTAAGAAAGGAAAAAATGCAGGACAAGGAAACCTTCATTCTATTTACTTATAGTTTCGGAACAGTTTTTCTTTTGCTCTCTTCTCCCTTGCCACTCCATTTTGCTTTAGTTTCTCAAATGCGCACACATGCCTTTTATTCCTTTTCCTAGAGAGAGATCTATGATTAGTACATTAATGCCTCAAAACAAAGGTCACTCTCCAGAACTACAGACCTGTTGAGGTCTGGCTGACATTATCTGTTGGACGACTTGAAACTTCTTTCAGTGTGGTGTTAATAAACAGAGCATATTGGACTCTTGCCAGGATCTACCTATCTCTGGCACAATCGATTTCCCTGATTTCCATCTCAAGATCAACTTTAAAATATTGCACCATAATACCCTATTCATTCATGAATTGAAGTTTGCATTGCATACTTTTTTCAGTTTTTATTCTTCTGATATGCTGAGAGTTTCTTTTTTAATCCTTGAAGACAAAATATGGTTTTTAATGTGAAGACCATTGAGGTGTAAATTGTACTTTCACCAGTACTACAAAAGAACATCACTATTACGTTACTCTATACTTCATAAAATTGTGGCCCAAAATACTTAGTTTTGAATAATTCACCCTCCATGCTAATAAATCGAAAATAAAATGGCACTTTTTAAATTAATGGGTGAGCATGCTGAAAACTTTTAAGTGATCTTGGAGCATGTGTAAGATAGTATGTAAGCTAGAGTAATATTCCAGCTTCTCCCTGTGAAGGTCAGAATACATGGCCTCTGTATAAACATGGTTTTCTATCAGCACAAGAAACAGAAATGCAAAACTATTTTTTACAAATAAGCACTATCATAATATAGAAACATTTGTTGAAATTCCAATTAAAACTTCTTGATATTTGACTCATTGAAATGCAGGTAATTAGTAATTCCAAATAAAGTTGTAGACTTTGAAATGATCTGTTGTGTCCTCATTATAAAGCCTTTGATTATGTTGCATGGTTTGCATCAAGTACTGCATGAGGTGGCGGTCATGTTTTGAAAGCTTCACTTTCAATTGGTTAAAATGGACATCCCAAGGCATGAATATCTGTCTTAAAATTCATATATGGCTATACTTATAATGAGGATCTCTAGTTTTGTATGCTTTCAAATTTTAAATAATGAACATTAAGTGTAAAGTTTAATTGAGATTTTTTTTGAATCCCTTTATCACAATCACTTTTCAACTTTTAATTTACTATTTACTGGCAACTGCAATTTTTTCCCCCTGAGGCTTACACTATCATGTGGAAAAACAAACGAGTGCAGGTAAGGATATCAGAATGATGCAAGCTATGTCAGTGGAAGGAAGTCACCAAAGTTTTAATTCTGTTTTGCACTGAATGGAGTTGGGGGAGTGAGTTGGGGTGCCAAATAGCCATAATTTCATTTCATATTCTTTAAAGTCTGCAATCCTATGATGAAAGAATTTTGTTATAACTTCAGTTTAAACTAATTAAATGCAGAAGTGAAAATTTATGTTGTCCTACCCCATAAATACAATAATCCTTTATTGGCCATATATAGAATGCATATTTTCCATCAAGTTCAGTGAGCTCTTATACCATTTCCCTATTAAGCAAAACTTTTTTGAAGGTGTCAGTTCTCATTACCAATATACATAACGATTGGAGTTAACTAACCTACGCAAGGTTGGTCTCAAAGCATCAGATGTTGTTCCCTTGAATCCATCATTGGTTGTATGAAACCACATTAGTAAATTACTAGTAAATAGATTGTACTCCTTGAAATCTGGTGTTTCTTGCTCCAAGCTCTGATGAGCAATGGCAGGTAGATGGAGTACATTTCTTTGCCGTTACTATGCTATGTTGTGCTAGCAATTTTGACCTTCACTATATTCTGAAATATTCAACAGACAGGTTTGATTTTTGCATTAAGCATTTTTAGAACATTTTGTGAATATGTATATTCCTTTACTATTGTATGTTAATTGGGTCTTGCATTTTCTCTGTCAAATTAGTATTAAATTGGCACAAAAACTTGTCCCTAATACAAGCACTGGTAGAAACTACAAATTTACATTTGTTTGCCAACATTATAGGTTTAATTCTATGAGCAAGGTAAAATTTTACTAAATTGAGAATACAGTCAAAAATATGAGATGGAAAAATTTAGATTGTAGGAAGGTCTTTGGAAGTTAGAATTAGTTTATGTTAGCAATAATGTTCCCTATTAAAACATGCATTAGGACACATTGATAAAGTAAATGAAAACTCTATTAATACTGCATATAAAATAGAAGAACCTAATTATAGATTTTCTGAGATGTTACTCCTCAGTCCCTTGGTTTTCTGTTAGTGGGAGGTCTGAGATTTCTTGTAAATTTTGTTTTGTAGTATTCTGTAAATTTTCTCAAAAGGAATGAACAAATAACAAAGCCCTGTCATGTTGCTCTCATTTATGTTTATATCCGTATGCTGATAATACAAGTGTAAATATATAAGCAAAATATTTCTGCAAATGTGAGTCTGAAACACTTAGCAGGTCGAAGTGTTCTTTAGGAGGCAAACTTAATTTAAATTAGTAGCAATATTTTTCATTATCAAATTTATTATAATGTTCACAGAGTAAGTGAAAAAGATCTTTTTATTCTTTATCTTTACATAGAATAGCTGTGTTTAACAAAAATAGCTTGTGGGAGTATTATCAAAAGGGGTGGCCCTAATTAATAATTTAGCACAAGCAATACTGTTTAAAAAAATATGGCTGCAAGCAGCATGAAGCAGTATAAGTTTTATCAGATTACTGAAAATAATTCAACATTTAAAGGCATGTATGAACTGTTTTAACATCCTGGTAAAATTTGGGATGATTTGATATCCACAAGTGACTTGGAAGCAGAGGAAATGTGAATGCTGATTTTGATTTTTTTTTCACCATGGCTGTTAAAATTGAAGTTAATACAGAGTCATTATGACTGCTGGATTTTGTTGGAAATGTTTAAAGCAAATCAGGGAGAGAACTTCACAGAAATTGGGGCAAAATGGGTGTGGAATGTAACATGCACTGAATCTAAAGGTATTCTTGGAAATGCATTCTTTCCAATTGCATTGACACATCATTCAAAAAGAGAAATGACCACTCTCTTCATGTGACTGTCACAACTATTTCTGGATCCAGAACCTGCCATTCAAACGGCAGTGAGGGATTTTTAACATATCACTTACTGACTGCAGTTTCATTCATTTTTCTATTTTCTTGTATGGTGAATAGAAATTATGTTAATGCTTTCAATTCAAAACAAAAACACTCAATTTTTTTAAACCACATAAGTACAGGAAAAGTGGTTTAATGCTTTCAGAATAAATCATTTATCAGGATCAAAGGATCTGAACATTATTAGATGTTTGACATTTTCTAATATTTGTTTGTTTTGTGTTTACTTTTGGCACTTTATTCTTCAATTTATTTGGTCTCAACATTGTTAATGTAAAATAGTTTATGTGTGAAATTGATGGTTTCATATGCTGTTTAGTACACTATGCCCATTGTGATATAATAAAAGTTAAATTCCCTATAATCTGTTTTGTTTTTGCCCCGTTGAATGAATTGGCTTAATTGGAACCCATTAAGTTGGAAAAATACTCCCCTTTCTCCCGCTCCTCTCAAATACTCTAAAACTGTCGCTTGTAACAGAATCTTCATTGACTCGATTATGTGCAACAACATCTTAGAATGTTCTGTCTTTATGGTTTCTTGATTTTGTTTTCTGTCAGGATGTTGTGGATAGAATAGAGCACAGATAGAAGCAGGAGTAGGCCTTTTGGTTTCTTAATCCTGCTGCACCAATGGTTGATCTTATCCCTCAGCTCCACTTTTCTGCACTTCCTATATCCCTTGATTCTCTTAATAGCAACAATCTGTAGACCTCTCTTTTGTATAGCAACTCAATCTTCCTAGGGCTCTTGGCTTGTGACTTCTGAAAAAATTCATTACCCTCTGGATGAAGAACTTTCAGCTCTATCCTGAATAGCTGACTCCTTATTTTGAGTCTCTGAACCCTGCTTCTAGGCTCTCTAGCCAGGGAAAACATCAACACTGTCAAGTCCCATAAGAATTTTAAATGCTTCAAAGAGGCCATCTCTGATTCTTGTAAACTCGAGAGTTCAAGCTTAGTCTGCTTACTCTGCCTTCAAACCACAAACCATCCATCCTAGGAATCAATCAGATGAATCTTCACTACCCTCCTTCTATGGCAAATATACCTTTTTGTGGTCAGGGAGAGTAGCCTGCATATCGTATTAATGCATTCTCAATGGTGCTGTACGTAATTGATTTCTCTACTCTTGTGCTCGTGTCTTTTGGCAATCAGGGTCAACAAACCATTTGCCTTCCTAATTGCTCACACTATCTGCATTTTAACTTCTGGTGACTTGTCTACGAAGGCACCAAGGTCCCTCCGAACACCAGTTTCTTGCCCTTAAAAATAAATCCTGTCTTTCTATCTTTTCTACTGAAGTGGAAGACCCTATATTTTTTTTACGCATTGTATGCCATTTACCACATCCTTGACTGTGCTGTTAACCTGTCTTTATCCCACTAAAATACCTTTTGCATCGTTCTCACTGCCCACACACCCACCTAGCTTTGAACCTTCAGCAAATTTGGATATATTACACTTGGTCCTCTCAAATATATTATTGACAGAGATTATGAACAACACTGATCTCTGCGACAGCACCCAAACCCAAAAATGACCCATCTTCTCCCTCTGTTTTCTGTCTGTCAGCCAATCTTCAATCCATGCCAGTCTGTTGATTTTGTTTAATAATCTCTAGCACGGTACCTTAACAGAGGCCTAATGGAAGTCCAAATACACTACAGGAACTGGTTTGCCCTCATCTATTCTGCTAAGTAAAACCTTAAAAAATTTTCAAAAAGATTTGTCAAACATGATTTTATTAATTCATTTTGACTTTGCACTATCCTATTGTTATTTTTTAAGTTCCTTGTCACCAATTTGTCAATAATAAATTCCAGCATTTTCTTTACTACTGATGTCAGGCTAACTGAGATATAGTTCCCTCTGTTCTCTCCTTTCTTTCTAAAATACTGGGATTACATTTGCTACTTTGCAGACTGTGGGAACAATTCTAGAATCTGTGGAATTTTGGACGATGACAACCAGTGCATCCATTATCTCCATAGCTTCCACCTTCAAAACACTGGGATGCAACTCATCAGGTCCAGTGGGCTTAATGTCTTTCTGTCATGTTAATTTTTCCATGTCTTTGCTGCTCATGTCTTTGAGTTCCTCTTTCACTCTGGGTCATCTACTATCTCTGAGAGGGTTTTCTGTGTCTTCTGTGAAGACGGATACAAAACCTTTGATTTAATTTCTCTGCTTTTATTTTCTGATGTAATTTTTCCTGCTTCAAACTGCAGGGGATCCAAATTTAACTTTTTTGCATATTTACAGGACTTCTACAATTTATTTCTAGTTTGTGTGCATAAATATTAAAATCCTCATCATTTCCAACTTGGAATGCTTTTATTTCCATAATATCGCCAAACAGCACATTTAAGGAACATGCGGTATTCCTGATAATTTCATTTATATATTTGGTTGCAGCAGCACACGTCATCATTGATGGATCTCTTCAAAATATCTATTCCTGTCATTCCCACATATGTATTGTGATATGCTGCTACACCAACTGGTAGATATGTAGCAAGGAAAGATTTTTTTAAAACTTGGGTTGCTTTTGTTCTTCAGTAACCTCAGACCAAGATTCAACCTGTATAGCTTGGCAAGGGTTTTGGGTGGGGGAGGAGGGTTGATCAGTTAACTGACCATTTACTTTCAGTTTTGCTTTGGATCAAAATGAATTGGTACAATAGCATAAGTTGTGACATTTTATTTGTCTGTAGTGTCCTGCTTTTCTCCCCCCATGTGTGCTTAGCATGTTTATGCAGAGCTAATTAACCTAGCTGAGATTCCATTGCTGTTTTTGGAATGCCCTTAATGAAGATATGAATAAACCCTACTGCATAGCTAATCCTTCACCTTTAGAGTGCATAGAAGAATAACCAAAGTGTAAATTTTATAAGTGTTAAAGTTATTAACAAGTTAAAATGTGATGCACGAATTTACTACAGAATTGGCAGACATCTGGGAACAAATTTTATACAACCATATCAAAGCATTTTAATATGATAACCTTCTGGTCACTTCCATATCAGTGATGTGCTTCACCTTTTATTATTGATTGTGGTATAGGTATAGGATGAACTTCATTCCATAGTATTGCTTTACTATTTATAAATGTGCATTTTGCTTTTTTTAATTTTATGCTGTGAGCATTACTTACTGCATTTGAAAAACTGAAGAGGGAAGTATACAAGCAGGGAAATATCTTTATTTGGATTTGACTCTCAGTATTTTAAAGCAGTGCTTGTATTATAATGTATTTAAATTCACCTTGCAGCTTAAAATGAGGGCTGGAGGAATGAGTGACTCATCAAAGTGGAAAAAGCAGAAGAAATCACCACGACCTTCTCGTCATGCGAACAAACTTGCACTTGTGTCTGATCAGCAGTCTGTTCCTGGCCAGGTCTTACATAGTTCAATAGGTTCTGTACCTCAGCTCTTGAACAATCATCCAGGTATGGTTTATATTTCTCATTGTTCCTGAGAAAGGAAATCTTACAAACAATTTTCCTTGTGAAAAGTTCAGAAGAATTTGAGTTAAAAATATTTGCCTTTCAAAATTTGATTATTTTTCTTGAGCACCACGATTCTGCATGAACATTGGCTTTGAGGTATCATTTAAAATGAATTTGAAAGAACACTAAATTTATACACATGGTGGTTAAAGTATAGGGACTAATCATTTCTTTATGGCTGAATATCTTGCACACAACCTCAGCCTATAATGGTCTACATGTGGGTCTGAATGGCTGGATCTTGTTTTGGGTATCCCTGTGAATGCCACAGTAACACCCAGTAGAATGTTTTTCACAGTAACCTGGAAAACAGTAAATAAGAAATCAGAAAACACAAATAGACTCTTAACTTGGGGAATGTGAATGAAAAATAGCTGGATGTCCATAATTTGAACTTTTTAAAATATAACGTACCAAGAATGAATTGATGATAAAGAATGTTAATTTTACTATCTATATGTGTGATATATTTGTTGGTTTAAAGGTGAAACACCCTTTCTGGAACATTCAGTAGTACCTGTGAGCAGTGCAACTTCAACTGTTTCTGAAAATCCATCAACTCTCTTAAGCCCTGCCACAGACAGTGGTGTGGGATTTTCTTCGAAGACAGCTTCGAAAGAAGACCTCACTGACCTTGATCAAGTCACTCCAGCAAGCACCCCTTCTGGTGAACCAGGTGAAGAGAAAATAATAGAGCCACATGCTCAGCAAGAGTCTCAGGTAAATTCCATTATATAGAGATTTTAAGTGATTAATTACTTTACATCCTGTTCAGTTATTGTCCTGAAACCTTTTGGTGTTTACTTCATTGTTTTAATTTTATTTCTAGTGGTTTATTATGGCACAGACATTGGAAGAGTAAGCCACATTTTCTTTGAGTGTAAAAGCAAAATGCATAGTATTTCAGCCAATATACATTTTCATATGGTAACTTTGCAGGCATCACCCATATCCTTGCACAATCTTTCGGCATGCTGCCCTTGCAAACCACAGTCCCATCTCCAAATTCTCTTTCTTCTTTGAGGTCCGTAAACATACTGTAAATTCCCAGATTTGTGCTCATCTTATCCAGAACTCTTAGTTTAAAACTCTCCTGTCAAGTGACATTGAAGCAAAAGAAAGTCATTTGGGACATTCTATATGTTTGTGACAAAAATGATTTCCCTCATTATCCTTTTTGACCTATCTGCCACCTTTGACATGGTTGATCACGGCATCCTCCAGACCCTTTTGTCTAACTGTTTGCAGCCAACTCTGCTGCTTCTATTCTGACCCAGTCAGTTGTTGTTAGAGAATAGCCTACCATGGATACTTTCTAAATCTGGTCTCTCCAGTTGGTTAATACTTGTTCATTTTTTGTTTCTCAACAATATGCTGCCCTTTGGTAACATTGTCCAAAGCACAGCTCTAGTTTCCACACATATACTGATGCTACCCTCTTCATTTGCTACTTTGATGTCTCTAACTTATCAGTTTGATTATCATAGCACTGAATAAGTAGAAATTTCAGCTGAACATTACCTGCGCTTGAACTGCGAAATGTCAGCAGTTCTTGGCTGAATTGTTTGCAAAGTGAGGCAAAATCTGGGCTGTTATGTCCAGGTAATTGTAGAACTTAAGCAAAAATAAAGGAAATAGTAGAAGAAAATCAAATATAGCTGCATGGGCATCAAAGAGAAAGATCTTTCTTGACCAGGTTCGTTAAATAAACATGGATAATACAGCAAATATAATTCATCAGTATTTCTTACAGGCCTTTGATAAGTTGTAATTTGATAGTGCAATGAATCAGAATCAGGTTTATTATCACTGATGCATGTCATGAAATTTGTTGTTTTGCGGCAACAGTACAGTGCAAGACACAAAAATTACGATGTTACCCAAAATAAATAAATAAAATATTGCAAAAGAGGAATAATGAGGTAAAGTTCATGGGTTCAGGGACTGTTCAGAAATCTGATGGCCGAGATGAAGAAGCTGTTCCTGAAATGTTGAGTGTGGCTCTTCAAGCTCCTGTATCACCTCCCTGATGAGAAGAGGGCATGTCCCGGATGGTGAGGGTCCTTAATGATGGATGTCACCGCATCTTGAAGATGTCCTCGATGGTAGGGAGGGTTGTGCCCGTGATGGAGCTGGCTGAGTCTACAACTCTCTGCAGCCTCTTTCGATTCTGCACATTGGAGTCTCCATACCAGGCAGTGATGCAACCAGTCAGAATGCCCTCCACCGTACATCTGTAGAAATTTGTACAAGTCTTTGGTGACATACCAAATCTCGGCAAACTCCTAATGAAGTAGAGCTGCTTCATCGTGATTGTATCAATGTGTTGGGCCCAGGATAGATCCTCTGAGATGTTGACGCCCAGGAACTTGAAGCTGCTCACCCTTTCCACTGCTGATCCCTCAATGAGGACTGGTGTGTGTTCTCCAGACTTTCCCTTTTTGAAGTCCACAATCAATTCCATGGTCTTGCTGACGTTGAGTGCGAGGTTGTTGTTGTGACACCACCCAACCCAGCCAATCTCTCACTCCTGCATGCCTCCTCGTCGCCAGTAGAGATTCTGCCAACAACAGTAGTGTCATTGGCGAATTTATAGGTGGCGTTTGAACTGTGCCTAGCCACACAGTCATGAATGTAGAGAGAGTGGAGCAGTGGACTTAGCACTCATCCTTGAGGTGTGCCTGTGTTGATTGTCAGCAAGGAGAAGATGTTATTACCGATCTGTACTGACTGTGTCCTCCTGATGAGGAAGTCAAGGATCCAGTTGCAGAGGGAGGTACAGAGGCCCAGATTTTGAAGCTTGTTGATTAATATTGAGGGTAGGATGGTGTTGAACGCTGAGCTGTAATCGATGAACAGTGGCCTGACCTATGTATTGCTGTTGTCTAAGTGCTCCAAAGCCGAGTGGAGAACCAATGAGATTGCATCCACTGTAGACCTGTTGTGGCAATAGGCAAATTGTAGCAGGTCCGGGTCCTTGCTCAGGCAGGAGTTAATTCTAGCTATGACCAAACTCTCAAAGCAGTTCATCACGGCAGATGTGAGTGCTACTACCAGACGATAGTCTTTGAAGCAGCTCACCCTGCTCTTCTTGGGCACCAGTACGGTTGATGCCCTTTTGAATCAGGTGGGAACCTCTGATGGCAGCAGTGAGAGGTTGAAGATGTCCTTGAACACTCCAGCCAGTTGTTTGGCACAGATTTTCAGTACCCTGCCAAGTACACCATTGGGGCCTGACGCCTTGTGAGGGTTCACCCTCTTGAAGGATGTTCTGACATTGGCCTCCAAGACCGAGGTCACAGGGTCGTCAGATGCTGTGGGGATTCGCACATGTATAGTGTTATTCTCCCTTTCAAAGCGCGCATAAAAGGCGTTGAGCTCATTGGGGAGTGAAGCATCGCTGCCATTTACGCTGTTAGGTTTTGCCTTGTAGGAAGTAATGGCATGCAGAGTGAATAGCTTTTAGGCTTGAATTTGAAGGACAGCAGGAGGTAAAGTGTTGTTATTCGGAATGGCACAAGGTGGAAAATGGGATAAAACAGTGTCTGTGCCACAACTACTGCTTATTATAATCAATATTAATGATTTGAGACTTAGAAATAAAGAGTATAGTTTCGAAACTTACAGATGACACTAGATTGGGAGGGATAGTCAATAATGAAGAAGATGGCAACAAACACAAAAGCATCCACCTCTTGATAATTAGCTCTTGGATATCAATACTGATAAATTTGAGGTATTATATTCTGCTCAGAAAACTGAAGTAACATGCCATTTTAGAAAGAAAGCACCTAAAAGAAATAGAAGAACCAGAAGATTTGGTAGCAGAAATGCATAAATCATCATTAAGTGTAATAGTGCTGGTTAATAAGGTGAATACACACGGCCCTTTTCCCAGGGAAAGGAAATCAAAAACTAGAGGGCATAGGTTTAAGGTGAGAGGGGACAGATTTAAAAGGGGTCTGAGGATGGTGTGCATATGGAATGAACTGCCAGAGAAAGTGGTTGAGGCAGGTATAATAACATATAAAAGACACTTGGACAGGTACATGGATAGGAAAAGTTTAGAGGAATATGGGCCAAATGCAGGAAAATAGGACTAGCTGAGATTGGCATCTTGGATGAATTGGGCAGAAGGGTGTGTTTTCTGTGCTGTATGGCTCAATAACTAATAAGACAATTAAAAGTAAAGCCAGAGGATATAAATTCAAGGTAGTTACCAAACAAAATAAATAGGAAATGCATCTTTTCCCTAAGGGTGGTGAGGTTGTGGAACTCTCAGGAGTGTTCTACACAGAAGTGTTTGAGGTAAATGATATAGATGCATTTAAGGAAGAGTTGATAGGCATGTGAGAGAAATTTAAGATTGTTATTGTGGAATTTGGTGAGGAAAGATTTGGGAAGGCATAAGTGGAGTATAAATGGTGGCATGGATTTTCTGAACCAAATCGACTCTTTCTGTGCTGTGTATTTTGAGTAATTATGTTGTTGATTTGTTTCAAGAAGGTGAGAATTATGAATTGAAAAATTGGTTAATATAAATCAAGGGCGGCACACTAGGTAGTGCTGCTACCTCACAATTCCAGTGGACCCGGGTTCAATCCTGATCTCCAGTGCTGCACGTTTTCCCTGTGATTGTGTGGTTTCCCCGACATCCCAAAGATGTGCTGGTTGGTAGGTTAATTGGGGACTGTAATGTGGAACTGATAGGCTTGAGAGCCAGTTGGTTGCAGGGAAATAAGTGAAGGAACGAAATTGCCTTGAGCTGGTTTAGACTTAATGGACTGGCTATAAGAAATGTGTAAGTTACGGTACTTTTGTTACAAAAAAAAAGTACTTCAGTTCACTTGATGTTTTTTGAACCAAAAAAACGATCCATAAGACCCTTGTATTTGTTTGTCTTCCCTCCTCTGTCTCCCTAAATAGTTTATTCCATACATTTATTACCTTGTGAATAGTTATACCTAAACTACCCGTTTACTCCATCTTCTGCGCACGTGTCCACAGCTTTTACATTACACATCATGATCGTGTCAGACTTAACATCTTTTAATCTATGCTTTTTAGACTGGTTTGTGTGCTTTCCAGTTAAATCATGCAGTGTTCACAGTGGGTCAGTAAGTTTTAAAAGCTTCTTAACATTAATGATGGGGAAGGTTGCTCTTTTGCTGTTCATGGGTAGTGATCTTTCCTGTTCCTCAAATAGATGCACATCCCATAACTATACAGTAGCAGCACAGTGGTGCAGTTGGTAGAGTTGCTGCCTCGCAGCTACAGCAACCTGGGTTCAATCCTGACTTCTGGTAACTGTCTCTGTGGAGTTTGCATATTCTCCCTGTGACCATATGAGCTTCCTCATTCATCCCAAAGATGTGGGTTGGTAGATTAATTGGCCACTATAAATTGCCCCTAGTGTGTCGGTTTGTGGGAGAATCAGGGAGGTGTTGATGGGAATGTGGGAAGAATAACAATATGGGAATGAATGGTGGATGTGTGTAAATGGGTGTTTGGTGGTTGGCACGTGCTCAGTGAGCTGAAGGGCCTGTTTGTGTGACTCTATGTAGGAAGTTTGAGCCTTATTCCATTGAATTATGACAAAGTATTTTTGATGTACTAAATAGGTGAATTGACTTTAAGCTTGCTAATTTTTTTGTTTAGAAGGGCGGACGATTGGATGAATTTTTGCCCAAGGAAGAGAAGGCTCAATCCACATCAGTTGAATCTATTCCGGAAGTGTTAGAAGATCATGACTCCCTCACAGAAATATCTGACACTGCTTCAATCCATGAAGTCCACGATATGGATTACGTTAACCCTCGTGGTGTTAGGTTTACACAGTCTACTCAGAAGGAAGGTTTGTGTTAGTGTTTGTATATCTTGGATTGAAACGAGATTAATCAAATGGTGATGAAATGGTTCCTATTAAGTTTAATCACAAATCAAAAATGCAACTTTTTTTTAGGGCTAGTGCCAGAGTCATTGTATTCATAATTGAATTTAATTAGTAGGTAATACCAAACTGAGTGTATAGCTAACACTAAGGAAGAGTTCAAGAAGGTGTCAGAAAACCATCAGATTGAGCGCCCAAGTGGCATCCTAAATTTAACCTAGATAAATGTAAGGTGATGCCATTGGTAGGAAAAACAAACATCATCTACACCTCCGGAAATTGAAGGAAAAATGGGATAGAAGGGTAAAGGGTTTTAGGACTTCAGGTATATCATCTCACATGTCAACAACAGTTAAAAATAAAAACAAAACACTGGGATTTATCTCTGGGTGAAGAATTCAAGAAGATGGAAATTAGCCTTTTGTAGGACCTTGGTCAAGCCATGTTTAAACTACTGTTCATGGTCCTGGTCTCCTTTCTGTAAACAAAAAGGCACAGAAACATAATGAGAGAGTGCAAGAATAGTTTAGAGTGATTATACTAGAGCTGAGAGATTGTAGTTATCGGGCAAGTTTGAGCAGGTTGGGATTTTATTTTTCTGTTAAAAACTTAACCTGATGGATCTTTGCAATTTTGAATGGATTGAATAGAATGGAAGTGAACAGAATACTTCTAATTTTGCCAAGTTCCAAACTGATACAAGATAGTCACCAGTGAATTCAGTTTGGTTTCCTTATTTAAGAGATATACTTGCCTTGGACAGAGTGGAGTAAAGGTTCACTAGTTTGAGTCAGATATGAAGGGGCTATCTAATGAAGAAAAATTAAGTAGATTGGGTTAAGACTCTCTGGACCCAAGCAAAATGAGTGGCAATCTTATTGAAAAATATAAAATTCTGAGAGGACTTGACAGAGTAGATACTGAGAGGGTGTTTGCCCCTGGAGGTTGCCACAGAGGTCTGTGGAGGCCAAGTCATTGGGTGTATTTAAGGCAGAGATTGATAGGTTCTTGATTAGTCAGGGTTAAGGGGAGAACGTGGGAGAATGGGGTTTAAAAAAAAATCAGCTGTGATTGAATGGTGGAACAGACCAGATGGACCAAATGGCCTAATTCTGCTCCTGTACCTTACGATCTTATGGAAGAATTTAGAACAAGGGCACAAAGTCTCAGAAGATGGTGTCACCTATTTAAGAAAGGTATGAGGAGGAGTTTTTCCTTTTCTCAAAAAGGATTGTTACTTTGTAATTCTCTAGTCCATGGGGTTGCGAAGTCAGAGTTATTGCAGATATTGAAGGCTGTTAGATTTTTTTGAGAACCGGGCATTATGTGGATACAGTAGGAAAGTGGAATTGAGGCTAAAATCAGATCAGCCATAATCTTAATGAATGGTGGACAGGTTTGATGGACCATGTGGTCTACTCTTTTTTATGTCTTTTAAATGAGGTGTGCCTTTATTCAGTGTTTGAATGTAAAAATCACTACCATAGTAAGTGGTGACAAGTGGCTTTGATGCTTTTCAAAATAAAGCTAAATGAGTGTGTGGGAGTAAAGGGATAGAAAGATATGTGAATGGTTGAGATGAGATAGATGGAAAGGCTGAAAGCTCATGTAGAGTATTGTGTTTAATTTGGACTAATGTATGGGTGTGTCTGTCTCAGGTGCAGCCTTGGTTCCATATGGTTTGCCTTGTATACGAGAGCTGTTCCGTTTCCTCATATCACTCACCAATCCACATGACCGCCACAATTCTGATGTGATGATTCATATGGGTTTGCAGTTGCTTACCATAGCACTAGAATCAGCACCTATTTCTAATTATACATCATTGCTGGGTCTTATTAAAGATGAGCTCTGCCGACACCTGTTCCAGGTAGGAATGTCAAATTTCATAAGCTTTTTGTGATAGAACACATTTTGTGGCTTTGCATTGCAGAATAAATGTTTCATGTCATTTTCTTTTCAGCTGTTAATCGTGGAACGTCTTAACTTGTATGCCACTTCTCTCCGGCTGTGCTTCCTTTTATTTGAGAGTATGAGGCAACATCTTAAGTTCCAACTTGAGGTAGGTGAAATTTAATGAATTTAAGAAAAGATCTCTTTATTAGTCACATGTACATCGAAACACACAGGGAAATGCATCTTTTGCATAGAGTGTTCTGGGGGCAGCCCGCAAGTATCGCCACGCTTCCGGCACCAATGTAGCATGCCCACAACTTCCTAACCCGTACGCCTTTGGAATGTGGGAGGAAACTGCAGCACCCGGAGGAAACCCACGCAGATGCGGGAAGAACGCACAAACTCTTAACAGACAGTAGCTGGAATTGACCTCGGGTCGCTGGTGCTATAAAGCGTTACACTAATCTCTACACTACCGTGCCTACCACTTCAACCTAGAATTCCTGGTAGTTTGAATCTGGTTCACGAGTATTCACAGCAACCAACAATAATGGGCATTCTGATTCCTCATTTAATTTTGATGCAGAGATCTTATAGTTCTTTAGTTCACTACACCAAAGTTTTGCACATTACTTTTTGATAGTCATTTTAAACTTGGTGGAGAACAAATTGACTTATCTTAATCTTCATAGGATTATATTATGTTTGTAGCAGAAACTCTTATGTGAACTGTGCTAACCTGTGTAGCTGGCTAGACTGAAGGGATTTGAATTGAGAATAATTAGATTATAAAATGGATATTTGTAATGATTAATATAACTTTGAATGGTTGAGCAGCCATAAAATAGTTCGTAATGAATTGCACTCCAACTAATTTTTCTGTCTTGATCTCTGACCAAAAACACCTTCAGTGTTTACAATTACAGTTTCTTTCCTAAGGATATAAAATATTTAATGATTTTGAAGTTGCATTTTGTTTAGAAGATAATTTTGAGCACCCTACCTATTCTGAGTTTTTTTGGTACCAGTAAATTAGCCTTGTCCAGTACTTTAAGTATAATTTCAGTTTATCTTTTGTCCAGCAGATTCACGCGTGATGTGGCAAATATTGGTTTGTTTCAAAGGCTTTGCCTTCCACTGAGATATCTTGTTCTTGTAGATTATTTGTGTTAGTTTCTGAAATCATAATTGGGTAACTATTCTAGTGAACTAATAAAACTTAGTAGTTTACATATTGTAAAAGTCTGTGGTGTGGGACTGATATTTTTTCCCCAGATGTATTTGAAAAAACTAATGGATTTGGTCACCTCAGAGAATCCCAAAATGCCATATGAAATGAAAGAAATGGCTTTGGAGGCACTAGTTCAACTCTGGCGAATCCCAAGCTTTACCACTGAACTGTACATCAACTTTGACTGTGATTTCTACTGTTGTAATCTATTTGAAGATCTTACCAAGCTCCTTTCTAAGGTACGTTTTGGTAAATTCGCTCGATGGAATTATTGACCCAGTCCATTTCTTGTCTCATTTTAGTTGTATTTCTCGGTCTAAGGAATGAGGTTGATTTTGAGAAATTCGTAATCAATCCTATGATAATTGTCTAGATGATAGGACTGAAGAAATAGTAAGCTTTTGCAAATCTGTAACAGAACAGTTCTGGTGTATGCCAGTCACTAGAAAAGGATGATTTAATAATCTGAGTTTGTTAAGCTACATTATATTTTGAAAGTATACATCAGTCATAGAACTAGGAAGAGAATATGAGAATTAGTGCAATTGTTCCTGCTTTTGAGAATTTCTCTTTACCAAGTATACTTTACATTTAAGCCAGCTTCATTCCCCACTTAAAAATGTTTGTTATTCAAGTTTGATGCACTTTATAATTGTAAATTTTCATAGGCTGTCATCCAAACAAGCTTATTGAATTATTTATGGAAATGTGATATATTTGGAATGTTTGTATTTGCAATTATACGGAAGTTCTTTTTCTGTTTATGTAGAATGCTTTTCCTGTATCTGGACAACTGTACACCACTCACTTGTTGTCACTTGAGGCCTTGTTAACAGTTATTGACAGCACAGAGGCTCATTGCCAAGCCCGAGTTCTGAATAATACTCTGCAGCAGGACAACAAGGATGGAAGCACTCTGACAATAGAAACAAATCACATCAAAGAGATCTCTAATGGTAAGGAATAGTTCCTTTTGTAGACTGTCTACAGGTGGGTGAACGCCACCAAAATTATTATTCTATTTTTGACAAGCTTAATGAAAACTATTAGAATAATAATGCTCACACAACTAATTATTAATGTTCAGACGGAGCTAATTGCAATGGAAGAAAACCATTCAAAACTGATTTTTTTTTGTTTTTGCTTAAACTCTGTCAGACTATTATTTTAAATGTGCAGAGTGTTTGTTATTTACTTTGCAACTGAAGCTTGCACTCTGTGCATGCTAGTTGATATGTTGTGGTCTCACTACTGAAGGCGGTACGCTTTCCCACAACTCATTTTGTAAAATGGAGCAACAATTGGGGCTACCTGTAGGTTACCTGTTATGGTCTGCAATACACTTCTTGAAAGTGTAGTAAAGTCAGAATAAATAATCTCTTTCAAAAGAGAATTGGGGGTATATTTGATGGGAAAACATTGTGGGATTGTAGGAAAGGAGCAGAGGTATGGGACAAATTTGGGTGGCTTCTTAGCCAGCACAGCCAAGATGGGCTGAATGGTCACATGTACTGCAAATTTTTTTTAAATGCAGAAGTAATCACTTTTGTTATTTTCACTTATAAATCAGCTGCTGTCTCAAAAATACAAATGCTTAAAAGTGACAGCTGCTTTGGTCATTGAATTTCATTGTCCTTGTTGTAATGATTGTGTTACTTTGCCATGTTTACTATTGATTGAAGCTTGACCAGAAATCATTTGAGAAGGGTGGACATTGGCTCCACTGGGGGGAGGATAAAAGCTGATGCTGCATTCTGCTTAAATAACTGTACTTAGACAGTTTATTGGAGAGTCGGATAACGTCTCATAGCACTATTCTCATTTCACTGATGGAAAGAAACTACTGTATTATTTTTTGGTTGACTATTTAAAGAAGTCAATAAAAATTCTACTGGGAAGCATTGGCAGTACTGCACATCAGAATGGCATAGAGTCTGCTTACCCGATCTGAATACAAAGGACCTTGATTCTGTATGCGGGGTTCGTGTTGGATGTATGTACATATTAAACCATTTAGGCTTGGGTTGAGTCTGGCTCTGCCATGAAGGCAGAGAATGAGAGAGAAAGGAAGAGGCTGACAGGTAATGTGTGTCAGATAGAGGGCAGGCACTCTGGAAATGCTGATTAAATTGGGAGAAAGTCTGAAGTACTTAGTTGGCTTTGGACCAGCTTCAGTCAGGTTGTGTAATGCTGGGCTCAATTTATATCTGAAGCACCGTCTAGAGTGGCATTCTTTACAATCATATGAGTAGTAAATGAAAGAATAGTTTTCATTTGCATGGCTTGAAAGTAACTTAAAAATCAGACTGAATTCAGACACAATTTAGTAATATGTGCAATCTAAATATTAATCTTCAAATTCAGTGTAAGGTGTTCATTGCTTTTTCATGTTCTAGTTAGGAAAATAAGGTATTATTCTGTACTTAATTATTACTGCAGGGAATATATAGTTTATTAGTGTATTTTTGCAAACCCTTTGCATTATCTATTATCTTGTACCTTGGACAGTTGAAGCAGTGTTCTTAAAATAGCATTTGGAATTTTTATTGCTGGTAAATGCCAATGTGTTAGTGAACACCTGCATGCCATCAAGTTATGTGCTTAAGGATTTCAGGGCAAGCCTTAAGTAAATAATAATGCAATTGGTGAACAAAAATATTTGCTGTAAATATAAGCAAGGCTGTGGAATAGATCTCTCTATTCTTCCATAGAACACTGCACAGCTGAATCAGTTTACTTGGTGCACAAATTAATTAGTTACATGATTGCATCTTAATTTTTGAGGATCAGTGAAGATGTGTGACAAATGTCGAAAAGTTAACACTAAATTTTGAAGATTTAAAATACTTCATGACACTGGAAAGCTGTTGCTTTTGAAAATTCATTGCTTGTGAAGAATTGATGAGTTTTTTTATTCGGTAGATATTTCAACCAATAAAATTCCCACGTGAGATGTGAGCAGAAGTGATCCAGGATTTGCTGTCTTCTTGTAGTGGATTACAGGAAGGCATAATTTCAAATATTTTCTGAACTGTTATCATTCCCTCATTTGCTAATGTGTTATAATTTCAAGATGCACTACAGTTTTGAAACATCACAATTTTGATTATAGCAAAAATTTTTTTGGTGAGAGAATATGTATGTGGGCCCTTGTAATTTTATTTTGCATTCTACTGAGCCTATGTACTTAATCTCTGAATTGTCTACTGGATAAAATGATTGGAGCCTGTGTTTGACAACTTGGGTTTATTGCAGAGCATATGAGTGAAATTTTAGGACATTGGGATGGTTGTACTTTGCTCCAGTGATGATGATAGGCTGGGTTTTGCAAGGTTTTACTGTTGGTTTCTGATGGAACTGCTGATATTTATCTTCAAGTGTCAGTAACTTTAGGACTCTCAACTTTGTTGGCTGAGTTCTGTCGGTGATTCCCTGGCTGCGATTTTCACCACTAGGTTCATTTGGTGGTGCAGCAGCTTGCTGGAATACCCCAGCATTTGCATTGAGAGTTAAGAATCTGCTCTCAGATCTTCCATTGGGTTAGATAACATTAACAACGTCCTGAAAAGAATATAAAATCTCACAGCTGTAACAACCCATCATGTAAGTGGACATCTAACAAGTGTGAGATTTTGTATCATTTTAAATACTTGTGTTTGCAACAAAGTTGTTACTAACTTTTGAGGTGATGATTATGAAGAAAATTAAATTTTAGAAAGTTTGGTGTCTTTTTGTAATGGTTTCTTAATGTCATGGCTGTTTAGAAACTTCAAAATAAAATTGATAGCTTTGACAGATGGCAAAGCTAGTCTGATGTGGTTTACCATCAACCAACATTCTTCAGGTAACTTCCATGGGTGGGGCATATTAGGTTCTGCTTATGTGTTGCAATTGCATTACATGAGGCTCTGCTCTGTGCCTTTCCACTCGGCTCAAGACTTTCTGGAACTGACAAATGCATAATATCGATGTAGTTCAGCAGGGAGTGAGGGTAGTGGCATTTCAGTTAAAAGTGGGCCAATTAATTGAAGACAAAAATATATTTTCAACACAGCTTATGGAAATAATTGATTTTGCATCATGTGGCTTCTGTGAAATTTTGAGAGGCATTGTTAGTTATGGCTCAAAGATAGCACCCTTGCTCTTGAGTCAGATGTTTGTGGATTTGGCTTGTACTCCAGAGAATTGAACACAAATTCATTTTGACTGACAATCCAATGTACTGAAAGAATGTTGTACTTCAAATGGGTAAACTAAGGGCAGTGGTGAGAAGAGGGGGATATCAGTTATTTGGTGCAGTTCAGTGATAACAATTACTATAAAAATGAGCACTTAGAGACTGATGAGAAACAAATTGAATCAGAAATGTGCAGTCAAATCTGTGGACAGAAGGAATGAAAGATAGTTACCTTAAATTTTAAATTCAATTTTGAGTTCTGAGGCAGTGTGCATACAGAAGACGATGTGTAGTTTATTCAGCTTATGGCATCATTGGAGCAATGTAGAGAGCCACAGATGGAGGGGTCAGCAAAGAAATGGTAAATGGAATTAGCTCAGTCATCTTTGTGAAATGACGAGAGGCATTCTGCATCCAGTATAAAGTAGAGGAGACCACATGGTGAGCAATGAATGAAATACAGTTGATTGGAAGTTGTGCAAGTGAATTGCTGCTTCACCTGGATGGTGGAAGGGGAAGAAGTACAAGAGTAGTTCTCGTGTCTCCCACAGCTGTATGGGAGCATGCCATGAGAAGGGAAGTGATTAGTGGAGATGGAAGATTAAACTAGGGAGCTGTAGTCAAAATTTTCCCTTCTAGGATGCTCAAAGGGGAGGGAAATGCAAGGTGTTTGGTGATGGAATTCTGTGGCTTTCCCTCTTGTGTTGACAGCGTTCTTAACCATGTCTTCTCACTTTACTGTATTTGAGCTCTTGGTTCCTCTCCCAGCCAGCTTAAGGATAGGGTCTCCCTTGTCCTCCACTTCCACCCATCAACTTCCATGTTCAATAGATCATCTTTTATAATTTCCACCAGTTCAATGGGATTGCACTTGTTCCAGTTTACTGTATTTTACATTCAGGGCTCATGATGTGTTCTCCTCTGTATTGCAGAAACCAAACGCAAATTGTATGTCCACTTTGCAGAGCACCTTTACTCACTTCAAGGACAATTCTGAACCTCCAGTCACCTGTCACTTTAATTTTTCATCCCACTTCCCCCACAATCTCTCTCCCTTTGATTTCCTGCATTCTTCCATTGATCCTCAGTACAGAAGTTTGAGGAATAGCACCTCCATCTTTCACCAGGGCATGTTGCAGCCCTTGCCACTGAATATTGAACTTGGCAATTTTGGGTAATGAACCTTTTTTACTCCCACTCTCTCCACAGAATTGGTGGGACCTTTGTTTCAGTTTCTTTTTTTCATCATCTGTCACTAATTGCTGGTTTTTCATGTAATTGTTACCTTGATAATTCTGGTGTGCACCATCTGTTTGCTCCATCTTCTCCCTTCTCTGCAAATTAAAAGGTGCTTGTTTTCTCACTTATCTAGTTCTGATAAGGATCCTTAACCTGAAACAATGACACTGTTTCTCCTCCCAAAATGCTGCTTGGCCTGCTGAGTGCTTCCAGTGTTTTCTGTTTTTGTTTCAGATTTATAGCACCTATAGTTTTTGACTTCAGTTATCATTTTGGTATTTCTGGGACCTTACCCTGCCTGATTTAGTTGCCGCACAACAGTGTATACACAATTGGGTGAAAAGCTCTTTCAGAACATCCCCAGGTTATGAGCATTATGTAATCCCAGCCCATCTGTATTTTCTTTTGCAGGTGCTGAAAGGACAGGGGTTAGTGCTGTGTCAGCCCCTTCAGATGTGGAACCATCACTACCTCATCCTTCCACCAGTGGTCACCTTATGGCTCAGAAGATGAAACTGGGTCGGCAGCTTGAGGAAAATGAAACAGGTAAAGGTATAGTAGGTAGAAATGCCCCTTGGTTATTTGAAAATTCTTCTGTGATCCTGATAAGTAGAACTTTAACCTTGAGCACTGCACTGGGGCAATAAGTCCATGAAGTGGGAATCTGAGATTCTCCCCTCTCACCTGTTTGGCCTCTGTAAAGAACTTCAGGAGAATTCTACCAAAGAACAAGGTCTCTTTGAAACTAAAATTCTTATAGCCCTTGAATAACCTTACTGGTCACTTTTCTGTCATTTCTGGTAGTGGTTCTTATTAGTATCTGAAGTGACAGAAAAATTTCTGTGTAAAGCAAATACAATTAATTTGGAATAAATGAGA
This sequence comes from Pristis pectinata, assembly GCF_009764475.1. NCBI lineage: Eukaryota > Metazoa > Chordata > Chondrichthyes > Rhinopristiformes > Pristidae > Pristis > Pristis pectinata. The sequence continues at coordinate 14,277,653 of NC_067434.1, read as the reverse complement.
GAGTAAGCTTCATTTAAGAGTGCAATCCTTTCGGAAAAATAACTGAATAGTGTTCAGTTTTAGTCACCCAGCTATAGAAAAGATACCATTTAAGCTGGAAAGAGTGCAGAGGAGATTTATGAGATTGTTGCTGGGACTCGAAGGACTGAGTTACAGAGAGAGGTTGAGCAGGCTGGGACTTTTTTCACTAGAGCGTGGGAGAATGAGGGGTGATCTTATAAAGGTGTATAAAATCACTAGGGGTGTAGATAGAGTCAATGCGCACAGTCTTTTTTCCAGGGTTGGGGAATCAAGACCTGGAGGGCAGAGGTTTAAGGTGAGAAGGGAGAGATGTAATAGGAACCTGAGGGGCAACTTTTCACCCAGAGGGTGGTCAGTATATAGAATGAGCTTCTGGAGGAAGTGATACATTAACAATGTTTAAAAGACACTTGGACAGATACATGAATAGAAAAGCTTTAGAGGGATATGGGCCAAACGTGGGCAAATGGGACTAGCTTCGATGGGAATCTTGGTCAGCATGGACGATTTGGGCCGAAGGGCCAGTTTCCATGCTGTTTGACTCTATGACTCTGTAAATTTTTTATGGATTAGAAGATTTTTTCCTGTATTTTGGACTTGGAGTGAAATGAAGAGTTTGAAACTTTTTGGGTAATTCTAATGAGCTGAGGCTATGACAGTCCCTGGAGTTAATTTGTGGCTTTTGATGAGCTCGTCAGGGTCTCTGATCAAGATGCTGCTTTTGATTGCAGGTCCATGAATTAGGGGGAAGAGGGAAAAAAAATAGGCTTTAGTTCCAACACCTGATAATATGTTGTGTTAATAAATCAGATGAGACATGTTGGTGTCTTCCTCCCATGGTTGGAAAACTGTACATAATCGTTCAGTTTTACCACAATAATCTTGTTCTAGAAATGAAATGAATTGAAAGAATAAGTTCAATGTTGTATTTTAACTTGTACTTATTATTTTTAATTTATTAGTTTTTCAGGATGTAAGTGTTGTTGGCAAGACCAGCATTTATTGCAAATCTAAAATTCCCCTTGAGAAGCTGTTGGGTCACCTTCTTGAACCACTTGTATTCTATGTCTATTTTTAATTGTCAATGGATCCTTTATTAGAGAAGCATAATTTTTAAGATAAGAATTCAGGAATATAGGTGAGACTTTTTCAGTTGCAGGTCCTGACTGTTTTATCATTTTTGGATTGGAAAGGGCCAGAAAATCAGCTGTTTAAAAAGTATTCTTCACAGTATATATCGACAAGCTTTCAATGTTAACAAGTCTGGTATTCATTTATAGTAGAGAAGAAGACACCCAAGAAACCACCTCGATTCTCTTCTTTCCTACCAACTGCTCAAGAACTATTGGAGATAAAAAGCAAGAAGAAGGTAATGAAGAGCATTTGTTACAAAGTTAATTATGTGCCATTGAGTGAACACTTCATATTTTGGGTCAGAATAACGAATATATTCAAATTTTCACTTAAGCTTCTGAAACCTTTTTTTTTAATCATCTTCCCTCTCAACTACAACAACTTTGTCAATAAGATTCAGCATGCTAATGCTCAGTTAGTACTGATATCAGATCAAAGCTGATCACCTAGTAATTCTAGTGCATTCATTGGGGTAAATTTGCATGGTGCAGATGAGTTGAGCCAATCACTGTCCTACTGATCAAACTTTGTTTTTGACAAGACCCAAGGTCAGCCATAAGTTCATTTGGGACTTGACTATTTGTAGGCAGAGGGAGGTAGACGATGTGAGCCTGAGACTTGCATTTGTTGGTGTTGGGGTGGATGAGTAGGTGAGGGTGCATTTGGGAGATGGAGATCAATGTTTGTGTGTTGGTGAGTGAGAATAGAGGGGTTTCTGAGGGTGAGCAATTGGCAGCTGGGAGTTGGAGACCTTTTTGCATGAGTGGGGATTCCTGGGTTGTGTAGTTGTGGTCTCATGGAACATAGAGCATAATAGACTGGCCTTTGTTCTCTGGGAAGGGCAAAGCCATTTCAAGTTGGAAGTCAGAGATGGTGTGTGGTAGGATGGAGGGAGTTATCGACCACATGGCTCTTTGGAGGAATGGGGAATCAGAGACTGGGAAACTGAAGTGGATTAGCAACAAGACATCATCTGGAGGGTTGTGGTATGGGGATGGGTGAGTGGAACCAAGATCTGGGATGTTTGGGAACCACCTGGTTGAAGGGGTAGTATACTGTGGACAGTGTTTGGAGGTGGTGGCAGTTGTATGATAAACCAGTATTCTATCTAGAGTAAGTGAACATTTAAAAAAAATTGCAGATGCTGGAAATCTGAAATAAAAACATAAAATGTTGGAGGCATTCAACAGGTTTGGCAGCATTTGTGGAAAGAGAAGCAGTTAATGTTTCAGGTCTGTGTCCCTTTGTCAGAACAGGGAAAGAGAGGAAAGCAAGTTGATTTTCAGTAACTGGAATAGTAGGACAAAGGGAATATGTCAGGTAGGGTGAGACCAAATTGATTAATGGAAGCAGTTAGAGTAGCAGTTAGAAGCACATTGTGCTTCGGTGTAATGTGTTGTTAATAGTAAAGCTGTTGAGCATGCCCAGCAGACTCTATAATACTAATAGATAAAGAAAAACAGATGATGACAGGCAGAAGTGGCCAATTCTGATGCAACCTGACCCTGTCATCATATTGGCTCAGCAGAATTTGTCTGAATGAATATTCCATGTGATACAAAACAACTTGGAAATGGTTGTAATCATATTTCAGCCATGAAAAAAATTGTTTCTCCATTGCATAAGACTTCTTTTTTTTAAAAAAAAGCAATATGTAATTTCAGGTATTCACTATTGGAGTGATTCCCTTCTTTGTATATCCTAATGTTACACAAGTAAAACTCTTCCAAGTGTGTTTGTTATTTGGAGGGATTTTCCTTTTTGTCCCCACAGTCAGATTTCTTGCATGCTCTTTCAAAGTATCGTGGCTAAGTTACGTGATAGTTTTCCTTCCCTTTTAAGAGGAAGTACTTCCTGCATATGAACCTTAGTTGGGAGCATTAGTGAAGGGAGCTCTTCAGTATTTATAGCCAGTGTTTCTGAGTGAAATGTATCCAATGATATAACATGGAACATGCATAAAATGTCTGTTAGCTCCCTTGGTGGTGAAAATATAAATGAATAGACACAGCATGATTAAATCTAATTTTATGGCTATGTCTCCCCCTATCACCCTATGCTGCTTCAGCCATACACCTAATCTCTGCAAATCCTGCATTCCTATGACCCTGGCTTCTTGCACAATCCCTTCCATTCATCAACCAATTGCAGTCTTGCCTTGAGGCACCTGGGTCTCCACTGTCCATTCCTGTTACCCCTGCAAGAGCAGGTGTGAGACCAGTTTGTGGAGATCTCGTGTACAAACCATATTATACGTAAAAAGGTTTAGTGAGATTCCTGCGAATTGCCTTAAATATTTAATATTAATAAAATGAGGGCTCTGTATTCCAATGTTTTTGGTTGCTTTCAGTTTCTGGCTGGTAGAGAGATTCATCAAAACATAGACGGTCAGAAATTCATCTGAGAGAGCAGAACTTGAGGCCTTGTCTGCTCTTGTTTGTCTGGGCGTCATCATACCAGATGCTAGCTTTCAACTTGTATAACTGTGATCTTAAGTAGTACATTTTGGGAGAAAAAAAGCACCTCTATGCACTTCAGAAATGTGATTTTTGTTTTGATATTTTTTCTCAAGTTGCTTATCACTGGAACAGAACAATTTAATCAGAAACCAAAAAAAGGCATTCAGTTTCTTCAAGAGAAGGGCCTGCTTGCATCTCCCATGGACAATCGTGAGGTAGCTCAGTGGCTACGTGAAAATCCACGACTGGACAAGAAAATGATTGGGGAGTTCATCAGTGATCGGAAAAGTATTGAACTTCTGGACAGTTTTGTTGGGTATTGAAATGCATTTTCTAAACATTTTCAGAAAAAAATTTCCAATACAATGAGTAATTTATTGTATGAAATTATTACTTGGACATCAGATCCCTGAGGAAACTGGTCAAAAATGAAAAGTGAAAAGCTATCTTTATTGGTTGTTACTTAAGATTGTGAATCCAGGCGTTGGTACAGTGACCTGCTAGTTTGAGAATCCAAAGCTGAGGCTTTAGGGGAAAGGGAAAGCACTGATTTCCTTACTTTTGTGTTTAATCACTGTTAAACTTAAAAACAGTTTTCAATTGAGTGCATAGAATAAATCTATTGTTAATGTCATACTTGGGATGGAAGTATGCTTCACCAATTTCAGTGAATAATATGAATGCTTCATTTATTTAAGCCCAAGGATCCAGCTGGTTGCCCAGCAAGATCTATGTTAATCTTTTTCTGTTTCTATAGTTGTAGAAACATATGTTTTCCTTTGGTGCTCATTTGCCGATCTAGTCCAAAAGCTCGCATGGTAAAGATGTTCAGAGAAATTGATTTTGAGTTTTTTTGTGTATAGCGGAACTTGCATCCATTTCTGATCAGTTGACATCAAACTTTGGCCTCAAGTAATTTCTTGAGATTTATGCCAAAACTGCAAGTTATATATCATAATTTGCTTCAAAAATGTTTGTTAAAGATTGAGAACTAGTTTACTTGGGTAAAGTAATTTACCTGTGATTAAAAGCAGATTAGTCGCACATTTTGTGTGAAAGGTGAAAAAAAAACTTGTAGTTCCCATTTGGCCTTTTCTCATAGCTAAGCAATGACTTCTTGCATAGAATTCTCGTTTTATATAAGCAAAACAGTAAAGGGTAGTCACCTGAATCTGAGTGTCAAGTTTAAATGGTGGGGCTCAGTGGGGCTAACTTTTAGAGGAATCGAGGATTTTGACACTTAATCCATTTACAGTCTACTCGCAGATTGCTGTATTTTGCTTTAACAAAATTGAATTAACAGTTTGAATTAATAGCTAAATAATGAATTGGAACTTTGAAGTAAAAAAAGTGAAGTATTAAAGAATTTACTGAGTTGGCTTTCACTGGGTAACGAGCAGGTTCCATATTACAGACATCCATAAGTTGATATTGTCAGTAAGCTGGAAAACAAAAATCACTTGATATGCTAACCCTACCTCCACAGTATTGTAATGAATGGTATGAAAAACACATAATTACTAGAAGTGGAGAGAGCGGGGAAACTGGTTTTGCTGTTCATAGGATCGAACATATGTACGTATGTCAGACTTTTGAATTCAATAATATGACTGGAGCCTGTTCGTATGTAGGGGTATCCATAAGTCGGGCGTTCGTAACCTGGGGATGACCTGTAGGGGCTTAATATGAGAATTTGATTTAAATTCAATCTTTTTATTTTTCTCTAGCAGAGTAAAGTGGTTCCATTTTCCCTTTATATTCCATGTTGAAATAAAACCACCACACAGCAAACCCTCTGCCTGGCGTGCATTAATTGGCTGAACCTTCTTGAATATCTGCATTAATAATTAAATGGGGAAGATGCAATTTTTCTGCCATCTCATATATTTGTGTTTTGTTTACAAATAGATTTCACATTTTTATATTTTGTTTGTATGACAAAAGTATAGGTTTATAACTGGTCTAAAATTACTAATGTTAAGATTATGTTGACCATTGTAGTGAAATTAACACAGTGAAACTCTTAAGACTAGCTTTAAGGAAGCTATGTTGCTAACTTGTGCTGTTGTTTTAAAATTAGGACATTTACATTCCAAGGGTTGAGAATTGATGAAGCATTACGCTCGTATCTAGAAGCTTTCCGACTTCCTGGTGAAGCCCCTGTAATTCAGAGATTACTGGAAGTCTTCACAAATCATTGGCATGTATGTTCTTTGAAAACTAAATAAAAATATAACAAATTATGGTTATGTAAATAATCCTGAGGAATAATAATGTGCAGTTACTGGTTGGTAACTACTAACAATATTATGGAGACTATTTGCATACTATTTGACTCTACTGTTGGTGTACCTTGCAGAATGAGAGATGGGAGATTTCTGTTAAATTAATTGTTAGTACCAGTTTTTAGAGGTCCAGGGTTGTATTTTACTGCCCTAACAGAGTGGTAAAATTTCTCCTTGTGCAAAGCCACTAAGTGAGGTGCTTTACCACAAGAGGCACTCATGGACTTGCTTGGTTGAATTCATTGCAGCTTTGGTGGAGAACAGAGGGATACTTCATCTATATTCTTGACTGAGAGTAATAAAGCAAGAGACTTCAGTGAAAGGGAGAAAATAGTTTCATGGTCTTTTAGTTCAAAGTTGCAGAATTCAAAATAGACTTGATTTCTGTAGAAATCATTTTCAAAAGAACTTACAGCATTTCAAAAAGTAGATCATTTGAACTGTTTTTGATTAATGATCTGAATATATGGATTTAGATTGATTGCTATTTTAATTTGTTTTGTTGTAATATGTTTTGCAATCAAAAAGCCATCAAGACAAAGTCCTTATTGACACTCTACAATGGCTGATGATGGAAGGTGTAGAGCAAACGTATGGCTGTCTCTCAAAATTAACTGATATGTTACCTGCATGTTTTTAATTGAAAAGTTTACATTTGAATCAGTCTTTGCATTTTTCAGTGGTATATTTTTGCATTTGTCTCTTACTCTATACAGAAAATTAATGGTTCACCGTTTTCCAACAATGATGCTTGCTTTGCACTTGCTTATGCTGTAATAATGCTCAATACAGACCAGCACAATCACAACGTCCGTAAGCAAAATGTGCCAATGACACTGGAGGTAAGTATTTTGGAAGCTTTATTGGTGAATCCTTTTTGAAAATACTTATTTCTCCTTATGATTACATTGCATTGTTAATTGCTATAATGATAATAGAATGTGAGGATATATGACAAAGGTGAAAGCCTTTCCTGTTCATTCTCCAAATAAATACACAGCCAAGATACCTAGCACAAAACCTACATGAAAACTACTTCATTAACAATTTTAATTCAGTGCCATATTAGTCATGTTATAGCCCTTCCCATTGTCATGCTTCTTTTTGAAACTGATCCCCTTGACTCCTTTCCATTATTTGCATCAGGTTCCATGCAGAGTTATTTGGCAGTGGTTTGATGTTTGAGAAGTTTTTGCTGTTTCATTGTAATAAATTGTAAGAAATTTCTTCATCTGTCCTTTGAGGCTTGTGACTCCTTGGGGTTCTCAGTGCCAGTGTGGTGTGGCTGCTCAATTGTTAGGCATATTCAAGACTATGATCAACAGATTATTGATCACTAAGGGATAATGCATGAAGGTATTGAGGTAAGTACGATTAATGCCATGATCTTATTAAAAAGAACAGGCTAAAAGTGCCAAAGGACCAGCTCCTCCAATTTCTTAGTTTTTAATAATAAAATGACAACTGAAGGGGATGGTGGTATTGACTCCTATAGGTTAATTGGTGGTAAAATTTAAGGCATGTTTTTTTGTTAAAATACAACCAACATGTTGCTTGCTGAACCAGTATTGTCCATCCATTGCTGCCCTTGTGAAAATGTTAGTGGGCCCCCGCTTTCAACTTGAGTCCATGTTGAAAATACTTCCACAATGGTATTGCACACAGTTTCAGGATCTAGACTGTCCAATGGTAAGGGAAAGGAGATAAATTTTCAAGTCAAAAGACATGTGACTTGAGTCATATTTGTAGGTGGTGATGTTCACGTGTACCTGCTGCTTTATTTATCCTTGTTGTAGTTGTTTCAAGTTTGGAAGGTCCCTCTGAAGAAGCCTTTCTTGAATTGCTGCAGTGCTTTCTGCAGGTGTTATAACATTGCAGCCATGATCTGCTAGTGGTGGAAGGTGTGACTGTTTAGGATACCACTCAAGACTGATGTTGGAATTGCATTCATTTAGGTGTAGGACATGTTCTATTACATTCTCGACTTGTGCCTTGTAGATGTTGAAAAGGCTTTGGATCACCTGATTGGTGGTAATTTTCAAGAAAAGGCTACTGAAAATAGAACCCCATTACAGTACAGGATATTACAGTGTTAAAACTGAGTTTTAATTGATTGTTTAATATTATACCCTGCTTTGATTTTTGAAGTTTAATTTATTTGTTCAATATTTGAGGCAGTTGCATTAAAATTTACTTGTGGGAGACAATAGTACCATACCCTGTCAGGTTAAAGCTAAAATACACACAGACCACCTACCTGATATTGTCTGTTTAATCTGCTGATAATATTTTAACAAAAGGGGTCTTAAATCCCCACAGGTTTGCTGGCTAATTAAGACTTCAAGAACCATTTAACCAATTAGTGCCTTGTTCATGTTGCCATAATAGAATTTACTCCCCATTAGTGACTGGGTTTTATAGCAGTTAGGCATGCAACACTCTTCAACATTCATGATAAAGTAATGTCTGTTTGTGCTAGCGTAATTTGAAAGAAGTATGGTCTTGCCTTTGAAATTGAATCCAGTTATACCACAATGTAGCTGGTTCTTAAAAGAATGTTTTAATTTGAAGCTGGTCACATTTTGCATTATGGTTCTCAAAACTGGTTTTCCTGATTTCAGTGCTATAAATGATCAGAGTTCCTGGATCTCTTATCAATTTGACATATTTTCTGAATTGAATTTGTCTGATAGATCCCTCAATAAAAATGCATTTTATACAGTACCTTTCCCATGTTCAGCCCAAAGTGCTTTGGACCCAATTACATTTGCAGTCATTCTGTTGGCATGTGCATTGGGCAGTTAATTTGAATGGATCACAGTTTTGCAACAGCATTGAATAATGGTCAGTTCCATTTGTTGTTGGAAATGCATTTTCTAGGATGTAGCTTCTGATCTTCATATTGACAGAAGGTGTTTGTGCTAATTTTGTAAGATAATTATGCCATTAAATAAAATGTTTATTCCTTTCTGAAGAAAGAAACTGTACATTTTACTGATCTGCCAAAGTCAACCTTTTAAAACTTGAAGGGAAAGAAACATTTTGACAAAGTCAACAGTAATTATGTGTTCACTGTAAAATAAACCTTTAAATCCCTTTAGATTCCTTAGATGGTACTGTGTTTCATCAGATAGTCTACTTGACCTATTCCTTGAAATCAGTTTAATAAACTGAATGTTAAAATATGTACCAGTACTGTGGTTTCCCTCATGATAATTTTAGTAAGGAAAGTGAGTGATTATTTTCAACATTAATGTGAGTTTGTGATTTTAGAAATTCCATCCACCCTTTTAGTTTTTCTATCGATTGAAAACAGTGTTACTTACCATGCAATCATACTAGGAATTTGTGTTCTTAATTTGCTTTGTTGCCTTTTCTTTGTAGCAATTCAAAAAGAATTTGAAAGGAGTTAACGGTTCCAAAGATTTCGACCAAGATATGTTAGAGGACATCTACAATGGAATAAGGCAAGTTTGTTTAACCAAAACTTTCACTATTTTCAGCATTTTAGCTCCCTTTCAATCTTCCTTAATATCTTATTTTTAAGAGTAATCTAAAAGTAAGCTGCAGGCAATGAGTGTCTTCATTTTGTAAAATATTATTTCTAGATCATGTTTTGGAAATTAATCAAAATGTCAGTATAGGTTGAAACTTTCCAGTCCAGACCCTTGGGATCTGACTGGTGCTGGACCACAGAAATTGCCCCCAGTCATCTTCCACTGAGCAGGAGAACTTTTCTTTTTAAGTAGAGACACTCCCTGGGACACTTAAAGGTTCTGAGAACTGTCTTCAGTGTTTCAGTGAGCAGGAAATTCAGTGTTTTGGTAAGCCAGAAATGCTTTTGGCTGAAATTTCAAAAGTTTCACTGGTGGATTAATTAACTACAGATTAATACACATCTTAGTTAATTTTAGAAGTTAGTTAGATATTACTTTGAATTAGTTAATTAGTAGAGATAGTACTGCAGATTCAAAATGTACAGAATTTGCTGCACCCCAGAATGTTGAACAAGAGAGTTTCAACCTGTTGTTTATTTTCATTGATCTGTTGTTGGCGTGATTATATTTGATCAGAGCTTGGTTTGAGTATTGTGTAATACTCAAAACATATTTTTAACATTAAACAAGAGAATTGCTTGCCACAGGAAACATAGGACAAATATAAATTACGAATGCTTCTTATTAAATATCGGCACATGCTTGAAAATTATATTGACCAAAAATTCTTAAAGGTTTACAGTGAATTTGAACCAAAAATTAATTCATGATGCTGAGACTCTCTTAAATATACCTTTCATAGTTCCCACTCTTTATCTCTCCTGCTTTTTCTCATTTCTTTCTCGTTTTGTCTTCTCAATGGCAGCCGTCTGAGGATTCAGTTGGAGGCAGAATAGCAGGTGGCAACTAGTACACAGTTGGATAGATGTCATTGACACTCTTTTATGCTGCATGTAGGAATGTTGATGACATTGGGAAGGTTTGTGCCAGATTGGCCCGTTCTGGCCTTTTTTCTCCCATCCAGTCAGAGTCGCTTTGGAAAATTCCGCTGGGGCTCCTGATGGAATTGGTGGTTTTGGTTTGACTTCTTATAATCTTAAGATGACCGTAGCAACTATATCTCCTATCTTCTATCAACTTCCTTGCTGGAATTAGTTAATTGGGGGAAAAAAAGTATATTTATTTCACAGCATGAAGATTACACAAAGATGAGGGATCCTCAGATTTCCCCATCTGTTGACATCAGTCCTTGCTGTTCTTACTCAATGTGAGCTGTTAGTGTAACTTATAAATAAATTTAATAAAGCATTTCTGTGGTTAATTGCAATTTTGGGTTCATTTTGAAGTCTTGACTTTCAAAAGAGATGGTGATCACTGTGAGAGTGAACTCATTGGTGACCGCTCAGAAATATGAAAAATATATTTAATACACCAAACACAAATCACTTTAATTAAGGACTGATAGGCCAGTTATGTATGAAATAACCATGTAACAAGCTGAAGCAAAATTTGACGATTGTCCTTCGGTCTGGTTCGTATGTTCCTCATAAACCTCAGTGGCTGTGATGCTTTTTAAAAATAGCAATGTGTAGTGATAAGATGGATAAGCCACTTAGATGTTTGCAAACTATTTGTATCATTGCCCTTGCCACCGAATATGCAGATTTTGATTTTTGTAACATTTATAGAAAGTTCATGGAAAGTGTTAGAGAGGAAGAGCTTGGCAAACATTTTTAGAGATGTAGTTTAATTCACCGTAATGCAAGGGTTGGCTGCATCAAAGATTAAGAGCTCAAGTTACCCGAGATGCAGAATGTTCTTGTGTTTTCCTAGGTTGTTTCATAATGGGAAATCATGCTGTTCTTAATTATTGAAAGTTAGCTTTACTTCTGGAATTAGTGTTTAAGTAAACTTTTATTTGAACCAACTAAGAGTATTAATGGTAAATGTAACTGATTTGTGGGACCCTTTCATATTTCCAAATTTAACTGGAGAGAGAGAACGAAGCATTTATTAACCAACTTGTCACATTCTCGAAGCAGCCCAAAGGACTTTGCATCCAATGAATTACTTTCTATTTAGCTACAAAATAATGTAGAGATGCATGAGTTGATTTGTTTTACATAATCTTGTATTGTAACTCGAAAGATCTGGAGTTATTGGTCAGCATCCTTATGTCAATTTGGAAAACTGGAAAAATAAAACTGATGAAGACATCTCAAAAAGAAAACGATGTTCGAAAACAAAACAGCTGGCAATCCACAAATGGCTTCTGAATATGGTTCAGAGTTATTAGTTTATGGCTACTGATTAGTTAAATTCTTGTTTTTGAATAGGCTTCCAGGATTTTTACTCGTGTTTTCAAAATCACATATTGTCCATTTATCTCTGGAAACTGAAACCTGACAGGCTTGTTTGAGTGATCTTTATCAGAAAAAGTTGATCCCAGTCAACAAGTCTTGTGAGCAATTCTGATGGTTGGCGTGAACATGCTTCAGGGATTGGTTTTTCTTGTTTGTAACTCGGTATCACAGCAGATGGAGCATTTACTCAATGAAATCCTAATAATTCTTAGTCATATCTTTATTATCGTTATAAATTAACTGCTGTTTGTTATTGTTGATCAGAATACTAACTAAACAAGAAATGTGGTTGTAAGGGGATTGTAAGGTTACAAAATGGTACACCGTGGCAATTAGATTTTAGATTAGTAATGAGAGTTTTTTATTTTTATGGTAACTTTAGATTTTATGATAGTTTGATGTTGAAACGTATTTCTGTTTGGGAGATTTCTTTTGGGCTGGACAAATGTTAGCTATGCCTAATTTACCTATAAAAGCTGACATAACAGTACACAAGTTGAAAAATATGCTTATCCCTGGAATACTTTTTTCCTTCTGTTCAAAAGTAAACTACGCGATATTAAAATATAACGTTAGTTTGAAACAGAAGCCTCAAACTGAATTTACAGAATCAAATGTCATTATAGTTCTCTATTGCTCTCTGCGCAATTGAAATAACTCTGAAAGAAAATAATTCTTTTACCTTTAGGAATGATGAAATTGTGATGCCAGAGGAACAAACAGGTTTTGTGAGAGAGAACTATATGTGGAACGTACTTTTGAATCGTGGGAACTCACCAGAAGGCATATTCCTCCACGTGCCTCCTGGAAGCTTTGATCATGACCTATTCACCATGACCTGGGGTCCCACCATAGCAGCACTTTCCTATGTCTTTGACAAGAGTTTAGATGAAACAATAATACAGAAAGCAATATCTGGTTTCAGGTAAAATGTTACCAAATGCTAATCAATTGTATGTTTAATATTTTATCCATCTTTGCTTGGCAGAAGTGTGTGTATAGAACATGCATGCTTCAATCATACTGGAATGAATTCTGTGCAAGATAGTAATAGCTGGTGTGTGTGTGTGTGTGTTGGATATCAAAATGAGGTTGTTTAACTAAGTGAAACATGTTGTTTTATCTCTTGCTTTAATCAACTTTGCTGCTGATTCCAACAGCATTTATGCTTATAGTTTTGAGTTGTATCCCGTCCTGTTGAGATTTATTTAAAAGTCATACCTGCAGTTAATCTTCATTAAATTAATTTTCACAGTCAATGCCCCTCAAATCAAAAATTGAGAAGAATTTAGATGAGCTGTTGTTTCTGTCATTGGCCTTTGCTTTCTCTTGTATAACCACTTTGATAACTTCATAAAGTAGAAAGCTTGTTTATTTGGGTATCTTAGTACATGTGCTTTTCAATGTTGTTCACTGAAATTGTCACGGATTTTTAAAAAACAATCTCTTGAATTTCCTTGAAATTACACAAATTAATTTAGGACTTTCAACCAATAAACGTATAATTAAATTCTAACTCATTGCTTTTTAACCTTTTATGCAGTTAGAGCAATACTGAGTTATTATGTGTAGTCATCGGTTTTTCTTTCTTTGTCCTCTGTACAGGAAATGTGCAATGATCTCTGCCCATTATGGACTAAGTGATGTCTTTGACAACCTTATAATTTCCCTGTGCAAGTTTACAGCTCTTAGCAGTGAGGTTGGTGCTTTGTAAAACTTAATTGTTCCACAAAACTCCTGAAACTGTGTCCTGAAAGTCACTGAAACTGTTCACATGTTGTGACATTGGTGCTGTTGATAACATCTAATGAAGATTTTTTATTAAGAAATATAAAAATTGATAATTTCATCCCACTTGAACCTTTTATTTCCTCTCATATGATTAATAGCAGTTGATTTAATCTTGTGGTGCGTTATTCATGATGAGTATTTTCTGTTCTGTTGAAGTATATGTTGCAGTATCATTGCCATGCATCCTTGAGACTTAGGACTGTCAACAGTACAATGTAGTAGAGGACAAGCTTGTGTGTTAAAAGGAAACTGCTTGTCCCATTTGGCATTAATGAGGGATGCCGGTTTTCCCCTAAAGCCAACAGAGTCTAAGGACTGGGAATCTCCAGCATAGCTCCAAAAGATGGACTCTTGACCTCACAATCTACCTAGTCATGGCCTTGCACCTTATTGTTACCTGCATTGCATTTTGTCTGTAAATGTAACACTATATTCTGCTTTCTATTATTGCTTTTCCCTTGTACTACCTCAATGTACTTGTGTTTTGAAATGATCTGTATAGATGGCTTGCAAAACTGTTTTTCACTGTATTTTGGTACATGTGCCAATAATCAACCAATTCCAATTCCCTTCCTGTGTTGGGTGGTGACTGTGAGAAGGGCTCTCAGCTTGATCCCTGGTTGTGGATTCCTGGGGCCCTGCCAGTGCAAGGCCCTGGGCTTGTGTTTTTTTAAGCAGGTCTGCTACCAGGAACCTAGTTAAGCCTAGTCCTATCTTTTGGACCAGAGTCCAGGTCCAGGAGTTCATTCAATTCGAGACCCATGGGTTCCGTATCGTTGGGTACAGATCTATCACAGTATAACACTAGGGACAATACAGAGGGTACAGGTCTCTCATTGACTTTCCCAGATTTTACTCTTGTTAGAAATATGTACTTTGCGCGAACTTGGGCTATCCCTAGGAGGAAAGGAGATGTTTCCTGACTTGGTGGGAAATATGTGCCCTTTCATAGAAAGGCAAGCTCAACTAGCTTTGTGGGAGAAAGAAACCTCATCATTTACGCATTTTTTTCCAAAATGGCCTCAGTGTTGCTTATAGAGTTCAACTGTTTAACTATGAATATAATACTCATACTTTGAGGATCACATTACTTTCAAAAGAACTGGTCAGATTTCGGAAATGGGTAATGAACAGATTTGCAGTATGTTTCTTTCCCCACTTCCACTTATTTAGTATCATCGAATAATATTTATGTGATATTATGTATCATCTCAAACACACATAACATGTCGGTGCATATTATCCACTTGTTAAAATGTGCTCATGGATTTGTTACATCATGAGCTACATTGTTCAAATCTTTAACTAGCGATGGTCTCGTTCATGTATTCCTGCACTCTGCATTGTTCTTCCTCTCCCTATCTATTATCACTCCAATTCGGTTCGTTCTTTGGCTGAATCTCTCTCCTTCAGTTTTTCATGTGTTGTCAGTCTTAATTAAATCAGCTGTTGGCACTGGGCTTTTTTTTTGTTGCTAATCAGTTGTATTGTGCTCTTTTCCTGCAGTCTGTAGAGAATCTTCCAAATGTTTTTGGTAGTAATGTGAAGGCTCAACTGGCAGCCAAGACTGTGTTTAATTTGTCACATCGTCATGGTGACATTCTTAGAGAGGGGTGGAAGAACATTATGGACGCAATGCTACAACTTTTCCGTGCTGAGCTTTTGCCCAAGGCCATGGTAGAGGTAAGGTCTTCCTCCTACTTGAGATGACTTGCTTACAAATACAGCAATACTTATGGCCATTTCTGCCCATTGTGATGTAATATAAAATAAATTTTTGCTAAGCAAAAAGATTAAGACAATTATTGATAGTGATAAAAGCATGTACATTTTTCATAAAACTCAATCCTAATGCACATAGTAAAGTGAGGTAATAACATTGGTGGATGACAATCTACTTTAAATTGCTTCCTTTAGTTTCCAACTTCATGCTACACAAGTTCAAACTAAAAGGAATTGGTTGATAGTCCATCCATGTGATAGATCAAGAGCCATATTTATTCTTTGAGGAAAGACATTTTCCTTGGTCCATAGAATAATAATTCACTTGAGTAAAGAATAAATACAGCATGATAGTTGGCAGGATCCCTTATCTCCATGCAGCATTTCAGTAACAGCACTGTGAGAGTACAATCACTACATAAACTGAAATAGTTTAAGAAGGTAACACCATCATCTTCTCAAAAGCAACTAAGGATGCTCTTGAATGATGCTGATAATGTGAATAATGAGAAAAATATCAAAATTAGAAATCCAAAAAAATGTTTAGTGAAGAAAGGTAACATACAAGAATGGGTAACCATTGAGAGAGACTTGATGACATTGAAAAGTCACAAGGTTATTTTTTTTTCGCTCTAATCAGATCTATTGACTATATGATGCTGTTATTAGCCAGGAACACTCTGCACACGTGCTCAGTGAAAATTTGTAATCATGCAAGTACAGGAAAATGTATTAAATGCAAGTTGTACAAAAACGCAGGTTGCAAATACTGTGGATACATGCAATGCCTATTAACCTCAAACCAAGGTTGTTAACACTCAATCATAAATAGTGGTGTAAAAAAAATGAGGTAATTTTTGGGATTGGCCAGTAGAAAGAGGGAGGATAGATCAAGTCAACTTTAATGATTGATACAAAAAGAGGTAGTTCATTAAGTTTATGGCAGTATTAAAAACTGGAAGGGTGCAAAGATCTAGGTAGCACACCCTAGTGATTGTAGTCAGGCTATGAAAAAAGCATCAGGACAACACAGGGTGAGTAATGGAAGAGAATAATGTTGACTGGGTGGGGAAAATAGATCTGGTTGGAATTTTTAAAATTGGTGTTTGGGCTGTTTGAGGAACAGGAATAAAAATGTTGAGATACTACCTCTGGAATTTGCATTGAGTTTGCTACAGGAAGCCAAGGATGGAACACTGGGAATGGGAATGGAGCGGTCCAAATTTTAACTGCTGGGAGATTGTGGTCATGTTGAGTGGAAATGTTTAATGAGCCATAATCCAAATTGTGTTTGGTCAACTGGAAGATTTGAAGTAAATATTTTGAGTGGGGCATTTGTATTGAAACTGTAGTAATATCAGTCTCATTCGCCCTTCTGTGATTACCTGCTTGTTCATTGCCTATCCCTCCAGAGAATAAGCATTGAAACTTAAGGAACTACTGCTCTGGAGTGCTGGTTTTATCAATCTGGTGAAATCTGAGCTAGATGTTAATCCCAGATACATTAACAGATTGCCATGATTTGAAATTTGTTACGCACTAAATTACCTTTCAGTAGTTGCATTGAGTTCTGTTTATTCCAGCTTGACAAGTCATAAGTAACAAAAGTCTATTGTCAGAAACGAGAACATAATTTGTGATTTCCATGAGAAACAGCTACTTTTTCCCCATCAGAATAACTTCAAACTCAAGTTTAGTCTTGGAGAAAACATTCATGTTTTGTTTTCAGTGAAATTCTACTGTGGTGGGCTGGCATTACAGATTTATTTGAAAGTGTTGGGGCAGCATTTTCATTCAGTTAGAATGATTGAAGCATGAATGGATAGAGTACAAGTCATGTCTTTCATTTTTGTGATGTGGCAGAAATCGTTTCTGCATACCGTAAATCTTGGATTACAATATACATTTGAACTTTAATCCATGAGTTTTTAATAAAAGATGGTACTGTGCATGATAGTACCCTCTTCTCTTTCCACCACACTATGCAGAACCCAAGCTGAAGTATTTAAGTCACAAAATTTGCATTACAGTAGAACAGCTTGAAATTACTAAATTCTGGCCAGTAGTGAGTTCCACTGAGACTTCGACAAGGGGTTATTAAAAGAAAACAATAATGTTTGAATAAAGCCTGTGAGCCTTGTTTGTAAAGAGAAATACTGCATACCTTACATCGTGTTACTGGAGTTAGAGGGATGACCTTTGACTACAGGATGAAGGAGTAGCACCATGCATGACTTGTAGATTTCAACCTTCAATAGGGAACACCTCTATACAACTGACATTTGATAATAGGTTGCAATAGGGGGGTTGGAGAGTGGTGGAATCCCTCAGAAGCTGGCTTGGGAAATCTGCAAACGTGTCTTTCAGTGCCTCAAGTTATAAACTATATTTCAGTTTAGTTCTGTCCTTACTGGCTGAATATTTCTAAATACACTGTGGAAGGAACAGAAAGGTCTTTAATAAAGAGAAGCTTTTAATTAAAATTATGCCAATTAATGTTTGCCTATTTGTGCTTATACTGAGATGGTACTGCCACCTGCTGTTCAAATCATTGTTCACTGATGTTTAAAGCCAGTTTGAAACTTTTCACTCCTTTTATTCAACTGCAATTACTTAGAGTCGATGGATTATGATTTCTGACATGGTCTTCCTCATTTCATAGTTTGGAAGATTGGAGAGATGGAGAAGCAAAATGCTGTGGGTTATAAAAGTCTGAAGTAACGACAGAGAATCTGAGAACTGCTCAGGCCAGGCAGTATCTTTAGAGAGTGAAAGAGTTAATATTTTGGGTTAATGAAGTTTCATCACAACTAAGGAAAGTTAGAATGTCCTGAAGCCTGAACTCTGTTTCTTTCTTTGCAGATATTGCTTGACCTATCTCCAGCATTCTGTTGTTATCTTGGTGTGAACCCATTTGTTATTTTTCTAGAGCTTGTGCTGAACTTTCACTGGTGGCAGATTAGGAAACCCAGACAAAAATTCTACCTCATTGCTTCTGAATGAAATAATTAATGTGTCATTGGAAGGGAATCTTTATTCTGTGGATAGACATTGTTAAATTACTTCAGTAGCCAATCATAATTCATCAACTTTAAAAATCCCAAGTAAATATTTTGCATGAGTTTTTATCTAAAGTATTTTGTGTTGTTGTATTTAAAAACAGATGAAATGTTTTACCTGAGTCAAGAGATTACCAGTTGCTTTTGAATTATTTATTATTCTCACTGAACATTCCAACGGATGTATTTGAAAAAGCTGTGAAATAAAATTATTACGCAGATGAAAATGCTAAGAAATAATATTTACGAAAGTAGTTGAATGCCTGCTAAGGTCCTTTTTAGTCAGTTTATTGTTACTCTGTTGAAAGTTTATGGAGTTTTTTAGCAGACATGTAGTAGACACAGTAAAGATGCATTTGTGGGCAAGATTTGAATTTCCAACAAGGCAGGCACACAATATACCTAAGTATTTTCCATGTTTTTATTTTTTTGGAAACAATCAATTTGGTATTGGAGTATCTTGCCTTTGGGCGGCAGGTTAGTGCGACGCTATTACAGCGCCAGCGATCGGGGTTCAATTCCCGTCGCTGTCTGTAAGGAGTTTGTATGTTCTCCTGTGTCTGCGTGGGTTTCCTCCGGGTGCTCCGGTTTCCTCCCACATTGCAAAGACGTATGGGTAGGTTAATTTGGTTTAAAATGGGCGGCGTGGACTAGTTGGGCCGGAAGGGCCTGTTGCCACGCTGTAAATAAAATTTGAAAATTTATGTACTCTCTTATAACTCTTAGTAGCTATTGCACCTGTTTGATAATTGCATGATGATTTAGTTTTAAACAAAAAAAATCAGCATAACCTTCTCTAACCTGAGTTCTGAAAGTACTTAGACTAAACTGACCAATTATGATTCTGACATTTTGTTAGCAAGTGACTCTTTGTTTGTGCAGGTAGAAGACTTTGTGGAACCCAATGGGAAAATCTCACTCCAGCGGGAGGAAACTCCCTCAAATCGGTAGGAGGTATAATTTCATCGCTGACTGATAATACGATTCTGATGTTGGATTCATCTTAAACCTCCACTGCATTGTTCATTTGGGGAATATATATGCGTTGATTTACCATGATGTTGCTCGTGTGAAATTGAGACTAAATGAACTTTTCATGTTAATCAGAAGGGTTAAATAGACTTGGATAAGGAGCAGCAGAGAGCAGGGAATAACTTGGGGAGGGAAGAGAGGAAAGGAATCAAGGGGATGCTCTTGAGAGATAGGTTGAGAAGAGGAGGGGATAGTGAATGAGGTGATGAAGGTAGGAAATTGGGGAAACAATGAAAGAGGAAAAGGGATAAATGGTAGGGGCAGGGAGTAAAGTGGACCAGGATATTTGGGTAACTACTGGAGTGTAAAATAGCTAACTGGCTATAATCCAAGAGATTTCATCACAGCACATAGCCTCACTTCATCTAGTCACATTTATCCCATCTCTAATATTTTAATGATATTTTGTTATAAAAATGCATACATTTTCAATGCCTCTTTGAGACGATGGGATAATTTGGCAGAATTCATCACCCTACAGGTGGGAAAATGAGAATTGGTAGTTTGTTATTTTACTTTTGTTTGGGGCAAGAGTCACAGGAACAGTAATAATTTCCTTAATAGTTCTTCAGGATCATGTCCTTGTATCTTTTCTGAGCAATGTAATAGCTTATGTGCTAATTGAAATTGAAGGAATGAATGGGTCAGACATTAAGCTCGTCTCATAGTTTAAAGGTACCGTCTTGAATAAATGATTTCTTCCAATCCCATTATATATTTTATAGAAGCTAATACTAAAATGTTTTCTACTTGGTTGCCTTAGTTCAAAATTCATCAAAATTAAATAGTTTTGAGTAATACTGATTTAAAATATTATATACATTGAGCATAATTTTAACAACTGTGTGATAGCATTTATTGTTAAGAGACTGTAAAACCACTCACAGTTTTTGTCAAATTTCTGTACAATCAAGGCATCCGAGAGTTCTTTGCAGCTAAAGTAAATTGTTTTGTTTTGAAATGCAGTGGTGAATCCACAGTTCTGAGCTTTGTTAGTTGGCTCACACTAAGTGGTAATGAACAGTCTGGTCTAAGGGGGCCCTCTATAGAGAATGAAGAGGCCAAGCAAGCAGCTCTGGAATGCATTAAGGTAAATTAAACTTAATGCTGCTTAACTGCCTGGAAGATGTTCATGTTTTTCTTTGCAAGATGTTTAACAGTTGGTAGACTTTTATAGCTTCTAATATATTGTATGTCACATCCTTTAAGGAAAGATTTGCTGTGGAAATGAAAAAATGGTGCTTTCTAAAATTAGTTTGTCTATACAGAATTGCTGCATTGCATTATTTCAGTCTATTGCCACTTTCCATTTTGTTCCATTCATTGTTTAATATTTCTCAATGCCTTTTAATAGATTAGCCAGAGAATAAAAGCAAGTTTTCTATAGTGATTATACCAATTTCTTGGTTAAGAATCATTTAATATCTGTAGACATTGTAAAGAACTGAAATAGCCCTCGTATCTTCTTGCGTTTTGTTTTATTATGAATGCAAGGATAACTCGCATTAATGATAGACCCTGAAATTATGCTACGTGCATATCAGCATGTGATGCCCATCTTGAGAAGGTGGACTTGAGCTCTGGAAATGGAATTTTTAACTTCTGATAGGCAAAATTCCTAAATGCCATTATATAAATGAAATAGGCTGTGAGTTTAACAAATCAGTCACAGCAATAACACTTCATCTCCTACCTGCCACTCTACTGCTGTTCTTCCATAGAATCTACCAGCCCAATATCTTCCTCCCTATCCTTCAGGCTTAGAGGGGCCACCTCTCACAGCACGCTGATAGCATTCTTTTACCATACCGTAGCATGTTCCAAAGGGGACCTGCCGTGTTCTATTTTTTTTCTTCATGTAAGTCCTGCAGAGTGGCTGTGGCATTTACTAGAAATCTTGATAGTATCCTCTCCTTGCAACTTCATGCGATTTGCAATGAAGTTTAATTATTTCTCAAACTATTTCATATTATTTGACAGTATTGTTATGATTTATCATCAGGGCATTTATTAGTCAAATTATTGCTCAGTGACCTGCAGTATTGTTACCTCCATCTCCATTAGTTGTGACTTATCTTCTTTTAACTTTTCTTTCGTTCCAGCAATGTGACCCTGAAAAGCTGATTACGGAGAGCAAATTCCTTCAGTTGGAGTCTCTTCAAGAGCTGATGAAGGTTCGATCATTATAAAGTAAACAATCCAACTGGGAAGTCTCATGCTCTTGTCATTGATTGTCTTGTCCCTTGGCCATAGCTTATTGTGTTTCTCTGCTGATTTGGCTTATTTAGTTAAGACCCTTGCTACGATGATGCAAATCCAGGTAATTGTGATAACTTATGGAAGACCCAGGTCCTTTGGAGGACAGTGCAAGAATCTGCTAAATTAAGCAAGACGTATCAGTCTATTTCATCAGTTTATTTGTGTTATATAACTGTCCCAAATTACAATGCGCATAAATCTACCACATTTGACAATTTCCTCAAAAAGCTGTTGGATTGGTCATGTTGCATTCTTAATGCAACATTGATCTAATTTTGGTGTTTCTTTTTTGGAACTTTACCTGCATGCTTTGATTTGGGCAGCTTCCCACTAAAGCAGTTTTATTTCACCTGTAATTTCATTAGGCTCTCATTTCTGTGACACCAGACGAGGACACCTATGATGAGGAAGATGCGTCTTTTTGCCTTGAGATGCTGCTACGGATAGTGCTGGAAAACAGGTACAAGGAAACACCTGGGTCAGTTCATGGTTGCACAACAGTGATCACTCTCAGAAACTGAATATGGATCAGATTTCTTGGCAGTACCCAATGGTTCAGGCAGCATGCATGGAGAGAGACTCAGAATTAATGTCTACAGTCAATGACTTTTTATCAGAACTGAGAAAAGTTGAAGATCAAGCAGGGAATGTTTGTGATAGGGTGAATGATGCAAATAGTGGTCTCAACTGAGAGAGGGTGGTAAACATCATAGAGGAGAGAGGGTGATGAAGGATTGATTAGAGATTTTCTCTCTGGAGGACATATAAATAAGAGGTGATTAATTAGAACAGATGGGGAAAGTGAGAAAATTAAACAGAAAATGCAGGAACTCTGAGATATGAAGTGGAGAAGCAGGACTCTGCAGATGCTGGAAGTTTGAACCTGGACAATGTGATTTGGTCCCTCGATGAAGGGAAGGGGTAGAAAGGGCAGGTGTTACATCTTCGGGAGCTGCATGAGGAGATGCAGTGAGAAGTGGAAGAATGACCCAGAGCATCACCCAGGGAATGGTCCATTTGGAATCCTGAAAGGAAAGGGAAAGATGTCTGGTGGTGGCATCACATTGAAGGTAGTGGAAATTGCAGAGACATGGGATGGAGGGGAGGATGAGGGGAACCCTATCCTTTTGGAGGAGGAATGGAGGTGAGAGCAGGTTTGTTAAATGGAGAGAAAACCAAAGTTTGGAAAAAGGAAAAAAATCTCAAAAGCATTGCTGTGGAAGTTGGCTTCATGAGAGCAAATGCACTGGAGGTAGAGCAACTGGGAGAATGGAATGGAGTCCTTGCAGGGAACTGGGTGGGAGGAGATGTAGTCAAGGTAGCTGTGGGCATCTGTGAGCTTATTAACCTATCCTCTGAGAAGGAGATGGAAAGCCAAGAAAGCAGAGGGATGAATCAGAGGTGGGCCATGTGGAAGTTGGCAGCGAAAGGTGATGACATATTTGAGTTCTGCATGAGAGCAGGAAGCAGCACCAATACATTGATCAAAATGTGCAAGAAATAAAGGTGAGGGAGGAGTCCTGAGCAGGACTGAAAAAAGGGCTGTACCATGGAGGCGAGCATAGCACAGATATATTTGGGTTCTCATTGCTACTCCTTTGATGTGGAGGATTTTGCTGTTCAGTGTCCAGTCAGCCAAATGGCCATAGAGGCAAAAGTAGCAGAAGAAGAGCTCAACATCACATTGGGCCAGTAATTCATTGAGGTGGAGATGTAAGAGAATGAAGTTGTTTTTCTTTCAGTTTCCAGCATCTTGCTTTTTTCTCAGCTTTTTTTTAAAAGTAGCTGAGATCAGACCCTACATTAGGGAGTTAATGTCCACTGGAGGTAAATACCATCTGTAGTATTAAAATTTGTAATAAATACCAGATTAAAAAAAACCCAAGCTAATTCACGATGATTCAGTGACCCTCAGAATTATCAAACTGATGCGGACCAGGTTGCTTCAAGGCCACGAATGACAATTGACCCCAATCAGGAGGGAATTTGTGTGGAGTGCTGCTGTCTAAGATAATGTAGTCTCATAGCAGAAATCTTTCAACTTTCATAGATTGCTTAAGCAATTTCAAGAGAGAAAGAATTGTGTTTTTTATTTGATCCCTTTGGTTATTCTTTCCTACAGAGACCGTGTTTCCTGTGTCTGGCAAACTGTAAGAGACCATCTCTATCATTTGACTGTTCATGCCACAGAACAATGCTTCCTTGTTGAAAGAGCAGTTGTAGGTCTTCTGAGGCTGGCAATACGACTACTGCGCAGGGAGGAAATCAGCTCACAGGTATGAGGAAATGCAGAACCAAGCTAAAAATCATCCACTTTTCTTAACGTAAACCTGAATTGAACTTGTACATGAACATTCAAGGTAAATTCAGAGATTCCTTGAAACGTAGAGCCACAGAGTTTTACAACACAGACCATTTGCCTTTTGCATTTTTTTTATCATAATCCTTTTATTCATTTACTTTTAGAATCCATGTAGAATCCATGAAGTAAATTCATAAATATGGGATTCAAAATCTGTTAATAAGTCCAGTATATTTGCAGTTGGACAGTACCTGTGTGGATGTTTTGGACTTGATGCTGTTTAAACAGCAAAGAGCTAGAGGCTGGGTTTGGAGCCAGTGAGATTTGACCCAAAGTCAATTTTTCTTTGGTAAATATAATTTCCTTAAAAAAGAGCATTATTGTAAACTCAGTGCTCTTGAGTGCTCAACAGCTTTCATTAAGGATTCTCTCAACTCTTCCCACGAATCATTGTATAAAGACAGTTCTAATTACCTTTCATATACTAGAATGAAGCAATATGAATTATTTTTTGTATAAAATATTTTGATTTATTTTTCAGGTCCTTTTGTCTTTGAGAGTTCTGCTCATGATGAAACCGATTGTCTTATCAAGAGTGAGCCGGCAAATTGCTTATGGGTTACACGAGCTGCTGAAGACCAATGCTGCCAACATTCACTCGAGTGATGACTGGTGTACCTTGTTTACTCTCTTAGAATGTATTGGGGCAGGAGTCAAACCTCCACCTGCTCTGCAGATAGCATCTGGAGGCGATAGCCATGATGCAGGTTAATTTCCAGAATTACCCCATTACTATGAAGCCTCTCTGATGTTATGTAAAGTGAAGCTTTATCCACTGACAAGCAGCTGGTGTTTGCTTCATTTCAGTTAGTCGTTGAGGACAAAACAGATGCAGAAAAGGTAGTGGGGAAGAAAATAAATAAGGACACAGGGTGAAATTAGATAGCTGGTGGTTCAGCTGCTAACTGTAAACTGAGCCTTATTAATTAGTGCTGTAATATATTCTATAAGTTCTCATTGATCTAACAAGGGTTCCATTAATTAATGAGTGCAGTGAATTTAGCTAATTGAGCTTGAGCTGAACTTATTGCTATAAACAACAAAGGGAAGTGCCAAATCTAATGTATTGGTAGGTGGATATACCAATTAACTGCTTTTTTAAAAAAAATGGAATCCTGTTATTTTGAGGGCTCTCTAACAGGAAATTGGTAGCAAAGTATTTCTTAATGGTCTTTGTAACCTTGTAGCAGAAATTAAAATTGCAATTAGTTTATTAGAGTTTATTGTGGCTAAATATGTATTCACACTAAAGGTAGATCAATATTTTTGAAAGATGTTATGTTGTAATAGAGAATTGCTGGTTTTTAAATAATAGAAATTATTTTTAAACAGGAAGGGTGTTTTCCTCATCAAATGCACAACATTTGTGTATTTTTATGGGAAATATCTAGACTTGCCGAATTCCTTTAAAACTAATCTTTTTTCTTCTATGTCACACCCTCAAACTTCATGTTAAAGTGCAGGGTGAGCTGGTCTCTGATGAGATTTGAACCTAATGAGTCAAAGGAAGTTTGCAAGTGACCCAGGGTATCTGACACTCAATTTTTCCCTGTTATAAAGAGAGTGACTAATTTCTGTCTGGTGTTTCCTCATTGCATCTGAAACAAGGGATGAAATTGCTGCAGGAGATAGATAGCTTTCCATCTCAAAAATCAGAAATTCAGTCTAAACCCATACCAGGAGGCCTGGCCTATAAATATATAATTATCCAATAACTGGTGAGGTATTATCTCAAACCCAAATGAGGCTGCAGCAGTCTGAGACGTATGGGTCTTTCTCCATTGGCTTCACTCCCAGATTTGGAGAACTAACAAGGTCTCAAATATGGGTTTATTTATGTGCTTTTGGCTGAAAGTGGGCAATTTTCATGGAGTAAATGTGTGAAATGTCTGTGTTTATTCTCCGATGATCAGCTGGACCCTATCTTGTACACGGTTCCCAGTATAACTAGTACCAACATGACAACTAAAAGCAGAAGGAAGATGTTCCAAGGCTCCTTTCCCTGGCAGTGAATAACAGAAAATCTGCAGTGGGAAAGTGCAACAAAATGGCTTAAATCTGTAAATTTCTACATCTTGGGCAGTTGTACCTCATTTGGGATGTTTTCAGATTAGGACTCCCTTTAAGAATAAATAATGGAATTAATCTGCATCGGCTTTTAGTTCTTTTGCTGGACCTTGGTTTATAATAGTCTTGAAAGTGGATTCACTGAACTTGTATGATTACATTGAGAATTTTTTAATGATGGAATGTCGACTCTCGCTTTGGAGATTTTCATTATTTGCTCCTGTTTTGTATTATAAATTCTACACATACTGCCCTCCTCCTTCCTCCATTTTGAGAGTTCAGTAATAAATTTAATTTGTGTAAACACCTTTAACATAGAAAAATATCACATGATGCTTCACAGAACTGTCATTAAAAAAATTGGCTGAGCTAAAACAAGTGAGATTAGAACAAGCGAGTAAAAGCATGGTTAAAAGCTAAGCTATCTTTATTAATCATGTACATCGAAACACAGTGAAATGCATCTTTTGCGTAGAATGTTTTGGGGGCAACCCTCAAGTGTCGCCACGCTTCTGGCACCAACGTAGCATGCCCACAACGTCCTAACCCGTACGCCTTTGGAATGTGGGAGGAAACTGGAGCACCCGGAGGAAACCCACGCAGTCATGGGGAAAACATAGAAACTCCTCAAGACAGTGGCAGGAATTGAACCCGGGTCGCTGGCGCCGTAATAGCATTACACTAACCACTACATTACTGTGCCTGCCATTAATATGGGGATATTAAGGGAGTATTGAAGGAGGAACAAAGTTTGCAGCTATTTAGAGAGGGATTTCCAGAGATTGGAGTAATAGTGGCTGAGCCATGCTTGGTGAAGAAACTGGGATGGGTGTCAGTTAATTAAAAACTTCAGCATTCAAGTTTTTAATTGTTAACACTTCTCCCATTTTGTTCCCTGCTGAGACCAACATGATTATACTGATCAACAATAAAAAAAATGCTGGAGATACTCAGCAGGTCATCTGTAAAGAGCAAAACAGAGTTAAAGTTTCAGGTGGTTGACCTTTCATCAAATTGAGAAAAGTGAGAAGGCAACTGTGTTTAAACTTGCAGCAAGTTGGGCGGGGGTGGTGGAGAGAGCAAAGGAGATGTCTCTGATTGGATAGGGGTCAAGATTGCCGTTGTGACATGCTGTTGGTGATTTCTGAGAGAGGTTGATGAATGCTTATTTATCAGAACTAGAAGAGTGTAAATAGGGGGCGATGAATGAGGGCGGACAGCAGAAAAACTATGCTGGGACAATGAGATGCAGTACACAGCAGTTGCTGTAGATTTTTAATAAAAGAGAACACTAGAAATACTCAGCAGGTCAGGTAGTGTCTATAGAGAGAGGAAAAACTGAATTAATGTTGTAAGTTGATAACCTTGCATCAGAAGTGGCCAGTGCAGACACAAGTAGGAAAGGCTAGTTACCTGAAATTGAATTTGATATTTAGTTCTGTGGGCTGAGCATTCCTGGTGAGAGATGAGGCACTGTTCCATTAGCTTACACTGGCCTTCATTGGAACACCGTAGGAGACCAAAGACAGATCAGTGAGAGTGGGGTGGAGCATTGAATCTCAATCTTATTGAACATGCTGAGTGGTGGTGAGTGGATGTTTCCCCTAGTTGGGGAATCTAGAAGAAGGCTCATAGTTTCAGAATTAGGAGTCGTTCTTTTAAGATTGAGATAAGGAGGAATATTTACTCTGAGGCTTGTGACTCTTTGGAATTCTTTACCCCAGCGAGTTCTGGAGGCAGAGTTATTGAATATATTCAAGGCAGAGATTGACAGATATTCGACCTGGTCAAGGGGTATGGTGGGGGCAAAGATGGAAGGTGATGTCGAGACCAACATTAATATAGCCATGATCTTACTGAATGGCAGAGCAGGCTAAAGAGGCTGATTGGCCTACTGCTTTTGCTTGTTCTTGTGCGATGTGCTAAATTGAAAGAAGTACAAATGAATTGCTGCTTCACCTGCCCTCGTTCATCTGCCTGTTTGCACTCCAGACGGATCAGCATTCACCATCCTCTCTCAGACAGTGTCACTAGCATTTCTGTCACTTGGACAATTGGCTCCAACTTGTCACAGACATTCCTTTTGTTCTCTTCGTTCTTCCCTTTCTCTGAAACCTAAATAATAATATTTTCCCACTTTCCTAGTTCTGATGAAAGATCATAGCTCTGAAGTACTAACCTTGTCTTTTCACGGATGCTATTGGACCTGCAGAGTATCTCTGCCGTTTTCTATTATAACTTCAGATTTTTAGCTGCAGTTTTGTGCTATGTGATCTTACAGTAATGAATGTTGTCTTTCTTTAAAGGTGCACAGTCTGACAGTGAAATTGCATCTTACCATCCTAGTGAAGTTAATTCAGATCGTGGCTACACCTCCGACTCTGAAGTGTATGCAGAGCATGGGAAGCAGACCAAGGTACACCGTTCTGCCACTGATGTGGACATTGCCAGCAGTGGCTGGCTGGTGGTGAGTCATACACGTGAACTGTACACATTCTGACTTCTTGTTTCCATATTCTGAAGTTATTAAAAATCATCTATTGCAAAATGTCTGGTGTCTTCAGCCTGGTTTGCTGATCTAGAGTGAGAGTGCATTTATTAGTGGTGGGTTAAGGTAACGGAGCACTATACAATTGCCCATGATACAGAAGTGTAGATGGAGTCTAACAGAATGGTTGTGCTTATGTTATTTCTATAGAAAGAATGACTCAATCAATCTTATTTTTGTCCTTTTCAAACATTTATGCATTTTCATTTTGCAAGTTATTATTGAATCTTTTCCATATTCAACATTAATACAAACCATATTTAAAAAGAAGTATCCTATTTCTCTCTTGGGATCTTTGGCCAATTAACTTCAGTGTGTTCCTTTCAATTTAAATAGTTGCTGCACGTCAGAAAGAAAGCAGTGTGATTTGTATATCTGTAACTGTCTATCTACAGCCTTGGAAAGCTCACCTTTTTGCTCACCTACCATCTGACTGAGACTCAGGCACAAATGCCACAAAAGTCCAGTGAGAAGCTTTTGGTGATATTTCACTTTACTGTGTGAGGGCTTTTGTTCCATTAGTGTGAGCTGCATTTGAATTCAGTTCCTGGAGGCATCTTATTCTGCTTGAATATCCATGCATATCCCTCCCAAAATATTTCATTTAAGCCCAGACTATCCTTCTGATACCAATATTTGTAAAGTTGCAGATTCTATGAGGACCTGATGTTTATGTTGTTATTAAAAAATGTCAGTCCCTGAGGTATTTGGGTTGGTGGTTGGAGATGATCGTTGACGCAGCTTGATTTCCACCTAGTTTTTCACTTGGTCACAAGCCTAACAAAATCACAGACTTGTTTCCTCCAATCCCCACCCCCGCCCCCAAGCCCTACCCTGCAGAGGGCTGATTTATTATAGCACTCTTGGTCCTCCAGTCCAAACACTTGCAGGCATGTACTCCAAGTATTTTAAATCAGACTTCAATGCGGACTGTGCAATGCCGTGCCTGCCAGCTGATGCGAATGCCTGTCGTGCTGTAGTTATGAATCGGCCCTCGGCTTGATGTAGGTAGGCTGCCTGGGAGCATTTGTGTTGTGCGGGCCAGCTGAATGGTGTGGCCACTCATTGCTGATGTGGGGCTCGGGGCTACGTCCTTGCTGCCACAGTGGTGCAGAGCATCACTGGGCACCCTGTGCAGCAGCTCCCTGTTGACAAATTGCCTGGAATCTGTGGTCTCTCTTATCACCTTCTATTGGATATAACGGAAACTGCTGTCTCTCCTTCTGTTTGGCTTCACAGCTCTGCTCAGTCCAGAGATCTCTGTATGGTGATAAGCACAATGGCCAGGAAACACAGTTGAGCTCATTACCGCAGACAAATTTCCAGGCTGAGGTGAACTGTGCAGCCAAACAAAGAGGGAGAGACAGTAGCTTCCTATACATCTAACAGGAGGTGATGAGGAAGACTGTAGGATCCGGGTGGTCTGTCAATAAATGGAGCGGATTCCACTTCCCAGGAATGGCTCCATTCATTGTGCTAGCCAGGGTGAAGCACTGAGCCCGACATCTCAGTGCTGAGCAGCTGCACCCCTCGCTCTAGCCTGTCAACAACAGGATCCAGGTTCCAGGAACAACAGGATTGTCAGTAGCACATGAAGGAGAGAGATACAGAACTGCTTCTGCTGTAGTAACTTCTGGCATTGATTCCATTTGTGATTTTATTCCCTGAATCACATCTTCAATACTAAGCAAATTACCTTTCTGTTGAGTTCTAGCCAAATAATACTTAGTGCACATATAATAATTTGAATTCTTTTACAGTATGTTGTGTGCACAAAATGATACCTGTATCTTGGGACACTGTACATTGATTAAAGTGCTACGTAATGCAAGTTGTATATATTTGGAAATGTATGAAACAATCTTATGCTGCGTACCTAAAAGAAGCAATAATATGAGAATTCTGTTGTATTTACTTTGAGCTTGGTAGTTCGAAACTTTTTCGAAATCTTGTTGCTCATAACATTGATGGTATTTTTGGCAGGTGGGGAGAGATGACTTAGATACCAACAAAACTTCTAGCCCAAAGCAGGGATGCTCTCCTCTTGTCAATCAGTACAGCCTAACCTTGGGGCAGGATCTGGGCTCACACGACACTAAGTCACTTATCAAGTGTGTGGAGTCACTGTCATTTATTGTGAGAGATGCTGCCCATGTGACACCAGAAAACTTTGAACTTTGTGTAAAAACAATTCGCATCTTTGTAGAAGCAAATCTCAACGGTGGTAAGTTATGCAAGTGTTTGCTTTTCCCTAATCCACATTAAAATCTGCATTTCTCATTATTCAGCAAATTGTGACTAATATTAAATTAAAGTTTCATAAATATCTTTTACTTTACGTTACAGTCCAACAATAATAACTTGGACCTCTTGTGTCTGCCAAGGCATAGTCATACAAAACATTGGTTATGAGCCACATGTTACAAATTAAGTATCCAGATGTTCTTAATTACATAACATTATTAAATAAAGATTAATAGGCAGCTCTGATCTCTGTACATTATTGCATGGTGTTTTCTGCATGTTTGTGAAATGGTAAGACAAGAAGCAGTGTGTTGTGTTTTATCTATGTTGGACAAAGGCAGAGAAAATTGTTTAGCAAACTGCCACTTGTAATTTTTCAGAACTGTTTGAGAGCATGCAAGTTATTATCTACTAAAGTGCATGTGGCTAAAAGAGTGGTGTAACCATCCTCGTGGTTCATCAGTCATTTCATTTGGAATTTTTTTTCTTTGAATATTGGTTTGCTGATTTCAAAGTTGGTATTTTTGTAATTTGGGGCTCGATGCAGGGTACAAAACACATGAAAGGAAATCTAAAACATACAAGTTTGACAAATCAAACCGACTAAAGAAGAAGCAAAAGGAAAAGGAGAGTTCCATGAAGCGGTCAAAAACTTTTAACCATCGCCCATCAAAGTCACATAGCGACGATGATGAGGATGACAGTGTACCAGCAAGTTATCACACTGTGTCATTACAGGTTAGTCAGGATGTAAGTATAGCAGGTCTTTCCCATTCCTGTTCTTGCCTCATGCTACCTGTTCTCAATAAGACTGTTCTGTCATCTAGTAGAACTTGTACTCTGATTTTTTTATTCCTTTCCCTTAGTTTTTCAGAAATCCTTGTTCTGAAATTTCTACCATTTGCTTGTTAAGTTGACCACAAGTAACCTGGTGAATTTACCTTCCCTCTGTCTTCCTGTTCCAACACTTCCCTCCCTACCTTGGATCAAGATGTACCTTGTTGTGGTCTGACTTAAATTAGCAGCACACCATTTGGGAATGTCACACACAATGTTCATGCTAACACTCTTTTAACCTTTAATTTCCTTTAACCTTCTCAGATAACTTTTGCTGGCTAGAATTTGAGACTCAAAGTCTCAATTTTGTTTTAGGTGATTGGATAATTATTTTTATTGATTAAGGTTTTATTTATTAACATTTAGGCCCCTGATTTCTGACCCCTATGCTAAGTGAAATATTCCTTCCTCATTTATTTGGACATCTCATTGTTGTATTTTTTAATTGCCTCCCCTCAGTCTCCTTTGTTTTAAAGTAAGCAACCCTAGCTTATCCAACGTTTCCCCTTAGCAAAAGCGTTTAAGTCTTTTCAACATCCTTGTAAATCTCTTCTGTGGTAATATGTTGATCTGAATTGTAGTACTTGCTGTGCCTGCATATGTATCTAATTCTAGAGGAACCTTTCTGTTCTATTCTATGTTCTGTGCCTTGGTCAGTGAAGGAAAGTATCTTGTATGTCTTTTTAACTACCTTATCAACCTGGTCCACCTTTAAAGTTCTGTGGGTATATCCCTCAAAATCCCTTTGTTTCTCCACACCACACAAATCCTATTTGTTTATATATTCCCTTACCTTGTTGAACCTCCTCAAATGCATTACCTTGCACTTCTCTGTATTAAATTCCGTTTGCCATTTTTCTTACCAACTGACCAGGCCATCTGTATCTTCCTGTAGTTTATAACTTTTTGCCTTGCTGACATTCTCTTATAGATAATGAGTTGCAGTTTCATCTTGAATTTTTTTCTGTTCTCAGCCCCTAACTGATAATGTAAGCCTAGTTTTGATGATTTTGATACTGATCTGTGGTGTTGTGAAATTAATTTTTAACTTGTAATGTACCAAAGAGAATGCTAATCAAAAATTAATATAATCTCTCATTTTAGATCTTGTTATTCAGAAATAAATGTTACATTAGTTCTTTAGTAATTGCATTTGGTATATTTATTTTTAATGGCTGCAGAACGTTAATAGGCACTGCCATCTCTCTGGAACAGTGCTCATGGAAAATTCCTCTTAAACCCAGCATGTGGGTTTCCAGTGTTCAACAGTGTGATACTGGATAAATGTGTTGCAATGTGGCTTTCTAGTTCTTGCCCCAATTCCCTCTTTAAAGCTTTACAATCTGTATCAATTGTACATAATTTGTAATAGAATGCATATGTTGCACCCCGATCTTTAACAATGGAACTGCAAGGTAGTTGCTCAGTGACAATTGTACTGGTGAATTTGTTCTGTGCTTTTAGATTGTACAATGTAATTTATACAAGTTCCACAGATCTATCGTGTACACTGTGCTACACATATAAGTATGTCAGTGCAATCTTCAAATCTAGGCCCAGCACCTGGAAAGATGTTATAGAAGTGCAGCATATTTTACCAGAATAATACTGGGCATAAAAATGGTTAAATCATCAGGTTAAATTGCAAAAATAATACAAAGATTGTATTCCCAAAACTTTTGAAAATTAAGGGGTGATCAAATTCATTTGCTTAGGGTGATGGGATAAATAGAGACATCAGTTCTTTTAGTTGGCGGGTGTCTAGAACTTTAAAATTAGAAATGGTCCACTCAGGAGTGACGTGACGTAGCACAACCACACAGTGGCTGCTTTCTATAGAAGCTTCGAAGCTGTGGATCAGTTGAAGGTTTCAAAATGGACGTTTGTTGGACAAGGGTATTAAGGATAACTGAACCGATGAACTAGCCTTGATTTAATTCAATGATGGACCAGGCTCAAGGGGATCAATGGTTTCTTGTTTGTTTTAAAAGAAAATTTGCTATTACCTCATGGTTTGCTTGCAGGATATCCAGTTAACGTGTGTTTCTTGATTCAGCTTCTGGATTTGATGCACACACTCCACACAAGAGCAGCCAACATCTATAGTTCGTGGGCTGAAGAACAGCGCCACCTGGAGTCGGCAGGAAAGAAAATTGATGCTGATGCCAGAACTTTGTGGTCAAACTGCTGGTGTCCACTGCTGCAAGGTGAGTCAGTGCTACAGGCTTGTGGAGAAATGGTTCACAAGCTGAGTATGTTTTGCTAATGATCTCTTGGAACTCCTGCTTTCAAAATGGTGAAAGGAAATTAGCTATTACTTGTGTTTTGATTCCATTTCTGTTGTTACAATGTATTTCAATATTGAAATGAAAATAGATGCTCAGTAGGTTAGGCAGCATCTGTAGAGAAAAGTTTTATGTTTCAGGTCAGTGACCTCTCATCACTTAGTGATAAACAACTTTAAGATGCAGTGATAATAAGTGGAGGAGAGAAAGAAAGAGAAGGTCTCTGACAGAGGCAGATGAAATGATGTAGGGCTTTGTACTGCTCTGGTCTCTTAGTTCTTTTCTCAGTTAGATTATACGGTACTAAATGATACTTAATGGTGTAACTATAAAGCCACCATGACTTCTGCACTGACACAACTTGTATGATGGAACTGTTGTGATAAATTCTGTGTAAATCTAAAATTTATTCATTTGAGTTGTCTGGTAGCAGATGGACTGGATAGTCCTATATATCCTATTAATATTCCTGCTCTGCATATACTCTGATCTGTCTCATATGCTGAAGATGGGAGAGCCATCAAGGAAAGACCCTTCTATACCAGGACATATAGCAGTCCATCATTTGCTTGAACAGTTCATGTCTGTTATAAGGAATAGTTTTGACTAAGCACAAGATTTTAAAATTGCAATGGTATTAACCCTTTGTGCGTTTTTTGATTCATAGTGTTGTTTAAAATTCCAGTGAACCATTGCAGTTTCCAAACTTGGATTGTAGGAACGACATGGTCTCACTTTGAAGTGCCTACTTCTGGGTTCTGATGCAATCTCACAGGAGATATGCAGAGAGTTTATTCAGACCAGATAACTTGGATTGTGTTGCATTGTACAATGAATTGAAACTCTGTAGGAGTTTTAGAAGGGCCTCATACCCAATTCTGTATCTTGTCTCTTCAGGTATTGCATGGCTTTGTTGTGATGCCAGGCGCCAAGTCAGAATGCAAGCACTTACTTACCTGCAGAGAGCACTATTAGTGCATGATTTGCAAACACTGGATGCTTTAGAATGGGAATCCTGCTTTAACAAGGTTAGCAACCTCGCCTCTGACAAATTGGGGAAAAAAAAATGTTTAAAACAGATTAAGTTGAAGCAGCATGGTTGCTTAATCATGTCCTGTGACTTGTTTGTGAAGGTATTGTTTCCATTATTGACCAAGCTTTTGGAGAATATCAGCCCAGCTGACGTTGGAGGGATGGAAGAGACCAGAATGAGAGCTTCAACCTTGCTTTGCAAAGTGAGTTTGTTATCCTTGTGTTGATGAGAGGTGTTCAACCAAACAGAGTCCAGGACTGTGGTGGGTCCTCTACTGTACACTTGGGTGGTGTGTTTGCAATCATGTGTTTTGATGCATTAGTTATAAAGTTTTGAATTCTTTGCAAGTTCTTCAGAATTTGAGTTAATTACTCAGAAGTATATGGTGTAGCATCTGGTGATGTATTTGTTTATATCCACATTGGTTATGCTATGCTCAATGTGGCAAAATACTATTGTGTTGGAGAGCCACCATTGCTTCGGGGTTTTTATTTACGTAATTGTTTGCTACCTCTGTAATGAATGAGAGATTGCTGAACTGAAAGCCCAGTAAGTAAAACAAAATGGGTTTAATCACATGCTGAGAATAAAGAAGTGGGATGGGAAAGGCAACCCCATTATTTTTCCAGGTACGTTTTGACCTTTGTAGAAATCTACTTCCCAACAATTTTATTTTTCTTTTACCAACTGGTATGGTTGCTGAAAAATCAAATAAACTAAAGTCATTAAGTGATTTTTTTTGTTCAAAATCGAGCTTAATCTGTTGGCTCTTGATGCTTAGCTCTGCCTCTCCCATCAGAGTGTATTCTACATTAACTATTGGGTTTACTGAATTTGATTTGTATCAAAATTGTGTGCAGTATAGTTGAATAAGAATAAAGATCCAAATGCACTGTTAACGTGAAGGGATTTCAATCAGTGTAGGTGGTTATAAGGGAGTAACACGTGGTAATCTCTTGTGGGTGGAGGGCCTGAGGTGCCAATCATTGGAAAGTAGGCTGGAATTCTCAAAGGACTGAAACACAAGGTGGTACTATGTGATCCAGACCAGTTATTTTCCTAAGATGCATTTACCTTGTACAATTATATTTTGACAATATTGACTTTCTTATGTAATCTTTTTCCTAAAGGTTTTCCTCCAACATTTGTCTCCATTGTTATCTCTACCAACATTTGCTGCTCTATGGTTAACAATCCTGGACTTCATGGACAAATACATGCATGCTGGATCCAGTGACTTGCTGGTAGGAAAATCAGTCTCGTATCAGAATTTCTACAAAATTTCCCCAAAACATTTCATTTAAAACAAAATTCTCTTTAAGTTATGATCTAATTCTTGATTTTGGAGATGATCTTGCAATTTTTTTTAGCACCTTGTAAATGACTATTTTCTTGGGTCTTCTCCCTTCCTTCTCTCTGTAGTCTCTTCCAATTCACTCTAAGATCTCCATGCTCCCTCAGTTCTATCTTTCATACTTTCCATTTTCATTGCGCCACCATTGGTGACTGAGCCTTCAACTGCATCAGCCCTGAACCCAGGAATCCCCTCCTGCCAGCCTTTCTTTCTCCCATTCAACCTCTCTTTAAAACCAAGAATTTTGACTCACTGTCCCTTGTGGGTTGATGTCACATTTTGCTTGCTTGTGCTTCAGTGAAGTAGTTGGGGTGTTTACTACAATAGAGGTGCTACATAATATAACTCATAATATGATAAAAGCTAATTGCCCAAGTCTCATACGATTACAATTTGCATCAGGAGAAAAGAAGTTCCTTTCAACTCTTCTGCATTTCTTGTCTGTATACCAGCTCTGGATGTCAGTGGCCTGGATTCTTAACTGAAACCTCAAAATTAAGACTTTTTTTAAAAAGAACTTCAAAAGTTATTGAAAATATTACTTGTTTAATTCCAGGGTTAAAAGACAGGAAAATTTGGTGATATAGAATGTGTTGGGATTGTGGAGCCATTTAGAGACTGGAGCCATAGATGTCAGAAGCCTTTATTCAGTCAGTCTCAGCACAAGCATCTGTGCAGGGGCTATTAGGTGGCAGAGTTGCCTCAAGAATCAAGATACATTGATAATACATGGCAACTTATCAGATGTAGTCAAAGCCATTTTTGGTAATGCAAGGTCGCCAGCCTTCCTTGGTCTGCTGCATAAATTGGAGACTGGTCCCTCTTGCTCTTTGTGTTTTAATGATGCCAATCACCTTAACTCTAAAACGTAGAGTGGCCGTAATGCCTCATGCATTCATGTTTCGTCTGCTTCGCATGGATGGCTCTTTGCAGCCATCTAATACATTTAACGATATATTGTTTCCCTGATTGTGATCTCAACTGATCTTGTGGCACACAAGTTAGTGCTGTTGTCGCACAGCTCCAGGCTGATTTTAGGTGCTGTCTGTGTGGACTTTGCATATTCACTCTGTGACCATACGAGTTTCTTCCAAATGCCATGGTTTCCTCCCATATCCCAAAGTCTTGCTGGTAGGTTAATTGCCCAAGTACATTAGCCCTGAGTATAGTTAATGGAAAACAAATCAAAGGGGAATTGATTTTAATGAGTGAGAGAGAGCAAGTACAGTGACACATGGAAATAAAGAGAGGGAGATTGGAACTAAGAGGACTGCTCCCTGAGAGCCGTCATGAACCCATTGCGCTGAAAGGCCTCTTTCTGTGTATTAGAAATCTAAAATCAGTGTGTTGTGGCTTGGGAGTTTTGATGGGCCTCTCAAGCAGTTGTTCGGAATCCAGTCAACAACCCTTTGTCTGATTTGTCTCACTATGGCCCATTATGTACCCAGCACGTTTGGGCAACTAACCCAGAATACCTCATGGTCTTGTGACATTTGCTTTGACTAATGTTTTTAATTGTTTTCCTCTTTCTTTTACTTTTGGAGTTTTTGAGCTTAGCTCCTTTTCTACAGCTAGTTCCTCATGTAGCTCCTGGAAGATGAAAACTTCCTTTCCTACTGAACAAAATCTCCTCTTCACGTGCACACAGACAGCTCTTGAATAGTTACATAACAAAAGTTGAGGGCACCTACTTTGCTAGTCTGTCTTGAAATCTCACCCTTCCTGACTTCTCCTCCTATTCATAATTTATCAGCACTTGATGTACACGAGAAGAACTGATCATTCTCTGTATAAATATCCTGGTTAGTTTCCAGGAACACTTGTGTCAAGTGGCTGCAGTCTGTGCAAGCATCTGGCAGCTGTTATTCTAATAAGAGAACCACCTTTATGTACACGGTGATTCCAATGCTTATTACTACTTATAAGTATCAATAAAAGACTTCCATGATGTAATATAGAAATTAAGTGGAAGTAGCTTAAAGGTTGGTTCTTGTCTGGTTCCTATATTAACCATATACCCTCTGATTCTGTCTCTGCTCCCAAACAGAGTTATTGAGAATAGTATGAACAGATTAAAGATATTAATTACATAATTCTCTCCACTATCAATTTCTAATTTAATTGGTTGGCTTGAGACAGTTATAAGCATGAGTAATGAGAGTGCACATTGTTAGTCTGTCTATTCAAACCTTGCAGTTTGGACCACTAGTACAGGCATTGTTTTGCATCTCTCAATGCTTTGAGCTCTTTTAGCTTCATACAACTATTTGCATCATGAGTTGATGAGCAAAGAGTTAATTCTGCAACAAATCTACATAGTTGGTAGCTTTACAGAAGCAGATCACAAAATTACAGGTGCTCCTTGCATCTGATGCAAATTGCTTATCAGTTTGGAAAAGGAGAAAACACTTTAATGTATGACTTCAGGGCATTTTTATAAAGCATGACTGTCAGAGCTTTATGACTTTGTTTCCATGCCAGCTGTTATTGGTGACCATTGAATATTATACATTTCCTCTGGGTATTCTGATTTGGGGTTTATTCATCAATAGCGTGACAGCACTGAAAGCCTTTCTCCCAAAACCTATTGACTCATTAAAATTAAAAAAAATACAACAGTAGGATCAGTTTTGCATTGCATTTATACAGACTCAGCATTGATGCACCTCATTCTGTACTTTTAACATCTGATTTTATAAGCACAAATAGAACAGCATTACCTTTGCTTTGGGGGCTAGAATTTGTTCATAAGCTGTAGTTCACTCAGCTTGTCACACTGTATGTTTATACCTGTCAAGTAAGCAAAACTGAATTCCAGTTGCCTTGGTGGAATTTGCTGACAAAGATTCTATTATTTGAATAT
This sequence comes from Pristis pectinata, assembly GCF_009764475.1. NCBI lineage: Eukaryota > Metazoa > Chordata > Chondrichthyes > Rhinopristiformes > Pristidae > Pristis > Pristis pectinata. The sequence continues at coordinate 14,238,438 of NC_067434.1, read as the reverse complement.
TTTTCATCCTGCTGTGGAATGTTGATGATTTCTTTCCTTTCAGTTGGAAGCAATTCCAGAATCGCTGAAGAACATGCTCCTGGTTATGGATACAGCTGGCATTTTCCACTGTGCTGAGTCGAGGAGTGGTTATTCTCAGCTTTGGGAAATTACATGGGAAAGAATAGATTGCTTCTTGCCTCGACTAAAGGACGAACTCTTTAAACAAACAGTTATTCAAGGTGAAAATCTTCCATTCCATGTTTAACTCTTGGATTTGTTATCTCTCTTGCACATAAAATACATACCTAAATTAAGGTAATTTAAAAATGACGATTAAATTGTGATCCACATATCCAGCAACGTTGATATGAAGTAGGTCTCCAACATGACTACATCCTAAGAAATTCAGTGACAAAACAAAATGTTCACATTAATTGTCCAGCTCCTTTGGAGATCGTTCTAAAATGGACTGATTCGTATCAGTGAAAGTAAAGATAATATATTGGCCTGAAATGGGAAAACCAAAAACTAATACAAAATTTATTCCAATCTTGTAGCTGGGAATTTCTGCCAAAATTTCCTATGAAACATATTAGCAATAATCAGGGTGGAAGAAAGTAGAATATTGTACACTTTTTCTTCAGGTCCCCTTCTTTTATATGTTTAAAAAGTTAAAGCATCAAAATATTATTTATGTTTATTAGGCATAGTTTTGTAAGTTATTTGTTTGTGCAACTCATTCTGATATGATAAAGAAGCATTGCAAGTTGTGGAAAATGCAGCAGAAGATTTGCTATAAAACAACTGAAGTCTGATCAAGTACTGCGGCATCTAAATTTTTCAGGACAAAGTTAGAACTAGTGGAAACTGGTGGTTGTTTGGTGTATAAAGGGGCAGAGTTTTGTTATTTGGAATGCAAAACACCTGATACTGGAAATCAGAACTAAACCAAATTCTGGAAACACTCAGCAAGTGAGGGAGCGTCCAATGAAAGAGAAGCGGGTAAAGTTTTGAGATAATGACCTTTTTATCAGAGCTAGGAAAAACTATGTCAAACACGACTGAGGTTGTAGAGAAGGGAGAGGAGGAAAGAGAGAGAGAAAAGATAGGAGTTGTCATTGACAGGTTGGAGACCGAGAGGGACACAGATGGTGTTTGTGCTGGCTGAGAGGGTGTTGAAGACTTGTTACAGCAGCTTACGTATATGTCTGAAATAAAAAAGGGAAATGTGGGATACAGGATACAACAGTTAATGGAAATCTATAATGAAAGAATGCTGGAACTTTTTGGCAGGTCAGGCAGTAGCTGTGGGAGAGAAAAATGTAACATGTTAACATTTGTTATTGGAACTGGGCACTTCTGTTACAACTGGAAGGTCTCGTTACCTGAAATTCAGTGTTGCATCCTATGGGCTGTAATGTCCCTAACTGGGTGATGAGATGCTGTTTCTTGAGCTTACATCAGGCTTTATTGGAACAGTAGGAGAGGCCAAAAGCTGGTTAGAGTGAGAATGGGAGAATTTAAGTGACAGGAAGCTCTGCTCTGTTTCATCCTTGCAGACTAAATGGAGGTGTTCAGCAAAGCACTCATCCAATCTGCACTTAGTTTTCCAAACATAGGGTCTGCAATGTGACATCAAATCCAGTATACCAAATTGGACCAAGTAGAGTGATTCGCTGCTTCATCTGGAATGAGTGTTTGGGTGGGTAGGAAAGAGGTAAAAAGACAGGTGCTGCATCTCTTCTGGTCATGTGGGAAGGGAATTCACTGTTGTGGAGATGGAAAAGTGAATCAGAATGTTGCCAAGGGAACAGTCTCACTGTATATAATGTTGCCTCAATATTTGGTTAAATACAGAGCCCCCTGGTATGAGCGTTCTTTTAGTTGATGGAAGAATTTTACCTCTATCCACATGATACAGTGTGAAATTATTGTATTAAAATAGTGAGAAGGTGAAATGAACCCTGATCTCTCTCTGGCGAATAATGGTCTGACAGCATCCAGTGTAGAACCTGACTGTATGTGTTTGAATCAGGTCTGTGTTCTGCTGGAATATTTGAGTCCAGGTTGGGCTTTGCTGTGCCAGTCAGCTCAGTACTTCATCCATGTTAGTTTGCTGATGTCAATGGCTAGCTGCTTGTTAAGATGAGATACTTGGCCAGGAAGCAGATGAGGGATTCAATCCAGGATGAGATGGCATTTTCTTTGTGTTGATTTCAAGTTTGACTAGCAGATGTGATACACAATGAGACTGGACAGTGAATGCTGCCCTGGATCAGGGGAGTGATTTCTGGGAATCAGCTTCAAGTTGGCTACATTTCCATGATCAGTTGGTGACGGTAAATTCACTGGGCTTTGAGGGTCATTTTCAAGCCTGGATGTTAAGTCTGACTCTGGTCAGGTAAGGAAAACTACGTGTTTGGGCTCAGGTCAGGTTTTAACTCCATCCACCAGTAGGTATCATTTTGTGCTGCTTGGATTATAATACCTTCAGTACAGTATCAGACTGGGTTTACCAGCTGCTCAGGAGTTTTTAAACCTCAAATCACATTAAAATTTTATGCAAGTTCATAATATGTCAACAAAAGCAAACACTCCATAAACAATGTCAACCTCAGTTTACTGTCATCTCATTTTTGAGTCAGATTATGGGTTCGGGCTTCACTGAAAGGATTAAGCACATAATCTAGATTGATGCTTTGTACAAGATTGAGGAATTGCTCCATTTTCGGCTGTGACATGAAACTGAAGATCTTATTGTGTTCAAACTGACTCCTGCACTTTCCATCATGGCATCAATAACTACACCGGGCTTGCTTGATTAGCTTCATTTTTGGGCTGAACTGAGGTTGTGAAAAGCATTGTATATTTCATTCTTTCCTTTAATCTCTAATAATTAATGATGGCATTCTGTGCATGAGTATGGGGGCACAATTTTTGTTCTGAGTCAGCTGGTATAAACCAGTACCATTAGACAAGGAATTAAATGTATATAATATATACCTATATTAGCCAATTGTAGAATCAAAATTGTATTTGGCTAGAGTGTACACAAATAATATACAAACACTTCCACTTTTAATATTCCCTTGTGGACCCTTGTCCTCCACTATCTGGTGACTTTTGTTATGTATTCTTTGCCTCAGAATTTTATTCCATTTACCTCAGTGGAGAACATCTAGAATATTCTTTTCCACGTTACTGTATTAATGCTGTGTTCTAATTGCCTGTTTCAGTACAGTTTTTTAGTGTTAATCCACTGTATGCTTTAGAAACTAGGTGTTGATGACCCAGCATACCTCTTGAAATGTTACCATTGTTTTTGGAATAAGAACTGCAATATAAAAGGAGTCTCAGAAGTATTCTTTGGATAGAAAATTCATAAAAAGTAAATTACTCTTAACTTGTAGATCCTGTCCTTGGTGTACCAATAGAACCATCTCCTAATTCGATGCAGCATCTTAGCAGTGGACAAGCATCTATACTACCAGGCTCGGATACAAACCCATCTGGTCAAATTACAGCATCAGAAAACCTCACAGAGGCTAATGCCAAAGGTGAGTTGGAGCCATTTAGTTAAGTAATTTTATCAAGCTAGGAGAGCTTTGACATACAGTCATATTCCATCTTCTCATTATAAAAATTAGATGAAATTGAACTTTAGATTTTTGTTATGGTTTACTGCCTTTAGTTGTCAGTCTTTCCCTTTATTTTCTTTTCTGCTGAATCTTACCATCACTGAGATGTACCATGCATTTGCTACTCTTGGTGTCAGCTTTGTTCAGTCCAATCACTATGAATCAAGTGGTTTGAATGAAAGTTCCACAGCATAGCTTGGGCGCATGATGCTGGTTGGCAGTTGCTCAGATGAATTATTAAACTGCAAGTATGGTGTTAAATCCCAAATACTCTTGAGGGCAAAGAATTCTGCCAATGATCTAGCCAACATTTAATTGCTCACAAAAATAAATTGCAGTGATTCGAGAGATTTTCAAGGTCATAGTGGAATGATTAGTACATGCCGGCTTGCTAGTGAGAGCCACAACTTAGTAATGAAAAGATATATCAAACAACCTTCTTGTGCCAAGGAAATTGCTTATGGCTGCTTCAAAAGTAATAACTAGTCCTTAAGTATTTTTAGAAAAAAAATGCTCCAGGAACAAATCAATTCATTTCACATCGTTGGAGATGTGAAATGTGTTGTAGAAATGGAGGTTCCTTTTCAAACCATTTTCATTATACTATAATACAGTTTTAGTTGATAAAATGGAGTTAGCAGGAAACATTCTTATTTAACTGTATTCTTTCTGGACGTGAATGATAATTTAGTTTAAGATACCATGATGCAACTGATGAATTTGTTTCTCCCAACTATTACTGATTTTATATATTTTAACTCCTTTTTACGCAATATTCTGATCCTTCATTAACATGAATACGCTCTGGTGAAAGAGGATCCTTTTTTTGAGACTGGTTTATTAACATTTCTCCCTTAGGTGCTTGGAGCATGTTGTTCACTATAAATTAATGTGTCACCAGATTCAACATGTGTTACACTAAATTCCAGACACCTTTATGGTCTACTAGAGTACACTTTCTTGTAAATGCTCTCGCTTCACACTTATGCCAATAGCATTAGTTCATTATGTAGAAACAAATGAAGGGAGTGATTTGCAAAATGTTATGCTAGAAATAGCAATTTTAATCCACACAATATAGGATTTAAAACCTAGAACAAGTAGACTTCCTTTTGGTAATCAGTACGAAATTAAAAGGTTATCTATATGTACATTCCATTGGGCAAAAATTGTGGATAGTTTTAGGTGAATCACTTGTTTAGTAAGCCAAAGCAAACAAATTCTAAAATAAAGTTGTCTTTTAAATTAACTTTTGCAAGGCTAGAGAGGGAACCTGACCATCTGAAGCTGATTGCTGTTTGTGGAGTGTGATACTTTAAGGTCAAAAAGCCTGCTGGGATGTGAGCTGTTTGTTACAGTGAATTTAATTAGTTATCCAAAGCAATGCAAAAGAGAGGAATTTCAAACAAAAGTCACTTCTATCACAAATCAAGATTGTGATCTTTTGTACTGATTTTAAATGATGGCACTTGAAGCCCACGAACTGGCCCCAGAATGAACTGATTATCTATTTGTAAGCCTGTTTGTGGTCTATGAAGGTGGTCTTAAAATCAAGCATTTTTGGCACCTTATAAGTATTTACTAAAACTGGCTAATCTACACCACATTAAGTTAGTAAATAGCACGTGTACTTTTTAAAAGTAGCTACTCATGACTCAATCGTGAAAAAATAAGCACTTAAAAGTAAAAAGATATTTTTTGATAAACCCACCTGTATTAATGACATTAATACAAGAGCTAAAAAAAATACATTTGGGGTTATGATGTTGGTTAATGGAAGATTTTGTTTAAGCAGAAACCTAAACTAGCACATCAAATACTAATGGAATTTTGCATGTTTCCAAGACTGCACCTCCTCCCACCCCCAAAACACGTCAATTTTTGTGTTTCCATGTGAAAAGTAGTTACAGTGTCAGTTCCTGTCACGCCATTCATCAGGAATAATCAGCATCTTCAGGGTTCAAAATCCAATCTCTGCAAAGTTACTAGTAAATATACTTTCAAGATGCATTGTTTCTAACTTTTTAAAAAGATTTTCAGTAAAATGAACTTTAATTTTTTTTGTCCTCAGATTCTGAAAATATACAATTTGGAGGGACTCCCAGCCTTACTCCACTTTCTACACCAGTGAAGATGAGTGTTGGGCCGGATGTCAATCAGTCAGTCACCCAGTCGCCTTTAATTCTGCACCCTCTAACTTCATCACTTCAAGTTGGTGTCCCACCTATGCCTCTGCCTATCATACTTAATCCAGCTTTAATTGAAGCCACATCTCCTGTCCCACTGTTGTCCCCACCCCGTCCTGCAAACACATCTACGGCATCTGAGGTGAATTAATTGTTCTTGCTTGGAAAGTAATCAGCGTATTTAACATGTACTTCTGTTTTGCATTATGACAACATTACTTCCTTTTGTCCAGTTTATTTTACAGTTTGTCATCCTTTCAAACAAGTCACTGATGTTAGTGTATAATGTGTAGCAAAGAGATCATGCATCCACCACTGCAAAGAGTGTATTGCTCCACAGGTAGCATTACAGCAGGGTTTTCTTTTGTTTGGAGCATTAGCCATATTGAGCATCAGATATTGTTAAATATCCACTATAGAGTATAAACGAAGGCAAAAGCCATCTGTGGTGTACTGCAATATTTTATTCCTTGTCTGCTCTATTATTGATATTTCTAAAATGCTGTGTGCCATGTTATAATGAACATGAGAATTCATTTGTATTTTGGCTGCAAGCTAACATCGTCATCTGTATAGTAGCCCTTTATTTAACTGATCTGTTTAAGTAATTTTCAGAAGACAAGTGACAATGTGAAGGGCTACAACAGGACCCTGATACTCAGGTTGCATCATACAAAAGAACAAGTGATACACAATTTTGTTACAGTAATAAAATGCATGATTTTTAAAAAAATGCCCTGTAAGCAGGAAGAATGTTTTACCTAACCCAAATATAAGATAATCGAAGTGTTCCACCCATTTAAAAAAAACACAGGTTTCATAATAGCATCATTTATCTCTTTCCCAGGACATGGCCCACATTTCTTCCCATGTCAAATGTAAATTTCTGAACTTTAAATTTTCATTACAAACTAGTAATTTTCTCAATTGTTTTGGTTTGTAATTCTCATTGTCTGCAGTACCCGATAAAAGTTCCTATACTGCACAGTATATGGGAGCTCAGTGTAAAACATTAACAATGTATAAATATAAATCAATTTGTAGTAGTTAAGATTTTCACTTGTATCATTATATTTAGAGATATGAAATTGTAATATAAAAAAGTTGCTGGTGGATATGTTGAGCCTTGCTTTACATTCCTGTCCTGTTTGCTTCCCATTAAGCCTGGATTAGCTGTAAATGACCCAACACTGATAAATAGGCATGAAAGGCCAAAGCTTGTGTAATTTGAGATCAACAGAATCTATATTTAAAGTCTTTGTTACTTTGTTCTAGATTTTGTACATTTCACAATTATTTTAATTTAATGGTAATATGTGGAAAATGTCAGCAAAACTTTGTGGTTATGGTAAAATGATCTGTTCCGCATTCTTTGGATGAGAATGGGAGAGGGATGATAGATACTGTATATAAAAAGAATGGTAAAGAGAAAATTTAAATGTACTTTTTACAGTAATAAATATCAAAATGTAAAGAAATTCAGCTGTGGTTTGTTGATTTGGGTAGGTGCTCTGTTAGCAGTTGCAGTGGACTGTATACTTCATTCATTATTGAAGCTCTATTTTAAAACAAAAATCAAGTTAGACAGAAGGTATTATACTTAAGTAAAATCTTGTTCTGAAAAGCCTGTCTGGGCCAGGAAGGTCACAAAGGATGAGCTTGCACTCTCCAGTTCAAAGACAGTAAGACGTGACTATCTGGTGATATCTATCCTATGGTAAATCTTTGGGATCATTTAGTACTTACATTCTTATTTTATCATCTTGCTTCAAACATGTCTTTTGATAAGGCATAGCAGCAATCCTAATTTTATTAATAATTGGTGTTCTCCAATTTAAAAAAGAAAGTAGTTATGTGGTTAAACCAAAATCATCCAGTCTTATTTGACACAGAATTAACTCATTCTCAATAATGCAGTAAACAGATCTCAGATGAATGAAATGCAATAGGATCCAAGGGAATTCAGTATTATAATTCACTTTAATAATGCAGGCAGGTATTTCTGAAAATCTAATTTTATATTCATAAGGTAGGCACATGAATTATATCTTGCCTAACATTTAGTCCAAAGAGATGTTACGGTTGTGCTTAATTCTTTCAGCAACATGGCATCATTTATCCAACTTGAATGTTTCAGATTGATCATCGATGCTTCCTGACTTGCTGAGTATCTGCAACATTTTCAGTTTTTTTGATTTCCAGAATCTGCAGTATTTGAAATCTATCTGAAAATGAGTATTTGAGAAGCTGAAACATATACTTTTTTTTCTTTTACACTTGGACAATGACAAGTTTATAAGACTCATGAACAGTGAGGAAGAAAGTTGCTTTATAACATCTGAAGAACATCCAGAATTTTTTTTTAAAAGTTTTATTTTTTTTTAAAAAGCTGTCACACTATCAAACTACAGCAAATGGTATTGGGAGAGACGTAATGCAGCCAAATTGCTGTTTCATTTTTCAGTTGTTCCTTTACACACTGGAATGTGAAACCCAATGTACTAGCTTAACAAAAGGAATAATTAAAACCACAATTACATGAAGTCAAAATGTCCTAGCATGATATATTTTCCACTAGACAGTTAAATGTCACAATTTTCTTTTAAAAATCTAAACTTTCAATATTTTAGTAAAATCACAAAAAAACTGTAAAAGATGCACAGTATCAAGGTTGTTTTCTGATTTTCCACAAGTAAATTTCAAAACATTTTCCCTCTTCGGGAGGAGTGCTATAAAAATGTAATCAAAAGTTTACACTTCAAACTTCAGACCATGTTTGTGATCACAGAACTCATACTTTGCACCTTCTCATTTACTTTTTAAACACACACTCACGCACACTTTTCTGCATTGTTGGACAAAACGCTGTTTAAAATTTCCAGCTTGCCATTTAAAAAAAACAGGTTACTTTATGTCAAGTTTTGCCATTTCCTGCACATAGATACCAATACTTTCACTGTCGAATAAGACAAAAAAGATGTTCTTCAACGATGATGATGTTGTGTTAACAAAATAATTGGAGATGGCCTTGAGGATGAGCTGCGCTGCAATGTGCTTCGGGAAACAATTTCTGAAGGTAAAGAGAAAAGATTAATGATTATTTCACTAATAATGTTCCCTTCTCACATTACTGTTAATTGTGTACCAAAGAGCTGCGAAAAGCAAAATCTTGTAATGCTTCACAGCTGCTCAGCAGTCTACAGTGATTAGGTTAGTTTCAATACAAATGTACAATTTTAGACATTATTATGAAAGGGACAATTCTGAAGAAAACACTATAGGGGATGGGCAACTAAAAAGTTACATTGAGGGAGAACAAAGGGGGAAGGAAAAGAATTCATTGCATTTTAAGTTTTTGCTGCATTGATTGGTCACAAAGGTGCAAAATAGAGGGGTTGGATATTTATTTTGTATTCCAGAGAATGTTAGGAGACCTTTCAAGGGAAAGGTGGATAAATAGTTGAAGCAGATGAAAGTAACAATTCAAAACAGACTTCTCTTCCCCATCTAATTTCCAAGAACCAGCACATACACATGCCGTGGTTCTCTTACATCATAAACATAAGAGCAAATTTCTTATTTGTTCCATGGATTTTTTTTCACTAAGTTTAAAAAGTCAATGGGAAATGCTTGCTGGTGGATAATCCCTCCAAACGTTTAGATTATTTACTGTATGTAGACCAACTGCATGCTTCTTTTTCCTCTTCCACAGAAAAATGATTTCTGGTATAGCTTTGCCTTAGTTGAACTTCTGAATATTAATGTTGCTGGCTGCTCCCAGGGTCTCTTTTATCCCTTCTATTTCCCATATCCAAGCCTCCTAGGTGTCTGATCAAGTGAGAAAAGTTTTGTGCCATGGCTACTTTCTTCAGTGCAGAGTGATCACATGAGAAGCAAGCACTAAATTCAGCAAAATTATCAATTCCAAATTTAGCAGTCTGAGTGCTCGTCTTCATACTTCACAATTGTTAAAAAGTGTTCTGTTTGCTCATGAGATTCACAAAGTTGTTGCCAATAAATCTTCAGTCTGAACAGTGTAAACTATTTCCAATGCAGCTGCATATGTCCCATGAAGAATGGCGGTAGTGTAGGTTTTCTATTCCACTGGTTGACGTGGCAGTTTCAACTGAGATGAGCAAAGAGACCAAGTGGAAATATCCTGAGCATGTAATTAGTCCTAAACTTCTTGTGAATCCCTTTGGGAGCAACACTTACTAACAGCCTATGTATTTAACAAACTCTAAGCCATTATATAATCCATCCTGATCTAGAGGCCATTTTGATTTTCGATTGTCCAGTTGTGCTCAATCCAGAATATTGAGGTTCAGCTCCATATGTAGAAATGTCACAAGGTTTTTGAAGTGGGGGCCACTCTCCTTGCCCCTTTAAATCCAGTTTTTCCGTTAACTGCTCCAATGTATACCGATTAACAATGTAAACATATAACAACTAAAGCTACTGATAATTTGAGTTCCAAGACAAAATGGTTCATCTGCAACAGTGTATTCAACCAATTCAACTCTATATCTGATCAGAGGCATTTGAAATAAAGTATAGTTCACAATTCCTGTCCTGGATCACCTGCATAGCTTTGTTTTTTCCCTAGGTATATTTCAAGACTGTAACAAGATTAAAAGTTTAAAACATTGGGGAAATACTCATTTTCAGCTATCATTTGATCTAAAAATATTATTAATGGTTATGTTCATTCATCAAGCTTGTTTGATAGATCAGGGATTTTCTAACTAACTAATGAAATAGAATTGTATAACAAGGAAAAGTAATTGTTGGATACCAAAGGTGGTGTCTTTCAAGACACCAAATATGGCAACTCACCCTTTCTAACAACAATCTTCAAGTTAAAGGAAAATATTAAAAGTGGATGACCACCAGAGTAGAAGCATTTGAACATCCTACCTTGATTGGTTTGGAGACCGACCTGAAGCTCGAGAGCTGGTCCTGTCCAATGACATGGAAATCAACCCCAAAAGACAAAAGAGTTTATTATTAATTTTAGGAGGAGACTCCCCCCTCACTCTGGGGTGCTCTCTTAATGCAGAGCTTCCACTGTGAAGCTGGCACAGAATTACAGCACAAAGGCCATTTGCTGGTATTTGTGCTCTGCACAAACCTATTCCCATCTCACTTCTGAGAATGATGTGAGCATTTAAATTGTAGCTGATAATCAAGTGATGTTCTTTCAACAGCAGACCATCCTTAATATATTAGATCATCAATTCAAGGAATCTGCGGGATGTTAGTCAGACAGGGAACACTAAATTTGTTTAAACTTTGTGCCAAGACCAACCTGATAATAAATGGCTGTAAAGCAAGAGAGCTACATTTGCTGGACACTAATGCAGCAGCAAACATTTGTAATTAAAGATCCTTCACAAACTTCAATTATTGGCTTACCTTAAACAATGGAACCTCTGTTTAGAGGAAGATGAAATACCCTCCACTTTATTAATTACTTCACCACCACCATTATTTTACTACTGCAAATGCATAATGGTTATTGTGATACCTCCCATTATTTTCCTAACTTTGATCATATACCTGATGTTGTATTATTCAAATCAATTATTAACTATAAAGGCAGTGTAGTTTAACTTTATAATTAATTTCAAATAAATTTAGCATCTTTGATAAGGCATCCTGCTGTTTCAGAAATGGAACTGCATTGCCATGTTGTTTAATTCATTCCCCACCCCCTCCCTCTGACCACCCCCAATTCCTTATCTAGTGGTAAAAATAACTTTTGCAAGGAGGGCTACATTGACAATCTGGATAATTTCTGAGCCCCATGTGATTACATAAGTTCCAGTTTTCCACTACAATTGCATCTGCACTCAGATTATGCTGTCCAGTGGCAGCAAGATAATTTCCTAGAGTTTCCCTGCAATTACTCAGGGAAATGCATCAATGAGCTTCTGTCAAGTTCAACAACTCCAATCATTTCAATGGAGGATAACAACTAAGGGAAGAGTGTTAAGTTTCATATAATAATTAGTGTTTTCCATTGTTTGCAAATATCATAGAAAAAACAGTTTTTCAAAGTTTTAACAGCCAGTAAAACTGTGTCAAAGCTTGCCATCCACAGCACCATAATGATCTGAGCCAGCTTTGGGGACTTATTTGTTACCGTGGTTAAGTATTAGCAGGGGAGCAGCGACTGCAGATTGATTGTGTTCACAAAGTCTGGCTACTCAGAAACACCCCATGTGCTGTATATGAACTATGAAATTATATTGTGCAGCACAGACATTTGCTTTGAACCATCAATTACTGTTGTACCTTCAGCCCAATGACCTACCCCTGACAGCACTTGTTAAACTCTTCCAGTGTCTACTCCTTTGGTCATGTCAATATTTACCCATGACACTGTGAAGTTACTGTTAAGCAGATGTGTATATATGCTTCATTCTTAGATTAGATTTAGCTACAGATCAGTTTTTGGCTTAAATAAACTGATTTAAACTGAATGGCATGAATTTAGGAACCCACAAGGATTCTTTTGGTCTTTCTTTGCAAAACTATGATCCTCATTTGGCTGTACAGCTAGTTTATACACCCCTTTCCACTATTCAAGGACAAAACAGCATTAATCAAAGGATGATGTATTGTAGTCAATTTCAGTTGTGGGGATGGAAAGCAGAGTTATTATCTATTACTATGTAACCAAGTCAGGAAGCTCAACATTTTTCAGAAATCTTGTGTTATTTATTCGGTAAGTGCAGGCTAGATCCACAGCAGCCAATGTGAGGAACTGGCTTTCAAAATTAAGAATTTTTAGAAAATACAAGGAGAAACTACAAGTGTCCTTTATACCTGTAATAAACTTGGTGGTTTCATATGCCCTTCAAGTATTTACGTTGCAATGCAGGCGTGTACAGCAACTGTTTGTTAAATGCATGCAAGCTTCAGTATATTCAGATAATCCATAAAATTTTGGATTGATTAATTCCTAAGATAGATTTACAAATTCTCAGATGAAACTTGCTACATCTAAAAGCCTTGTAGCACAATCTTTGATCACAACATTTTACAAAGCCACAACAGGTTACTGTGGTAACCCAATAGACACTATTCTGAAAGACCTGATGTAGCTTTTCCTGTCCTCTCAATTCAGCTTTCAGTTCTCAATGGTTGTACAGCAGTCTACAAGATACCTCCTCCAAGCGTTGAAATTATTTGTTTAGTTTGCACTACAGTCCTTCAAGCCTCAATGTAACATTGCCCATCACTTGAAAAGTGCAGCAAACTAGTGAATCTCCTCAGTAGAGTTGTGATCTTATTCCATGAATAAATAGGTTCCGTGAAGACTGGTAGATTCCATGATCTTGCGTCAATTAACTTGGTCATGTGTGGATTCATTTGTTTAAAGCCTGGCTGAAAGTGGTGCTCTCCTTTTCACCAACCCATTCATTTTCAGACGATTCAAAGTTAGAACCAAGGGACTCCAAAGTAAAATAAAAAACTGCGTTGGTCACAATCCATGGCTTTAACATCAGGTCTTTTCTGGCGAATCTTCCTCATACCCGCGAAGATAAGAGACCACTCTCACAGGCACTGGATGCATTTTTAGTGTCTTGATCCACTCAGCTAGCATTCATTTAAAAGAACTACTCTAGCAATTATATCTGCTACTTAGCCACACTGTAGATGCTCTATATATTTAATGCATGAAAATAAATTAAAATTCAGTTTGGAGAAAAGAATACCTAAAATCAGGATGGAATGTATTGTAGAACAGCATATTCACTGCCAAGTGCCTCAAGTTAATTTAATAACAATGAGGATTTTGACAGATTTCTTACCCCACCCAACAAACATGAAGGTTGCCCAATTTGGAAATTCTGATTGAAGTACACTAAATACAATACTTCCCCCATATTAATTGAGAATTGCAAGAAATTGTAGCTTTAGCTTTGACAAGAACCCCTCCCCCACCATAGGGACCACTTGTCCACAGTTGCAAGTAGTCTTTTTAAGAAAAGGTTATGTGAAGTAGTGAATTCTGCACCAGCAGTAACCATGGACAAAACAAAATGTGTAGGTTTTTTTTTACTGGAAGCATTCACATTACCACAACACATATCAGCGGTAGCTTAATTAATAGCACTTGTCTGAGTCAGGAGGTTGTGGGTTCAAGTCCCACTCCGGGGACAGCAGCACAAAAAGTTGATACTCCAATACAGCAAATACTAAAGGAATGCTAACATTGTTGTTTATGGAATGTAACGTTAAAGGCCTGTCTGCCCTTTTAGATGAAGCTAAAATATCCCATAGTGCCATTCTGAAGACAATCATGGGAGTTATTATCACTGTCCTGCACTACATTTATCCTGTACTCATACAGCAGACCTGGTTGTTATTGCATAGTTATTTTACAGAGCCCATGTAAAATTGCTTACCAAATATTAAAATACAAAGTATTGCTTGTTAAGTGCTTTGAGATATATTTAAATAGAACTGTTCATGACCCCAAGATAAGTCTTTATTTTTTCTCCAAAAAAAGTGAAGCTCTTCAAATGATCTGACAACCTTTTGTCTAAAAAGAGGGATTTGGAAATTTGATTTTAAAATTTCTCCACTCAATACCTGTTTAAGCAGAAACATGAATCTCGCATTTTACTGAACCAGTAGAATCTTGGCAAAGCAACAGAATAATGGCACACCCATAAATGTCAATGGGAATTCATAGTAACTGATCACAATAAGCTCTCTCAAGTGGATATTTCCATATTTTTGTTTTAAAAGAATAAAGTCAAATTCATTCAAGATACTGGTGCATGTTCCAATCACTGAACATACCTCTACTTTAAGACAGAAAATACATTTTACCTGCTGCTGGCAATGGACGGGAAAGCAATTGATTTCAGTTTCTTTTCATCCGCCAAGGTCAAGCAATTCTTCACAGTTTTTTCCAGTTGCTCTTCACATTTATCCACTCCCCATTGTGGGATATTACAGTGAATGATGAATTTGGCTGGCAGTCCAGGAGCCTGACCCAAAACAGCTGTAACAGAAAAAGAATTTAATATTTTTGCACTCAGGCAGAATCTAGGAATAGTTAGCAAGACAGCATTTAGTAACCATTCCTACTTTCTTAAAGGGTCACATGACCTACTGCTTCAATTCCTTAAATTCTGGAACTATTATGCGATGAAGATGCTCTCATGGTCATACTGGCAAGGAGCAACAGCAATTTCCAAGTAAGGATTTAATGTGTTTTGGAGAGGAACTTACAAGTGATGGTGTTTCCTTCCACCCACTAGAGGTTATGAGTTTTGGAAGTACTGTTGAATAAGCTTTGGAAAGTGGTTGGGAGTGCCATTTTGTAGAATATAGGACAGTACAGCACAGGAACAGGCCCTTCAGCCCACCACTACGCCAACCATGATGCCAATCTAAATAATCCAATCTGCTTGTACATGGTCCATATCCCTTTATTCCCTGCCTGTTCAGGTGTCTGTCTAAATGCTTATTAAATATTGCTATCGGATTGGTTTCTACCTCCTCCCCAGCAGCACGTTCTATGCACGCTGTATTTAAAAAAAACTTGACTCTGCCTCACACATCTCCTTTAAACTTCCCTCTCTCAGCTTAAACCTATGTCCTTTAGTATTTGACATTTCCACCCTGGAAAAGACCATCAACTCCTTTCATTATTTTATATACTTCTCTCAGCCTCTGACATTCTAGAGAAAACAAATCAAAGTTTGTCCACCTCTCTGTATAGCTAATACTCTCTAATCCAGGCAATGCCCTGGTGAACCTCTTCTGCACCCTCTCCAAAGCCTTCATTTCCTTTCTATAGTATGGCATCCAGAACTGCATACAATACTCCAAATGTGGTCTAAGCAAAAAGTTTCATACAACTGCTACATGACTTGCCAACTTTTATACTCAAAATACCCCCTCTAATGAAGGCAAGCATGCCACATGCCTTCTTCATCACCACTTGTGTTGCCACTTTACAGAAGCTAGAGACTTGAGATCCCTCTGTACATCAATGCTCCCAAGATTCCTGCCATTTACTACATATTTTCCTCTTGCACTTTGACTTCTCAAAATGCATCACCTCACACCTGTTTGGATTAAACTCCATTTGCCATTGCTCCATCCAAATTTCCAAATGATCTATATCCTGCTCTATCCTTTGACAACCTTCCTCACTGTCCACAACTCTTAATTTTCACTTACAGCTGAGGGGTTGGAATGTGAAGTGCATCTATCCCCCAACCCAGCACCATAGGGAATTGCCACTGAATTCAATGTAAAGTCCAGCAACCAAGCCAAAAGTCTGATGTATTGGTAGTGTGCAGATTTGAATGCTGAAAGGCAAATGGATGATTATTGTTGGGAGTTGCAATTCAGTGCCTAAGGTAAACCGTCATCTGATGTGACCATTTTCGTTGAATCAAGGAAATAAATTTTACTTGGCATCTGTAAATAACATTTTTTTCTAAACTGTAAATCCAATTGCATCTTGGCAGACATATAAAGCATCCTTCTCAAATTGTAACACATCTTGCTTGGGACTTCAAATACATTTCAATTTAATACTAATTGTGGTCTTGGCAACATTCTGTAAAACCATCTAGGAAACAGGTTACCTTAGACTTTATCTGTGTAAAGTCACAAAAGTAATTAGTAATCTCAGAGTAAGACAAGCTATTGATAATATGATAGAAATGCATTCCATTTGAGGGACAGGTCATGTGGAGTCTTGAAGTTAAATACAGCCAATTATATGGGGTACATTGCTCATTGTAGATTGGGAAATTAGATTAATTTGCCTGCAGATAAACAATGGCAAGGTTTTAAGAAAATATTTCAAAAGCCTCAGACTCAAGGGCCTGAGTCATAGGGAGAGGTTGGGCAGGAATTTTATTCCTTGGAATATGGGAGACTGAGGGGTGACCTTAAAGAGGTGTACAAAATCATGAGGGGCATTGATAGGGTGAATGCACTCAGTCTTTTTCCCAGGGAAAGAGAACCAAAAACTAGAGGACATAGATTTAAGGTGACAGGGGAAAGATTTAAAAGGGACCCGAGGTAACTCCATGCAGAAGGTATTGCCTATATGGAACAAGCTGCCTGAGAAAGTAGTAGAGTCAGGTACAATAACAACATTTAAAAGATATTTGGATAAGTATATGGTTAGGAAAGGTTTAGAGAGATATAGGCCAAACGCGGGCAAGTGCGACTAGGGCACCTTGGTTGGCAAGGATGAGTTGGGTTGAAGGGCCTGTTTCCGTGCTGAATTACACCTGGGTAAAACACAATGAAAGGGATATTGGTCGACATGCTCAGAAAAAGTAGGGGAGCAACACCACATATGTAAAAATGAACAGAACACCCAGAGAAACATGGAGAAGTACTGAGCTAAAGCAAATTGAGAATGACATTTAACCACATCGATAAGAGGAACACTGCAAATTCAGTAAGCACCAAACCTCAATTGATGCCATTAACTTGTAATTTAGATAGGCTCCCACTAATCTGATCATTAACAAGCTCAAAAAGAAAAATCAGATCCAGCGAGTACTTCTTCAATGCTGTTCCCTGAATTAGAGAAAAACATTACAGTTCCACACAATTGAATAACAAGGAAAATATGCAGTAACTATAGAACTCTGCTATTAAATTATAATTAAAACAGAGGCATGTTGTCTTTCATATTTCTACATACTCTTGCTTTGTTCTCCCATGATGCCTATTCTGCAAAGTGGATATTGGTGTAAAATATGAGATTAACCTTGCATGCAATGTTGAAACATTTGCAAAATGAGATTGTTATTCAGATGTCACTATGTGCCAATGTTAACATTTCACTCACCTTGACTATCTTATTATTTCAAAGCATATTCCTCACACCTGACAAAGTACAGCTTTGTCAATGCCGTAAATAACCTCAATCAAGTAGATAGTAAAAACAATCACAAATTACTACTTGCCTCCAGTTACTTCCAAAGGTCCATTGGATTTTCGGAGCTCTTTCACAGCATCTAAAAACTCCTTTCCACCTGCTTTTTCCAACGCATTACCTGAAATCACAATTATTGTTTAGAAGAGACTTAGGCTATTGATAAATCTGCTTGAAGTTATCAAATTTATAAATATCTAATGGTAACTCCGGTTGCCCACTTCAACATGTGGGAGAGCATCATAATAGAAATCTAATTACATCTTAAATCAAAATGTGAAATGAACATACTCAATAAAAGGGTTTAATGCTTTGTTTCCTCATTCATCTTGGAAGATTGCTTTATGAAATAACTCCCATTTATATTATGCCTTTAATCTTGTTGAAGTATCCCAAGTAGAGTTATCAAGCAAAACAAAAACAACAAAGTTAAATAAGGAGACATTAGGCCAAGTGGCCAAAAGCTTGGTTTAAATAAAAAAGTAGGTTGTAAAGAACACCTTAAATAATAAGAGACAGAGGTTTACAGAGGGAATTTGAGAGCTATAGGGCTTTTCAGATGAAGGCACAGGGTGAGCATACTAAGATATTTAATTGGGGAAAGGCAAATTATGAGGCGATAAGGCGAGAACTTGGGAGTGTAAATTGGGATGACATTTTTGAAGGGAAATGTACAATAGAGATGTGGTCAATGTTCAGGGATCTTTTGCAGGATGTTAGGGATAAATTTGTCCCGGTGAGGCAGAGAAGGAATGGCAGGGTGAAGGAACCGTGGGTGACGAGAGAGGTGGAACAACTAGTTAGGAAGAAGGCGGCAGCATACATAAGGTGTAAGCAGCAAGGATCAGACAGGGCTCGTGAGGAATATAGAGTAGCAAGGAAGGAACTTAAGAAAGGACTGAGGAGAGCAAGAAGGGGACATGAAAAGGCTTTGGCGAGTAGGGTTAAGGAGAATCCCAAGGCTTTTTTCTCATACATGAAGAGCAGAAGGATGGCTAGAGTAAAGGTAGGTCCGATTAAAGACAAAGGTGGGAGGATGTGCCTGGAAGCTGTGGAAGTGGGCGAGGTTCTCAATTAATACTTCTCTTCAATAAAGGGAAATTGTAAATCGTGGAAGCCTGAAGTTACAAACAGAAACTGCTGAGAGCTCTCAGCCATCAACTCATCGCTTCCCTAGTAATAGAAAAAATACTTCTCTTCAGTATTCACCAAGGAAAGGGGTCTTGATGATGCTGAGGACAGTGTTGGTAAGGGTAACGTTCTAGAGTATGTAGATATCAAGAGAGGATGTGTTGGAATTGTTAGAAAATATTAGGACAGATAAGTCCCCGGGGCCTGACGGAATATTTCCCAGGCTGCTTCGTGAGGCGAGGGAGGAGATTGCTGAACCATTGGTTAGGATCTTTGAGTCCTCATTGTCCACGGGGATGGTAGCGGAGAATTGGAGGGTGGCAAATGTTGTCCCCTTATTCAAAAAAGGTAGTAAGGATAGCCCAGGGAATTACAGACCAGTGAGCCTTACGTTTGTGGTGGGTAAGCTGTTAGAAAGGATTCTAAGAGACAGGATCTATGAGCATTTAGAGAATTATGGACTGATCAGGGACAGCCAGCATGGCTTTGTGAAGGGAAGATCTTGCCTCACAAGCCTGATAGGGTTCTTTGAGGAGGTGACCAGGAAGATTGAGGAGGGTAGTGCAGTGGATGTGGTCTACATGGATATTAGTAAGGCATTTGATAAGGTTCCGCCTGGTAGGCTTCTTCAGAAGGCCAGAGGCCAAGGGATCCAGGGATGCTTGGCCGTGTGGATTCAGAATTGGCTTGCCTGTAGAAAGCAGAGGGTTGTGGTGGAGGGAGTGCATTCGGATTGGAGGGCTGTGACTAGTGGTGTCCAGCAGGGATTGGTTCTGGGACCTCTACTTTGTGATATTTATTAATGACTTAGATGAGGGGGTGGAAGGGTAAGTTAGCGAGTTTGCAGATGACACAAAGATCGGTGGTCTTGTGGATAGTGTGGAGGGCTGTCGAAGCTTGCAGAGGGATATTGATAGGATGCAGAGCTGGGCTGACAAGTGGCAGATGGAGTTCAATCCAGAGAAGTGTGAGGTAGTACACTTTGGAAGGACAAACTCCAAGGCGGAGTACAAGGTAAATGGCAGGATTCTGGGCAGTGTAGAAGAGCAGAGGGATCTGGGGGTTCATATCCACAGATCACTGAAAGTCGCCTCACAGGTAGATAGGGTAGTTAAGAAAGCTTATGGGATGTTAGCTTTCATAAGTCATGGGATCGAGTTTAAGAGCTGCGAAGTAATGATGCAGCTTTACAAAACTCCGGTTAGACCACACTTAGAGTACTGTGTCCAATTCTGGTCGCCTCATTATAGAAGGGATGTGGAGGCGTTGGAAAGGGTGCAGAGATTTACCGGGATGCTGCCTGGATTAGAGAGTATGGATTATGAGGAGAGACTAAAGGAGCTCGGGCTTTACTCATTGGAGAGAAGGAGGATGAGGGGAGACATGACAGAGGTATACAAAATATTAAGAGGAATAGATAGAGTGGACAGCCAGCGCCTCTTTCCCAGGGCACCAATGCTCAAAACAAGAGGACATGGCTTTAAGGTAATGGGTGGGAAGTTCAAGGGAGATGTCAAAGGGAGGTTTTTCACCCAGAGAGTGGTTGGTGCATGGAACGTGCTGCCTGGGGTGGTGGTGGAGGCTGATACATTGGACAAGTTCAAGAGATTGTTAGATAAGCATATGGAGGAATTTAAGATAGAGGGATATGTGGGAGGAAGGGGTTAGATAGTCTTAGGTGTGGTTTGAAGGGTGGCACAACATGGTGGGCCGAAGGGCCTGTATTGTGCTGTATTGTTCTATGGTTCTATGACTATCCATTCTCATCTTTCCAGAAAATTTTTAGTTACCTAAAAAAATAAATTAAGCAAAACAAAGATTTGTCAATGCATTGTCTTCAACATTTGAAAGGTTATTTGGAGTGTTAATAGGCCAGATGAACTTATTGTTTGAGGAAGCAAATTTTTAAAAAAGTGATTAGAGCTTACAATGAATCATGTAATTATGTACTCAACTCAGTTAGTCATTTTTATATTTCAATATTTTCAAGCAACTTTATTTATATCATTAATTTAATGGAAGTGCATCCAGCAGACTTTTAATTGTTACTAAGAAGCTCCCCTGAGGCATAGGGAAAACTACTACAGGCCCACTGGGAACAAAAACACGTACCAACGTCTTCTTTAAGGTCTATTTCAGCATTTGTTGGGTTGATGATGCACTCAACCTTAACTGAACCGATGTTACTGATTTCACTCTGTGTCAATGACAGCTGAAAAAAAGAGACGAAAAGATTTAGTAAACAGTTTAAGAGCAATCAGATGGTCAAGATAGTTTGACTTAGAAAAACAGGAGCAAGAGAAGGACATTGAGTGAGCAGCCTTCACATCTGCTCTGCCAATCAATCATGGCTGATCCTCTCACCCAATACTGCACTCCCATTCTTTCTCCATACTTCTTGATGCCTTGTGTCTAGAAATCTATCCATATTTATTCTTAGACATACTTAGCCTGCACAGCCTTCTGTGGTAGAGAATTCCAAAAAATTCACCAGCTTCTGAGAAATTTCACCTCATATTAAAGTCTTATTCCAGATTATTCTAGAACTTCATCCCACCTGGGGGAAACATCCTTCTTATGTCCAGTCTTTCAAGCCCTAACATACTTTTCAATGAGATTTCCTCTCATTCTTCCAAACTCTAGTGAATAAATGCCTAGTCAAGCCAATCTCTCCTTATGTAACAGTCCCACCATCTCAGAAACACTGACAAACCTCCCTCTATGGCAAATATATCTTCTTTGGTAAGACCAAAATGATGTACAATAGTCCAGCTGTGGTCTCACCAAGGCCCTTTACACATGTAGCAAGACATCCTTGCTCCAATACGCAAAACTTCCTGTAACAAACCAATTGCCTCTTTAACTGCTTACGTTCGTTTTCAGAGACTGAGTACGAAGGCATTCAAATTACTCCTTACATTGACATTTTCCATTTAAATAATACTCTGATTTAATACACTGCATCTGCCACATATAAGCCCAGTCACTTAACTTGCAGCCTCTGAATGCTCCTGACAATCCACAATCTCACCCAGTTTTTTGTTAATTATTGACATACTTTGAAACATTAGAATTAAATTAAATCCAGTTAAATTGATATAAATTTATACTATGCTAACTTAGCACATACCCATAATAGGTATTAATCCTCAAAATAAAAATTGCAGAACTGATGATGTGTTATGCACTTAATAAATGCACACAAACCAGAAGTCGGAAATTATTTAAATACAATTTTGAATTAAAAATACCACACAGCTTACCTTTTGCCCCAAGAAAAGGCTCTTTGTCGAAAGAATTGTGAAACCTTCACCAGGTACATCATCTGAGGTGGAACTAGATGCTCCTTCCTTACTGCTTTCTATTCGTTTACCCTGATTTAAAAAAAAAGGTTTTTGAAAAATTCATTTTTTGTTGCTGAAATAATGCAAAACTTCCATAGTACGGACCCAGGTACATTTCCCAATAGAAGGACACCACTTTTATTTGTTCTGTGCTCAAGCAGAATTGCCAGTAGAAACATGGATGACAATGACCTCGATAGTATATCCATTTTTCTTACTAACCTTAGTAGGAAAACAAATCTTATATTTGATATTACATATTACTATAAACTTTGGATGGTTTATGAGCACTTTATTCTGCTAAGATTAAATCACCAGCTTTCTGCTTTATGTATGTTCAGGTGTACTTAATTTTAATCCACACAGAAACACAAATCTTGCCAGAAAATGTGCGTGTACAACATTATTACATTTTATGAAAATCAGTTATTTTGAAAGTAGAATATTTTCATGAAGAATTTTGGGTTGAATTGAGCCTGCTAGAAATTTAAACAGGGTACTTGTTGTCAGCTGTGTGGCTAGGCACAGCTCTAACGCCATCTATAAATTTGCCGATGACACCACTATTGTTGGCAGAATCTTAGATGGCGATGAAGAGGCATACAGGAGTGAAATAGATCGGCTGGTTGGCTTCAATTCTGGTGTCGCAACAACAACCTCGCACTCAACATCAGCAAGACCAAGGAATTGACTGTGCACTACAGGAAGGGGAAGTTGGGAAAATACACACCAGTCTTCATTGAGGTGTCAGCGGTGGAAAAGGTGAGCAGCTTCAAGTTCCTGGGTGTCAACATCTCAGGAGGGTCTACCTTGGGCCCAACACATTGATGCAATCATGAAGAAGGCATACCAGCGGCTCTACTTCATTAGGAGTTTAAGGAGATTTACTATGTCAGCAAAGACTCTTGCAAATTTCTACACATGTACAGTGGAGAGCATTCTGACTGGTTGCATCACCATCTGGTATGGAAACTCCAATGTGCAAGATTGAAAGAGGCTGCAGAGGGTTGTAGACTCAGCCAGGTCCATCATGGACACAACCCTCCCCGCCCTCGAGGACACCTTCAAGAGGTAGTGCCTCCAAGAAGGCAGCACCCTCACCATCTGAGGCATGCTCTCTTCACATTACTACCATCGGGGAGGGGGTACAGGAGCATGAAGACCTTCAGCCTTTTGCCTCTTCTACCTATCATCTCTCAGCTTCTTACTTCCCCACCTTCCTACCTTACCCCCCCCTCAGCTGGACTTGCCTATCACCTGAACTCACCTTTCACCTGCCTGCATGTACTCCTCCCCCAACCTTATTATTCCAGCTTCTGCCCTCTTTTTCCAGTCCTGATTAAGGGTCTCGACTCGAAACGCCTACTATTTATTTCTCTCCATAGATGCTGCCTGACCTGCTGAGTTCCTCCAGCATTTTGTGTGCGAGGTTCTGTTACTTATCACCTCACCTTCAGCTTCTGACCTCCCCAATCTCACCCCATTGACACCTAATTCCACACAAGTCTTGCTTTTCCCTCTCTCCATGGCTTGATTGATACCAATTTCAGAAAAAAAAAAATCACGTTTAGGGCAAGGTATGGGAAACCGAATGTTAAATTTCCCTTCACTAATGTACTCAGGCTAATAAACTCAAAAATTCTCAATAAGTACAACTAACAGCATCTTGGTAATAAATTGTCTAACAACAATGAATAATTTTCATTATTGGAACCATTGTAATTGAAGCCCAAGTCAAGTTTACAAACCTGCTGCATCACCCCTTTCTTGCCCCATGTTAAATTTCCTATATTAAAAATCAGGTAACATTGCAGGTTTTTAACCTCAGGGAGCTACCTCAATTATTCGTTAAATATTTGAGGACGCTATTTTAAATTAAATGATACTGTAAACATCCAAATTAATTTAGCCAGTAACCTACACTTCAATATGCAGACATTTAATTTAGATTATTCATCCTAAAAGTTAAATCAACACGACTTTTACCAAATTAGAGGGTTTTCAGCAATATCACATTAGCTTCTCGCTACTTATTACTGGTTTGATGAGGAAAGTGCAATATCAGAGATGAAAATGAAAAAAAATACACAACTTAAAATGAGATGCATCTGGAACTTAAGTTTGGTTTTGTAAAACTCTGATAATCTGACATGTTTGGGATTTTGGTGGTGTCAGACCAGCAGATTTTCTGGACCATTGGATATCATTTCTATTAATACCCCAATGCACTTAGTTCACTTTTTAAGAAGATGTTACACAGTACTGCAATATATTTTGCCGTGAAGGCAGGCAAGTTTAAAGAGAACGTGGGAACTGGAACTCTGATGAGTTAGGAGTGCAGGAACAGATTCCAGAGAGTAGGAAGGGACGAGGGCCCTGGGGAACATAACAAACATCACAGTTGAGCCAGATGCTTAACCATCAGGATTTCCAAATTAGAGTTTTACTGGCACCATGGAACACTGAATTGAAGCTTCCAAAGATAATAATTGGCTATTTTCTAAGACTAAACAGTGTAGCACCTTTGTAGCACAATAAGTGCATCCCTCATAAGAGAGGAAGAATTTTGTGCTTGATACATACCTTTCTGGCCGATTTGGATTTTGTAGCCTTTTTGACAGATGCTTTCTTGGCAGATTTTTTGATTGGAGATGGCTTTGCTTTCTTTGCCTTCTTTTCTGATGGTGTAGAAAGAATGGTTTCCACTTTACTTCTGGCACCACGTTTCTTTGCCAGGAGCTCAGGATGAATTCGGGGCAGCACACCACCACTCGCAATTGTTACTCCCCTTAGTAACTATAGGCACAAAAGTAATACTGTATAGACACAGCTTTACAAAACATTTATGTTCTAGTAAATTGCATCTGAAGCCAGTAAGTTTCAAAATAAGGGACAGTTTGTTTTTGGTTCCTCTTTATACAAATGGACTACTTTATGGGAAGATGCACCAATGAGTGAAATATTTGATTTGTATAGAGAATTAAATGAGTCAATGCACAAAAATAGATGCAAGTTTATCAAAAAGGGCAGTATATCTAAGATCTCCAACACACACTGTACCCTGTAATTACTCCAATACAGCCAATTTATAAATCATGCAAATTCTAGTTTGTAAAAATGTTGGTAATTACATGTATAATATTTCAACCATTAGTCGTTATTGATGATACTTATTTTCAGGAGAAACTACAGTACAATAGTCCTTGTTGCATCTGCATACTAAATTTGAAAAGGAAAATGTATGCAATTAACTACTTTTAAAAATTTGAAATGACTGCTTTTGTGTGGCACCTCTTGGGTACTTGAGAGTGTTTTGGATTACTCTGTAGTTGATTAATTAGTTTTTGACTGTAGCCACTACTAACAATGTTGACAGATGCATGAATGTACAAAACATAGGCGCCACAGGATCTTTTACATACATCCGAAGCAAAAGAAAGCACCTCCAAAAGTGCAGCATTGACCAGGCATTCAAATTCTCTAGGGAACTAGAATTAAAATTGTCTTGATTTGCAAGAGTGCTCCCAATGGGCCAAGATGATAATAACAATTCACTCATGGATGACAGAAATTTTTACTACACTCAACAGTACAACCCTTCAAAAATAGATAACGGTCCTCGATGAAACGAGCAGACAGGTCAAAGGCAGACATGTGGCAATTCTCAAGAGGATTTCGCAGTATATGGCACGATGCAACTGAACTTAAGAAAAGTCAGTTCAATTCAAGATACATATATTTCAGAACCTACCTGAGATCAGTATAACTAGCAGGTGTCCTTCACAACTGCTTAATTTCTTCTCACATTATCCATATTTTCAAAATCTTTATAGAATCTAACAGCACAGAAAGAAACATTTCATGCACACATACAATTCTAATGAAGGGTCCAGGAAATGTGATGTTAAATGTTTCTCTTTCCACAGATGTTGCCTAACCAGCTTAGCATTTCCTGTTTATTTCAAATTTCCAGCATCTGTAACTTTTCTTTGATTTTCATACACTCTGATCCAACCTCCAATGCAGTCTGTTTGACCACATGGGAATCCTCTAGGTTCTCCAGTTTCTTCCAACATCCCAAAGGTGTGCTGGAGGTTAACTGTCTACTGTAAAATTACCCCAGGGTAGATAAATGGCGAAAGAGTCAAAGCGTGTGGAGGGAGAGAGGAGGGGGTGTTACAGGAAAAAAAGGAGAGGGAATAGGAATGATGGGAATGCTCTGCTGGGAACCAGCAATGGACCCAATGGGTTGAATGGTGTCCTCCTACATTGTAATAATGTCATCTATCTAATTAGTTTCACTCTCCAAAGTCTTGCAAAGCCTTTACTTAAGTAAATACATTTTCATTTTTGAAAATTAAAGATTCCACCTGCATAAATAAAACATACAAATTGGGGTTCATATAGATCAACACAATTAACACCATGAGCCTTACCTGATTTAGTTCTTCATCATTTGCTACTGCCAACAGAATGTGCCTTGGAGTTATTCTACTCTTCTTATTATCTCTGGCTGCATTTCCAGCCAGTTCCAGAATTTCAGCTGCACCAAGAACAAATGTTAAAATTATTAGGTTTAAAACTATACTAAAAATGTCTACCCGAAGAGCCAAAATAAAACATCCACCAAAATAAACGGATCCATTTCATTTCCTTATTAAGGTTTTGTGCTTAAAACTATAAATTAGCTTGTTCTTCACGTTCTAAATTTATACTTTTTACCTGCTAGGTACTCTATGACTGCTGCCAGGTAAACAGGCGCTCCCATGCCAATACGGTATTTGAATGTTGCTTTCCGCAAGTAACGCATCATCCTGCCAACAGGAAAAATGACTCCTGCTCTGGCTGAGCGTGACAACTTGGTCATTTTCTTTTTTCCACTTCGAGCTGACATCTTGCAATTTGTGGGTTAGAAAAATACCACCTGTAGATCTGAAAAGGCTATAATCAGTCACTTAGACATTGAATCTTGCAGCACAGCAGGACATTTGGCTCATCTGGGGCATGCCAGCTCTCATCCCACTCTCCCCTTCTTTTCTTCATTATCCTGCAAATGTTTGTGTATTAGAATTAAATCAACATTTTAAAAGAAATTTCGTGTCCATGACTATGTCAACTACAACTAAAACCCTTTGATCATTATCAAATAAATCTAACTGCTGCATACAAGTTTCTCAAAGCTAAGTGGCAATAACTACTGGATTTAGTAGGGAGCTGAGCAATTCAGTCCATTAATAAAACAATTGACATGAAGCAAGAGATAGCAATTTTGACAGTGATTTAAAAAAAATGGTGAAGAGCAATGCTTATCCATCACCCATGGTTTACAAATTTCTATCCAAAAATTCTGGGGCCACAAATGTGGCCTAATTAAGGTTAATAAAACAGGGGCAGAAATAGACCATTTATTCAGGTCACGGGCATTACCTTTCCCTGTTCCATTACGATATCCTTAGGTATTTAAAAATCTATCCATCTAATTTCCGATGTCCAAGCCTCTGGGGTAGAGAATTGTGAAGATCGACAAATTTTGGTACAAGATTCCCACTTGTTTTGAACAGAAATATCTAAAGTAATGACCACTTCAGAATTTTCAACAGTTTCTCAGCATTGACCCTATCGAGCCCTTTTAAGAATGGCATAACTGCTTGTTCTTTTAAGCTACCAAAATATAGGCTCAATCATTTCATCCTCTCTTCATTGGACAGCTTTGTCATCACAGGAATCAAATCAGTGAACCTTTACTATATTGCACCCAGCCAAATGTATCTTTCCTTCGGATAGGAGGCCAAAACTACAAATAGTACTACAGTTGTGGTCTCAACAAAATCCTATGTAATTATGTAACTGCTGCAAGTCCTTCTCGCTATTATTCTCTATTCCCCTCAGCCAAAATATCACTTTCCTTCAGAAGTGCTGCTGAACCAGCATGCTAACTTTTGTGCAAAAGGACACCATCTGAATATCAACATTCAATAAAATGTCAGTCAAAAAACTGCAGATGCTGCAAATTTGAAATAAAAACAGAAAATGGAAGCATTCAGTAGGTCAGGCAGTATCTGTGTAAAGCATTTTTCTAGCATTTTGTGTCTTTATTTCAGTAGTGTCACCTTTTAAAAGTATTTTGTATTTCAACATTTCCTACCACTGTATGCAATTTCACATTTCTTTCCCACCCATTTAATCTATCTATATCCCTGTAAAGCTTCTTCATGTCACTGTCACAGCTTACTTTCACAGCAATGAGTTATTAGCACACCTGGGATACATTACATTTGATCTCCCATTAAACTTAAGGTTGTAAATAACCAGAGTCTAAGCACTGAACCCAGAGGCATTCTATCCGGAAAATAGCCCATTAATTTCTACTCCATTAAGCAGATCGTCAATCCACCCTAATACATTACCCCAAACTTCAGGTTCCCAACTGAAAGCAATTTCTATTGAGGATCTCATCAAGTATCTTCATCCACTGGCTTCTCTCTATCCATCCTTATTAGCAATATCTTGAAAAATGTGTCAACTTCCCTTTCATTGAAGTGTCGACTCTACCAATCCAGGATTTTCGAAATGCCCTGCTATATTCTTGTTGTCAGGTTAGCTGGCCAATCATTCCCAGTTTCCCTTTCTTAAACTATTGGATTTCATTTTCTACTTCCTAAGTAGAACCATTCCAGAATACAAGGAATTTTGGAAGGTCAAAACAAATGTATCCATATTTTGCTTTCAGGGCACCGGGCAGAGGATTATTTCAATTCTTCTTGAATTTTGTCTTTACTAATACCAGTCTGAAGTGCTTCACTCTCATTAGATCTTTGGCTTACCATCATTTCTGAAATGCTTATTTGCCTAGAAATAGGATTTCAAGTGTGTCAGAACTTAAATGGCTCTCCTCATGGCAGCCACAGAGAAAGATGCCATGCAGGCGATAAGAAATGCAGCGATCACTTGTGTAGCTGCGTAGGTCTACAATCCCTCCAGTGCAATGGTCTGCCACAGTGGAGTCCTGAACCATGTCACTTCAAGGTGGGCTGACTGGCCAGGCCGTGATCACTCTGTGGAGCTCTGTCAAATGAACTGTGCAAAAAAATGCTGTGAACAATAAAGAGGCAACTAATGATGTTTCCCCATAATCCTGATCATTGAAAACTGATAATGGCAGATGGTGTGTGCAAGATGGTGATATCACAGTGCTGATCCTTGTATGATGTTCTCCTAGGTTTTTGTTTGAGTGTTCAATGAAGTTCACAGGTTACACACAGAAGCTCCAACTTCTGTTAACAATGGAGGAAACTGTGCAGCTTGTGACCCCATTAAGTGTGAATGACAGAGTGAAACATCATCCACACCAAGGTGAATTGCACCTGGATGGATACAATTATCCCTGGAAATGATCGCTAGCACAATCTAACACAATTTAAAAAAAACATTACTTTTGTACGTTTGGACAAGAAATAAGATGTCCAAATGGATCCAATTCCTAGGCCATTCTCTCTACAGAAAAGACAGAAAATTGTTGTTTAATGGTTCTTCCATTTTCACATCCTGCATTATAATTTCTCTTGTCACTGCCTCTAGGATTTACCTACATTAAACTTAACTTCACTGAATTTCTATTGAGAGACAATCGAAAAGAAGGGCCAATTTTAGACCTCTTTATGTAAACTGCTGCTTTATTTATTTGGTCCCTTGGTTCTCCTCTATTATTTATGGATAAACAAACATTTATTGATAATATTTTTTGATATATGCAGGAATTTGGTCTCCTTTCCTTATCTGACTTAAAAATGAATTAATTTCATTGTCATTTTATTCCCCCTCCCCCCGCCCCACCCCAACCACAGAGCTTTTGATACACTAATTGTTCTTTTGGTGTCAGAAGAACTGGTAAAATTCTAGCAAGGGCCTCAGAAACCCAAACAATGATATAATGCTGTCTGCACTTTGCAGTAGAACAGTACAGCACAGGAAAAGGCCCTTCAGCCCATGATGTCGGCGCCGAACATAATGACGAATTTGAACATAATGACGAATTAAACTAAATCTCTTCTGCCTCTATATGATCCATATCTTTCCATTCCCTGCATGTGTCCATCTAACAGTTTCTTAAACACTTTTTTACAACAGTAAAATTTCTGCATTACTTTGTTCAACTATCTGCACCTGCTTTAGCATTTGTCAGACAAATTATCCATGAAAAGTTCAGACTTCAAATTGAGATAAAGCAACTTAAAAATTGAAGGAAAAAGGCAATTTATCACTTCATATCACTTCATAGGACAACATACCTACACTCCTTACTTAGTTACCAGAACAAAAGACAAAGAACATGTTTCTCTTGACTAAAAATAATTAGCAGTAAAACTTAACTATTCTCAGAAATTTAACAATCTCCAGTTCAAAGTCTTTAATGCCTATTTAGAACCTAAAACTAAGACTCTATACTGATTCCAGAAGTCAAAACTAATGCAACGTCAAAAAGAAACTGCATTTTCTGAACAATGTGTTGCACAAACACAATACTCCGGATTGCACTACATTACTGGTGAGCAAGCAGTTCCAAACAGCAATGTCAATTAGCTGAAATATGTACATTGGCAAGTTGTGGGTTTCTGCACCTGCACACTGCAGCTTTAAAAGTACTGTACCCACTGGTGGTCAAATGCCCAGTTCCGAATTCACCACTGAATCTAGCAGCGGTCGTTAATCTTATTGGCATGGCCCCATTCATTTGAATAGGGTTGTCGACCTTCAAAAAGTTCAGATGCTTTTTCTGAATGTTAGTTAACGTTTTCAATTAAATTTTAAAATGTATTCAGATGTAAATTATCAAAAATGCATTTATTTTAACTTTTAAACTTATTTTCACTATTTCTAATCTCCTTGATATCAGAGGTCATGTCAGGGGCAATCCTTAAGCCGTCCAAGGGCCACTTGACTCTTTCAGCCTGCTCCTCCTCATGGAATGGCTGCAATCCTGTGGTTATTGTGTGCTGCACATTCACACAAACGTGTGACCACAAGCATCCCACAGGATACAAGCACAAGATCAGGATCAAGGACATTTCAATTCAACTCCTAGCTGACATATTAAATTATAATAGGAAAGCGATACAGGTTATTTAGACTTTTAAAACTGCATTATTAAATTGGCTGATCCAGGTTTTAAAAATACTGCATTTGCATAGAAGCTGGGAGGTGGAAAGAAAAATGGAGCCAACAGAAAATTCAGCAATAATACAATTTTCAATATTGTAAAAATAATACACCAAGGATGACTAAAAAGTTTTGTTTAGTTCATTCATAGGACGTGGACATGGCCAGCAATTTTTGTTCATTGCTAAGTGCCATAGAACTTGTGAGGCTGTTTCAGAGGCCAGTTAAATATCAACCACATTGCCATGGGCCTGGAGTCACATACATCTTTCTTTGAAAGGCTGTTTAAAGGAGCTATCCACTACAACTTTCCCCACAAACATCATTTTCTTTCCTTTGCAGGTTTTTAAATAAAGCTATCAGCAGAAAAAGTTCATTTTCTGTGTAAAACCAAGGCCAGATATACATGGGTCCAGATTGTGTCATGGACATCAAAGCTATTAATGTTCAATGGAAAAATAAATTGAATAGCAACTTCCACTTAGCATCACTTTCCAAGGAGCCTCAGAAGCTCTGCTGAAGAAAAAAATGTTCCTTGAACACATAAGCCACAGATCCTTAAGAGGCTAAAGAAATTCAGTTTGTCCCCTTTGACTCTGACCAACTTTTACCAATGCACCATAGAAAGCATCCTATCTGGATGTATCACGGCTTGGTACGGCAACTGCTCTGCCCAGGACCGCAAGAAACTGCAGAGAGTTGTGGACACAGCCCAGTGCATCATGGACACCAGCCTCCCCTCCTTGGACTCTTGTCTTTTCCTCTCGCTGTCTTGGTGAAGCAGCCAGCATAATCAAAGACCCCACCCACCCAGGTCATTCTCTCTTCTTTCCTCTTCCACCAGGTAGAAGACACAGGAGCCTGAGGGCACATACCAACTGACTTAAGGACAGCTTCTACCCCACTGTGATAAGACTATTGAATGGTTCCCTTATACAATAAGATGGACTATGACCTCACAATCTACCTTGTTGTGACCTTGCACCTTATTGCACTGCACGTTCTCTGTAGCTGTGACACTTTACTCTGTACTGTTGTTGTTTTTAACCTGTACTACATCAATGCACTCTGTACAAACCCAATGTAACTGCACTGTGTAATGAATTGACCTGTATGATCGGTATGCAAGACAAGGTTCTCAGTGTACCTCGGTACAAGTGACAATAATAAACCAATACCAAAACCACACTGACAGGAATCTCTAGATACCATAAACCTTTGCTCATAAGACTTGCTTATTCTTGCATCCTATCTCTCTTGCAATAAAAGCTAACATACCATTGTTTCCCAAATTGTTTACTGTTCCTGGAATGTTAACTTTGTGATCCATACCCAAAGACACCCAAATTCCACCTGCCCACCCTCACCAAGTGCCAACATTTAGCACGAACAGAGAAAATTAAAAAGTATATTTCAGGCTGGCAGATTGTTCGTTGCAGCATATTATAATGATCAATATTGGGCACTCAGCTGTTCACAATTTATCTCAATAACTTAGATGGGAAGACAGAGCACAAGGTACCCATGCTTGCTGATATTATAAAGCAGAATGGGAAAGTGAATTGTAAGGAGGATACACAGAGTCTGAAAAAGGCTCTGACAGTTTAAGAAATGTACTGGAAGGTGGAAGATAGATTATGATGTGGAATAAGTGCAAGGTTAAACACTTTATAGGAAGAAATAAAGAGAATTTTTTAAAAAAAGTGAAAAACTAGTATATGTGTACAGAGGGATCTAGGTGCGTCAGTTAAGGAAATGCAAAAACTAAACATGCAGGTATAGCAAATGGTACAATCAGCTGTTATTGCAAGGGTTTTGAAGTATAAAATTGAGGCAAAATAGATCTTTTGCAAGACCCTGTATGATAAAGATGAACTTTTGATCTCTCAATCTACCTCGTCATGACCCTTGCACCTTTTTTGCCTACCTGCACTTTCTCTGTAATTGTAACACTATATTCTGCATTCTGTTATTGCTTTTCCTTTTGTACTACCTTCATGTACTTATGTATGGAATGGTCTGTCTGGATTGCATGCAAAACAAAGCTTTTCGCTATATCTCGGTACAATAATAAATGAATAACCAAGAGCACATATGCATTTTAATTTGGTCTCCATGTCCCAGGAAGGATTCAGTGAAGTGTAATTTTACAAGCCCGATTCCTGAAAAACCGAAGTTGTCCTACAAAAAGGAAGCTCGTCTTATGTTCACTACACTTTAGAAGAATCAGGTGTGATATCATTGATTCATACATGAAGAGAGACTGACAGAATTAATGCCAAGAAGCTTACAGTGGCAAGTCCAGAGTGGAGGGGCACAGTGTAAAGTTAGGGGATCAAGTAGAAGGAAAAATTTCTTTATACATAAAGCTGCAAGTCTTTGGAATTCTTCATTTCAAAGGGCTTTGCACATTCAGTCATTGAGTACATTCAAGACTGAAATTAACAGATTTTCTTGATCGAAGGGATGCATGGACGAGGCACAAAAGTAGACAAGGCACATGATCAATAATGATCACATTGAATGGTGAAGAAGACACAAGGGGCACTCCATTTCAATTTTGTTTTAATTTAAAATCCACAAACATTTTAAGAGAGAATTTCCCATTCTTCATAGCAAAATGAATAGCCTCATGTTTCCCCATGTTACATACATCTCTGAATTTGTTCCTCACCTGTTAACCTGTCTAGACCCTCTTTGCAAACACTGAATGCTCCTCACAGTTCACTTTCCTTCAGAGCTTTTATCTTCATCGAACTCAGATATGTCAGTTTTTCCATCTAAGTCATTAATTATTAATACTGATCCTTCTGGCACCCCAGTTATATCAGCCTTACAACAACCCATTTATTACTCCCACAAAAGCTAAATATGACAAATAGTGGAAATATGAAATAAACAAAAAATGCTAGAATTACTTAGCAGATCAGTTAGCATCTATGGAAAGTGAAACAAAGCGTTTCAGGTTGATAATGTCATGATTAAAGGTCATGGACCCGAAATGCTAACTCTCTCTGATCAGCTTATTATCTCCAACTTTTTCTTTTATTCCTGTTTTGTGTCCTTTAACCAATCTATAACCCTAGCCCTTCCAAAAGGGAAACATTCCATATCCATAGGTCTCCCACATCTACTCTGCAAGTTACACCTTCAAAAAATAAGTCAAAACGCGATTTCCCTCTCATAAAACTATTATGATTGTGCTTATTCATAATATTTCCTATTAGCATGTTCTTAATGCTGAATTCAAGTATTTTCCTTTGCAGCTAATTAAGATTTGAAGCCATGTAAGGAAACAAGGCATCCAATTCTCATTAGCAAGCTCACATAAACAGACTGCCTTCCTCTCGATATACCGAGTGCAAATTACATTTGTCTAAGTATTTTTGCAAGTAGGACTTTTCCAAGATTTGAGGCTTTCATTAAGCATTTCATCCCTCCTCCCCCAACCCAAATTCAGGTAACCCGGCATAGGAAGATGGCAAAAAAATGAAAGGCAGGAACAAAACGTGCCATGATTTTTTTTAGAAAGAGGAACCTTTGAGATTTTTGGACAAGTCCCGTCCATTTTGCACAGCGAGGCGCGCGTTGCAGCAAAGGCGGGAAGCAAGGTGAGTGCCCGTCGCTTTCAGCCGAATGGAACGCGGCGCCGTTCAAACCGCGAGCTCGAGCGGCCCACTCAACCGTCATCCCGGGGCAGCGGCCTGCGCAGGGCCTCGGCTCAAAGGCCTTCCCGAGCCTGACTTCCCTCCCCCACCTGCATATTAGAAACCCGGAATTCTCTGAAACAAAACTCGGCACGGTATGCATTCTTAATTTCATGTGCACATTTAAAATTAATTTGTAGTTATACGTGGAGTTAAGCAAATGCTTGCAAGTCGCCTGCACAGGTTTTATTCAGGGGGTTGGTGTATCGCTGCTCAAATGTTCCTCTGCACGGCGAGCGGAGTGAATTGGTAACTTGAACAAAACATCCTCCTTGTATTTAAAAATACTTTAAAAATAAAGACAAACCTTAAGGCCTAGGAAAAGAAACGCGTAAAATACACGATAAAGCCCCTAGGCCGAGCGTCCCCATTCCCGCCGAAATATTTTCCTCCAGCAAATGAAACATTCATTTGCAAAAATAAATGGGAATACAAGATTTTCTAAAAAAAATTGCAGTTATTCACATTTTTAAAACATCGGAGATGAAATCTCCAACACCCACAACAAGGTGTCAGGGGCAAGTCTTAGTTGCCAATGCAGATTTATTTTTTTTGGGCGTTGAGCAACGTTCGTTCTTGCCAAGCGAACCCACTCTTCTGTTTATTTAAAAAACATATTTAGTAGCTTTATGTGCTTACCTCCCTTGATGGGCGGCAGTGGAGTCTGTAGATCCTTGGCGTCCGTTAATCCTGTGTACGGAGCAGGAAAGGGAAGCTCTTTCTCGCTCTCGCAAAACCCATTTGAAAATACAAACCCAGCCTATCAGCAAAGGAAAATGATCAGAGCAGGGGAGGATAGGTTAACAGAGGGGCGAATTACAAAAGACCCAAGTTTCCCCACGCACAAAAACAAATTAAAACCAACCGTTGGCACGCATTTCGTCGGCAGGCATCCAGCAATGTGGGATAAGTTGTCACCTGCTTTGTGCCACTTGGTCGGATAATGTAGATGCATCCTATTGTACATCTCTATCTGAGTCACCTCTGCGTCGAAATGGTTGTGCCTTTTCTTAATAAAACTGGGTGGGATCAACGGAACAAAAAAAAAGCAAGTCAAAAATGCTTCCTTGAGCGAGGGGCTCAACTACACCAAACAAAGGAAAAGGTACAATACCTCCGGCATGATTATTCTCAACACTGGTGCCCCACAAGCCTGCGTCCTCAGCCCTCTACTCTACTCCCTATACACCCACGACTGTGTGGCCAGATTCTGCTCTAACTCCATCTACAAGTTTGCAGATGATACCGCCGTTGTGGGCCGTATCTCAAACAGCGATGAGTCGCAGTACAGGAAGGAGATAGGGAGTGTAGTGGAATAGTGTCATGACAACAACCTTTCCCTCAATGTCAACAAAACTAAAGAGCTGGTCGTTGACTTCAGGAAAGGGGGCGGTGTACAGATACCTGTCTACATAAATGGTGCTGAGGTCGAGAGGGTTGAGAGCTTCAAGTTCCTGGGTGTGAACATCACCAACAGCCTGTCCTGGTCAAATCACGTAGATGCCATGGCCAAGAAAGCTGACCAGCGCCTCAGGAGGCTAAAGAAATTCAGTTTGTCCCCTTTGACCAACTTTTACCAATGCACCATAGAAAGCATCCTATCTGGATGTATCACGGCTTGGTACGGCTACTGCTCTGCCCAGGACTGCAAGAAACTGCAGAGAGTTGTGGACACAGCCCAGTGCATCACAGACACCAGCCTCCCCTCCTTGGACTCTGTCTTTACCTCTCGTTGTCTTGGTGTAGCAGCCAGCATAATCAAAGACCCCACCCACCCGGGACATTCTCTTTTCTCTCCTCTTCCATTGGGTAGAAGATACAGGTGCCTGAGGGCACATATCACCAGACTTAAGGACAGCTTCTACCCCACTGTGATAAGACTATTGAATGGTTCCCTTATACAATAAGATGGACTATGACCTCACAATCTACCTTGTTGTGACCTTGCACCTTATTGCACTGCACGTTCTCTGTAGCTGTGATACTTTACTCTGTACTGTTACTGTTTTTACCTGTACTGCATCAATGCACTTTGTACTAACTCAATGCAGCTGCACTGTGCAATGAATTGACCTGTACGATTGGTTTGTAAGACAAGCTTTTCACTGTACCTCGGTACAAGCGACAATAATAAACCAATACCAATACCAATACAAATTGACAGTGGTTGAGTTACCAGACAGGTAACTCAGAGATGTGAGTGCAAGTCCCACCAAGGCAGCTGTGACATTTAAATTCAGATTAATAATCTGTAATTTAAAATTATTCCAAATAATTATTGATATTCACATAAAACTAATCTGGTTTGCTGACATGTGATTCCAGATCAGCAACAATAACTCTTAGCTGCCCTCTACAATGCAAGCCATTTATTTGCATTAAATTAAACAGACCACCTACCACCGAATTTGAGCATAGTTGTTCCCAGCCCAGTTCACCTTGCAAATGATTACTTACAAACATCTGGGAACTGGTATCTATAGTAGGAGACTCCTCCACCACAATCCCTGGGTATGCCCAGGAATGAGTATTTTTGGCTGTCCTCAACAATGACTCTAAATCCTATGAAGCATCAGAAGGAAACCTGATTATCATCCACTGTTCTGCCTTACATTATGAATCAATGATCCTTCATATTGAACAACATTCGAAGGAATCACTGAAAGTAGTAAGAGTGGGGGAATCCAGGCATGTACTTTCTCTATGGGACATGTTTCTAGATCCAGGGGAGGCATTTGCAGCTCATGTTGTGAATCTGAGGAACCCAGTGAGACAGTAATTTTAGAGCGTTCTTGGACCACGTTAAGGGACACATTGGTTTGTGAATTAAGTGATGAGTGCCTACTTAATGAAGGCCAAACTCTTTAATGCTTTAGATCGTATTTTTTTAAAGGTGAGTAGAATTGATATTTCAGTGGAAATGACATTGAATAATGTGAAAGAGTTTCAGTCAGCTCAAGGTGCAGACATGAACCTATGAGGTGCAGGGGTCAGGGATGTCTCGGAGTGGCTGCAGGGCATCCTAAAAAGGGAGGGTGAACAGCCAGTTGTCATGGTGCACTTAGGTACCAATGACATAGGAAAAAAGTGGGATGAGGTCCTACAAGCCGAACTTAGGGAGTTAGGAGATAAATTTAAAAAATAGGATCTCAAAGATAATAATTTCAGGATTGTTACCTGTGCCATTTGCTAGTCAGAGTAGGAGTAGCAGAATAGTTAGGATGAATATGTGGCTTGAGCAGTGGTGCAGGAGGGAGGGTTTCAGATTCCTGGAGTATTGGAACTGGTTCTGGGGGAGGTGGGACCAATACAAACCAGATGGTCTACACTTGGGCAGGACTGGGATCAATGTCCTAGGGGGATTGTTTGCTAGAGCTGTTGGAGAGGGTTTAAACTAATATGGCAGGGGGATGGGAATCCATGCAGAAAGACAGGGAAGCAATGCAGAGACCAAAGCAGAAGTTAGAAAAGAGAAAAGTAAGAGCTGAGTACAGAAAAGTCAAATGCAAAGCACACAAAGATTACTCGATTCTAAAAGGACAATGAATGTAAGGACACTTTATCTGAATGCCCGCAGTATGATTTAGTGGCCATTACAGATTAAGTGGTTGCAGGGTGGAGATGATTAAGAATTAAATATCCAAGGGTATCAGGCAATATGGGAGGATAGGCACAAAGGTAAGGGAGGTGGGGCAGCACTCTTAATTAAGGATGAGATCAGGGCGATAGTGAAAGATGATATAAGATCTAAGGAGCAGAATGTTGAATCCATCTGGGTAGAGATTAGGAATTGCAGTAGCAGACAGAAATCCTTTCTTTCAGAATTATTTGCTCTGCCTCTAGTTTAGTACCATGAAGTAGAGAAGAGAAAGACACCCAAGTAAACCAGTAGTACAAGCAAATATGAAAGGTGTCTGGAAAAATCAGGAGCTAAATCATAAGCTAATACCAGGAGAGGACTTGGCTGTAGCTACGGCAGTGACCCAAAGACAAAGTGAAATGCATCAAAAACCAGAAGCATGGTCAATGTGCCTTTATATTATTTGTTGGAAACCTGAACTCTGGAATGAAGAACTGAAAAGAACGCTGAAATGACTATTTCACTGAAAGGAACTTCCAGTTGTTGACGTCTGGATTGAGTCTCACAGGAAATATGGGTATGTAGACTTAGAGGAGTAACTGGAAAGGACATTGGACCTCAATGGGAACAAAGTGTCGGGACAGGTACTCAAACTTGACAAAGCAAATAGTAAAGGAAGCAATAACAGGTTGCATATATGGGTTGTATATGCAACCCGTCAGGATACTTTCGATAGTGGATCTGTAGAAGTTCGAGTGAATCCTCATGAACATGTCGACTCTTCTCAGATGCCTAAGAAAGTAGATATTCTGATGCGCTTTCTTGATCACTGCATTAGTTGAAGGGACCAGGTGAGGTTGCTGGTGATATGGATGCCTCAGAACCTGAAGCTGTTGACCATCTCTACAGCAGCACCGTTGATGAGGAAAGGGTTGTGTTCACCACCACTCCCTCACTCCGCTTCCTTAGGTAAACAACCAACTTTTTCATCTTGCTAACGTGAAGGGCTTGGTTGTTCTGACATCATGACACAAGGTTCACGATCTCTTTCTTGTACTCCACCTCATCATTGTTGTTGATCTTGCCGAGTACAGTGGTATCATCAGCGAACCTAAAGATCGAGTTGCTGCTGTATCTGACTGTAGGTTCTCATGATTTTCAAGTTGACACAATGCACAAAACTGTAAAATAATCTGTTGGCGAAGATGTAAAATTAGTGAAGTAAGGATTGAAAATGTCAAACACTTTGCAACATAAAGATAATCCATTAGCAGAGAAAAGGAGAGAAATATAGGTCTTATGATTTATCCAATGAAAAAGGATGCACCTTGGAAAAGCTTGATCAGGATAAACATAAGAATGATAATGATAACCCATGACCATATCCTATTGCCTTAAAAAGTGAAAATGAATAATCATTCAACATATATTCAGTTCATTGTGTGGCAAGCTGGCACAACAGTTAGAGCTCTAGGGACCCAGGTTTGATCCTGATTTTGAGTGCTGCATGTCTAGAATTTGCATGTTCTCCCAGTGACTGTCTACATTTCATTCCACATCCTTTGATGTGCTAGTAGGTAAGTGGCTACTGTAAATTACACATCAGTGTAATTTAGTGGTAAAGAGAATCAAAAGTGAATTGATGGCATATATGAAGGGAATAAGATGCAAGAGTACAGACAAGTAAGGAGAAGATGGGTGGGAATAGGACGAACTGGATTGCTTCCTGAGAGCTGACACACACCTGATGGAGCAAATAGCATCCATCTGTCCTGTTACAAGATTGTTGAAAGACCTCATTCATCTGATAGTAAAGCTCTTCTGAAAAGTACATCTAAAGATATCCACCTGCTAAACCTGATTATCAAGAAAGTTGCCAGCAAAAATCAGAAACTACTTGAATGATTGATCAAACAGTGGAGTTGCAGTTTTAGATCACAATCCTGTGTTTAATAAACATGCATTTTCTTTGGATAATGTTTCCATTTTGGCAAATGGCAGAGGTCATGACAATTAAACATAGTCTTGGTCTTCATTGTTCTCTCTGACTTGCTTCATCTTTTTGTACTTTTGGGAATGTGATATCCTGGTTCCAGTTTCTGTGATTCAGGCAGGAACACTTCATTGAAGCACATCTTGGAAGATCAAAGAATCAAGTGGCTTGTTTGTGGGTTCCCCCATGATTATGTATCATCAAGAAAATGGCCCTGGGAAATACAATACCGTGCATTGCTAGTTAAATAATGAAATTTTTGTGGTTTGTTTTCTGGGCACTTTTTGTGAATTAGTTTTGAATATTAATGGAAGAGTGTTCTCTATTTTATTGAAAGCAATAATCATAAATAATATTCAAATGAACTCCCATTATATTTATTTTTATATTAAGAACATAAAAAATAGGAGTAGGTCCATCTAATCTTTTGTGCCTGCTATGCCATCCAGTAAGGTCATGGCTGATCTTTTATCTCAGTGCCACTTTCCTACACTAGCTCCATGTTCATTGATTCGCTTAAATATTCTAATAAAGTGTCTCACATATTCTTCTGTATTTGATACAAAAATCTCAGATAATTTCTCAGCTTTATTACTGGATGCTATGTTCTGGAGAATCTTTGATCTGTATATATCTTTTGTTAATATTGTTTTAAAAATATACCACCTTGACAACATTTGTTTTCTCCCAGACTCTCCTGTTCCCCCACACATCCCAAAAGTGTGCTGCTTGGTAGGTTGGTTGTTTACTGTGGGTTGTCCCTGGTGTGAGTAGGTGGTAGGAGAATCAGGGTGGAGTTGATGGGCTGAATATATTCCCATGTCATGGGAAATATGAAAAACATAAAATTTACTAATCTGATTTGGAATAATAATTACAAAAACTGCACAATTTGCCATTATGGATTCTACCAATAGCTAATGATAGCAAACATGTAAATTTAATTAAGTGATCACTGGTTCTCTATGCCTGATCCCCACAGTTATTTTGCCAAGACTATTGCATGAAGGGGAATTTCGATTCATGTTTCAGATTCACACCTGCACATCAAACAAACCAAAATTACAGGATTAAAAAAAATGATTATAATATGTCAACTTTCAAACTAATTTAATGAGGATTAAAGTGCTTTATGTTTGTACCTTTTCACATTTGATATTACATCCGCCATCTGCTCATCTGTGGGACATGGTATGACATGTTCCTTGACATTTCCAAATAATACCATTTTTATTAAATAAGCCACAACCTTAAATACTTTGGTACATTTTGTTGTAAATTATTGGAAAACCTATAACTTGGCAAGTTCTAGATTCCAATTCTTTTTAATTAGACATAATTAGGCATATATGTCCTAATATATGTTACTTAATGTAAACCCATAGAGAACTTCATCAATTTTTCCACTATAAATGTCTGCATTCACAATAATGGTGAACTATTGAAACTTGCCATGTTGCGGTTATGTCCAGCACCCGGAGGTGTAACTGTGTTGAAGGGAGTGATCTTGCATTATAAATTTACCAAGCAAAATCTTTCAAGGCACTATTTAATAATGTGCCAGATTGCAATGATCTGGCCTGTACCACAGTCACTTTCTGCACAGCTCTAGCAAATTGCCAGTGTCACTGCCATGGCCCATTCCATGAGGCCCTGTGGAACTAAACCACAGGAACTAAGGCCTCATCCATGACCTATTAACTCTCTCACTGTTTCAAATCTCAGATGACCAGAAATGTTTGGAAGCAGTTGAAAAATATTTTTTAAAGATTATTATAAAAAATTTTTAAAAAGTAAAATGATAAATGTACTTAAAATGAAATCTTTTTGATTAAATCATAAAACATAATATTGAAATCAAGAAAAATAAATAAAAGCATACTTTAACTTTAAAATGAGGGTTGGTGACCCTATTCCAACGAATTAGGATGTGCCAGATTTGGCTGGTGTAAATCTACACAGTGTATCCAGCCCTTCAGCTCAGCAAGTTATTGAACACTAGACTCAATGTTGAGTCCAGTGCCAGAGTTAACACTCTGCTGCATGTGCAACTGACCTCCAGTGCACTCTCAATTTGCACACATCAGGTTACAGGCACAGGAGTCCGCTATGTGCTGCATTTCTTTGTGGATTCACTGGTGTTACGAACCAGCAACAAAAGAAACACACTGAGTCATGATTCAGTGTTAAAAACTACTTTATTAGTAACTACTTATGATAATAAGAAAAATAAAAGTAAAAATGTTAGACCTTGAACATTAACCCCAAAACTAAACTCGTGTGTGTGTGGCAAAGTCCCAAACTCCAAGTCCAGGAATGGTTATTAAAGTTCAGTTCAGCCAGCCATAAGGTGAAACATGAGCAAAGGCTTCTTCAACAACCCCCCGTTGTCTGAAGATAAAACCTAGATGTAGAGAGAACATAGAAAGTTATTACGAAATCCAAATGTTCCATGATGGAACCCAAACGACACCTCAGTGTTTACTCGGTAGTGACTTCCTCACCCTGAAAAGCATCCGAATCGTGGTCGTCCACACAAATACCTGTTTCCCTCTACAGGTCAGTAACAAAGTGAACTCCACTGGATTTCTCCCAATTTGCATACGTAGATTGTAGTAACAGACACAGTTATTGTTTCTCATCCATCGATAGAGAAAACAAGCAGGCTGGTGTCTCTCTCTCTTTTCTCTCTCTCTCCTCTCTGACTGACTTCTTCAACAATGTCATTACGTCCTTTATCTTCTGTTGACGTAAGCATGCCACACACACACACACACACACACACACACACACACACACACACACACACACACACACACACACACACACACACACACACACACACCACTATGCTCTATCTTAAAGGGACATTCACCTAGTCCGTGACAACTGACAAGCCATCTAGGCATTCCATTCCAATGTGCTCAGATTGTGTTGTTTTAGAGTGGTGACAGACTTACACCTACATATCCTGGACTAATGATTCCTTGCCCTTCAACTCTCTTGCACTTAACTGTAAGCATCAACAGGGAATACTTATCCTCTGGAAATAGATGTTTGAAAATGATCATGGTGTTTTTTGTTAAGAGGTTTCTTAAAATACTTTCATAGGTTGACTTGATGTGGCAACAGATTATGCCATGAAAATTTAATTGAAAATAAAGGACCAATTGAGGAAGAAGTTCAGAAGTTAGAAGTATCTTTAATAATCAATAGCATGTATATCACATTGTTTTTATTCTGTGGTAGTTGTCTAAAATATATAGGATTTTCCAAAATACATAGGGAATGGAGCTGA
This sequence comes from Pristis pectinata, assembly GCF_009764475.1. NCBI lineage: Eukaryota > Metazoa > Chordata > Chondrichthyes > Rhinopristiformes > Pristidae > Pristis > Pristis pectinata. Next base: position 14,194,488 of record NC_067434.1, on the reverse strand, counting down.
TGGGAATGCTGTGAGAGCCAGCATAGACTCAATGGGCCAAAAGACCTTCTCCTATGTTGTTAGAAATATATATGAAAAAATATATGAAACCATAATCAGGCTGTATGTAATCATGGCAGTGTAACCAACTCAAATACTAATCTAAAACATGTATGAATCCAATTATGTATTTCAGATACTGAATACTGATATTTCTCAACACTAATTGATATTTGTATTTGTTCGTCAAAACAAAATTTGAGGATTATTTCTATCATATTCTCATTTATACCCATGGTTTATGAGAGGTAATTTTGACATAGCCAATAATGACTGCAATTATCTGCCTAAATGCAGAATTTCACCAAGGAAGATCTCAATAAGCTTTTGAGTTTGCTGGAGGAGAGGCAAGATCATTCACAGATCATGGCCAGAAGTACAGCACCCTGGAAAGTCAGTGCAGAAAGTCATGGTGAAGGTTGCTGAGATCTTAAACATAAACTCAGCTAACCACTACTGTGGATTAAGTTAACTGGCCTTATGCTTGCTGACCAAGTTTGCACTTCTAGCTGAATTTAGATTTATTTATCCATTTTAGAGTTCAAATGCTTTTAGCACCACTTCTTCTGAGTGCAACATATGGAGTGTGAATTTTAGTGGGCAAGGAGTTAATTTTATTTTTACTTTAAAAATGCATTTATTTAATTTAGTTCTGAAAGTTCTCCTAATTTCTTGCTTTAGATTTCAGTGGTATATCATGGTGAACAGGTAACCTTTTAGTCTCCCAGGTAAAGTCAGGTGACTCAAAAGCAGTGGTGTTGGGGTACCCTCAGGCCTTGCACTTAAATAACAGATGCAAGTTCACATGTTGATAAGAGCAAACCAACTGCAACATCAGGGCCACTTAAATTGGAAGAATGAAAAGGAAAGTACAGATCCTTCCCAGGTTACAGCAGGGTTCCATTCCTGTTAACTCTTCGTAACCTGAACAGTTTGCAAGTCAGAAATGTGGCTGTGAACTGAGTTCCCACCCTGCAGCAGTCAGCAAATCCATCCCTCCGGTCTCCCAAATGCTCGTTTGTATATGCAGGCTGTACATAAGTCAGGTGTCTGTAAGCTAGGGAGAAACTGTACTGGTAATAGGAAACAGTGTGGTTGGAGGGATAGATGCTGTTCATTGTCACAAATGCTGAGTTAGTTGATTGGCACCAGAGTTAAGGATATCTTTTTGAGGCTGGAGAGGGATGTGGGAAAAGATAGATCCAGTAGTCACAGTTTATGCAGAAACTACTTGCATAACTAGAACAAAACATGATGTTCCACTGAAGGAATATCAACAGCTAAGGTCTAAGTTAAGTGCAGCCTTTGCATTACTTGAGTCACTTGCAAATTGATTTGGGTTCATAAAATTCAGTAGTGTGTGAGAAATGGATTTCAATTTATGGATATTGGTACAAGTAGTGGGGAAAGAGGGAGAGGTTCTGTTGGGATGGAGTTTACTTCATTCAGGCTGGGATCAGTGGCCTAGTAAATAACTAGGTTCACATATAAGGCCTTCGACAAAATGGCTGTGCCAAAAAGAATGAGACTCGTACAACTGGGATGAATATACTACAAGAAGATATGTGGCTTAATGGATGAAATTTGCCAGAGTTTTAATGGGTTTGTTGAAGTAATTTGTGACTTGTTCTGTTATCACACTCAGATGTCAAGGTCTATAGCTTGATCTCTGTGCCCAGAAAGGAGGTGCAGTGGCTCATTGAACTGGAATTCTGTCCTGGGGTGCTGAAAATCTTAATTAGTTAATATTGCCCAAAAAGCTGTGATCCAACTGTTCACTTACAGTCAGAGGTCCCTACCATGAGCTGCTCACTTGTTGTAGCCACTAATGCTGTTTAATCATCCAGTTGTTCCCAGTTTCCTAATGGGCTTAAGCATATGTCAGAATCTGAGCTCTAACACTTGGAAATACAATTCACATGTGTCCTTTTTGTCTTCACAAGTGTTGCCTTCAGCATGAGCACACATATGCATGCACACATGCTTTTGAGAACCCACTGAGGCACAATGAGAAACCTGCGCATATTCTTGCTCTCAACACACAGAAGTCAAAGAAAACATGCTGCACTTTCCTATAATATTTAACATTTAACTTTCAAGCTGAATTTGCAAGGAACAAGTGACTGACCCAACAAAAAGAAAGGGATCTTCCCAGGTTCTGAACCTAACCAAGCTGGAGGTGAGAATAATCAATCTGATTTACATTGAAGCAACCCAGGCTCGTGCTGCTGGTACTACAGAGGAAGCTATGGATCTCGCAGCAGTCATGTATCTAAGGGATCCTCACCATCCATTCCTATCTCCCTATTGCAATATATGTTATGTCAATATGTATCTGGATGTTTGCTGGCCACCTACACAAATAGGCTCTTGTTCTCTCATAATTACCTGCCGACTGTCTCCCCTCAACTCTCTCCAATAATGCCAAACTTAAAGGAGCAGCCTTCCAGCAGATTGGCAGCAGTCACAGTGGGGACACTGCTCTGTAGTTGTGGGTCATTGAAAGAAGTGGAAGGGATTAAGCACTGAAGTGCTTAATTAGTTCACATGTTGATGCAGTGGGGTTTATTCATATTTATAATTCAATTACATTTAGTAGTTTTTTTTCCCCAGTCATTCAGGTGTTACAAATCTAGTGGCAGGTACAAATGAGGTATAAAGTATGTGTGGAGCTTCATGGGAGATGAAATTGCATCTTCTTCCCCCTGGAACTTTTATCAGTTTTTTAAGGTTCCTAAAGCTTAGTCACCATAGGTGAACCTCAGAAATAATTAAGAACCAATAAAGAAGGATATTTCCATTCCTTTTCATCAAGAAGATGGAGTGCTACAGTTGTGTCTGGAGTCACGTGACTAGTGGCAGGGAAATGCATTGTTCCCTCATAGCTAATTCCATTCATACCATTCACAAGAACCACATGATGAACATTTCCTACCATGGCTTGATCTATTGCTGTTAAGTTAATTAAAACTTGGAGGTGGAGAGTTATTGCACATACATTGTTAATGAAACCAATGTCAATATTGACTCTGTCTTTATTGCTTCAGAAGGTAATACAAATTATTTCTCAGTTTGTAAACAACTAATGTCCCATAAATTGAGGCTGGATTGTTGAGAATCCTAGCCCCATCAGATTTTGTATAAATAGTAAGATGAATGGACATGATACCCCATGAAATGGCCAACTGTAATGGTTTCCTTTCTTGGCCTGTTTTCTTAATCCTTTATAATGTGATGCTACAGAGAGCTCCAAAATTACTATATAATCCTCATTAGCAAGGTTGCCTGCAAAGATGGATGCGTGTTTCCCTAATTGATGTCACTGCTTTTGAAGAGTTTGCATTGCATTTGCTTGTTATTGTTTTCACCTGCACCATTTTGGCTTCAAATGTAGTTCCATTAGTGCAAATGCAACTATAGCAATGCACTGAGATTTTGGGCATCACAAAGTCCATTAGCTCAGTATACCATTAAATGACTTCAGTAACTATAACTATTCCATATATTGTCCAATTGCAGGTCTAAGCTGCTGACCTGCACAGTGAGAACTACCTGTACTTCAAAAAGACCAGTAAAATAATTCAAGCTTGGCCAATTACATTACTATAAAAATTGCAAAGTATATTTAGTGAATACATTTGAAATCTGTAAGGATTTTTAATAGAACCAAATGCTTGCAAGGAAAGAATACTTTCTGATTGCTGCAGAGGATTACCATAACCACAGCTGTAACCAGTGAAGCCGCACTTGGTCTTGTGCTCATTATGATGATCATAGGTTAGCCTCGCGAGAAACTAAAAACTTTAGAAAGTAAGGTTGTTCTCCATGTATCCCCATTATTTTACTTCTCTTCATTCTGGGTCCAGTAACACCATGTCAGAAGCTAATGACGGCCTGTGTGATCTTGCTGAACACTTTCATACAGACAAGATTAATTCTTTCAGTAGTGTTTGTATGTGAGATCCTGTGTAATTGAAGGGAAGAGTGAGCATATTAAAATCACCTCTTGTCATGAACACTTTGGAATGACTTTGTGGTAGGTGGAGCTGATTGGTTCCACATTGGTAAGTCTTCATGCTGGGCACTGAGTTCATGGACCAGCACCTTCAGGAGAATTTTTGGACAATTAAGTTGTCCCAAATAGAGAGGTCCTTCCTCTGATGCCAACTACCTCAATGTCTTCCTAGAAAATTGCATTTGTAAGAACATAAGAAATAGGAGTAGGCAATTCAGCTCTTCACGCCTCCTCTGCCATTCTTCAAGATCCTGACTCAGCACTATTTTCTAGCACATTCCCCATATCCCTAAACTCTTACTGTTCAGAAATTTATCAATCTCTATTTTAAATGAATGCAACAACTGAGCCTCCATTGCCCTTAGCAGTGGAGGAATAGAGTTCCAAATGTTCACCATACTTTGAGAGAAGAAATTTCTCCTCATCTCAGTCCTCAATGGCATACCACCTATTCTGAAACTCTGCTGCCTGGTCCTGGACTACTCAAACAGGGAAAACATCCTCCCTTCATCTAACCTGAGAAGCCCTTTAAAATAATTTTGTAAGTTTGGATGAAACCTTGTCTCATTCTTCTAACTTCTAAGGAATGCATTCCCAGTCTACTCAGTCTCTCCTCTGGCAAACCTGATGGCTTTGGAGCCAGTCTAGTGAATCTTTGCTGCACTCCCTCTATGGCAAGTATAACATTTCTTAGGTAATGAGATCCAAACTGTGAAATCCAGATACAGTCTCATCAAGGCGCTTGCATTTACCCTCCTAATTGCTTGTTGGATCTGCATGTTGGCCTTCGATGACTTGTGTACAAGCACACCTTGAACCCATTGCACATCGATACTAACTGATATTTCACCATTTAATAAACACTGTTTTTCTGTTAGGTATACCAAGGTGGATGGCTTCACATTTTTCCACATTATTTTCGATCTGCCATGGTCTTGCCATTCACTCATTTTGTTTCTGGAAGCCTCTTCCGCCTCTGTATTCACACCCCCACCAAGTTTAGTATTGTCAGAAAACTTGTAATAAACTTTTGCCCCCCTCAGACAAATCGTTGATATTGATCATGAATAGCCAAGGCCTTGTTTCAAGCAGTATCCAAATAATTACAGCCTGCCAGCCTGAGAACAATCCATTTACTCCTCCTGTTTGCTTTCCATCCAGTAACTAGATCTCAATCCACGTCGTTTCATGCACTCAAACCTGTTGATCATGTGAGACTTTATTGAAAGCCTTCCAAAAATCAAAACACATCACACCCATTGTTCCCTCTTATCCTAGTAGTGACATCCTGAAATAATACCAGAAGATTAGCCAAACATAATTTTCCCCACATTTGCTCAATCCTACTATCCTTTTCAAGGTATTCTGCAGTTACATACTTCATTATGGACTACAGCATTTTTCCTACACTGATGTTATCTTCACTGGTTGCTAGATCCCTGTTTTTCTTTGCTTCCTCTGCCCTTTCTTAAATAATGGGGTCACATTTGCTAATCTTCAATCCACATGTATAAGTCCAGAATTTACAAAACTTTAGAAAGTGATTACCAGAGCATCCACTTTTTCTAAAGCCATGCCTTTCAAAACTCTGGGATGTAGAACATTGGGATTTATCAGCTTTCAAGCTCATCAATTTCTCTAATACTATTTTTTATATAATACTTAGTTCCTTCAGTTCCTCATTGTCATTAGACTCTTGATTCTCTGTTGTATCTGACAGTTTTACGTGTCTTCTGTGAAGTAATCATTTCATTTGTCCAGTATTTCCTTAATCCCCATGATAAATTCTCCTATATCTGCCAAGGTCCACATTTGTCCTTGTTATCCCTTTCCTTTCTTTGTACTTGTAAAAATTTCTGCAGTCTATTTTTGTGTTTCTTGTCAGTCTATCCATATCCTATTTAGCTTTACTTTATCAATTTCTTTGTCCTCCTTTGTTGAGTTCTAAAATGCTCCCAATCATCAAGCCTTCTGGAGTCTATAATCAAGGAAGGAAAGGAGTTTAATGGAGGAAAGTGTGAGGTAATTTATTTATGCAGGAGGAATCAAAAGGCAGACTATTATGTAAATGGTGAGAGACTGCAAATTAGTTAAGGACAGAGAGATCTAGGTGCTCTTGTGCATGAAACACAAGAAGTTCAAATGTAAGTGAAACACGTAATTAAGAAGGCAAATGGCAAATTGGCCACTATTGCCGGGGGGTTGGAGTTTAAAAATAGAGATGTATTGATGCAATTGCAGGGGGTATTGTTGAGGTGGTACCCTAAGTACAATGTACAGTTTTAATCCCCTTTATTTAAGAAAGAAGATGAGATAGTCTTGAAGAGATTCACTAAGCTAATTCCTGCAGGAAGAGGGTTGCCCCATCACGAGCAGGTAAAAAAGTTACATGTGTATTCTTTGGAGTACAGAAGAATGAGGAGTGATCTTGTTGAAATGTATTAGACCTTAAGCGGGCATGAGAAGATAAGATAAGAAGATAAGGTAGAAGTTGTGGCACTTTGACTATTGGGAGAGGCTTGAATGAGGGGACGTAGTTACAAGATAAGGTGACAGTCACTATAAACTGAGATATGTAGGAATTTTGTCCCACAGAGGGGATGCTATAACACTGGAGGTATTGAAGGAGGAGGTTAATAACTTTTTTGAAAGATCAGGGAATTAGGGTTGTGTGATACTGGCACAAAAGGCCTGGAGCAGATCAGCCATAATAATTTGTAATGGTGGGGAATGTTTAAGGGACAGAGTGGCCTACTCCCATTTTATGTTTTTTTGTGTGTTCTTATACTGCTGTTCCTTCTGCTTTATGAGCCTCTTCCGTTGATTTCCCTTGTCAGCCATAGACAAACTACCTTTACTTATGAGTTTTTGTGCCTTAAACAAAATATATTTTTTCCAACTTAAGTGCCATTTCGTTAAGTTCGAGAATGCCATCATGTATTCTCCCAATCAACTGCATTCAACCCTCCTGTTATCCCTTCAGAGTTACCTTTGTTTGGATGTAAGATCCTGATTTTGCACTGAACTTACATCACTTTCAAACTGAATCTATTAGTTGATTCTTTCTCTTTACACAAACAAGATCCAAAACAGTCATTTCCCTGGTTGCTTCCTTAAAGCTGGATTATCATGACATAATATGAAGGTGATTTCAGAAATTTGTTAGGAGAAACAGAGCTAGAAAAAAATTTCTGACAAAAGCTTCTAATATTTTGATTAAACAGTAGTTTAGATATTAGATCCTGACTTTTTCAACACTTTGTATTTACCACAGTTTGCAACACAGTTATGATTTTTGGGTCACTTTGCATCATTCTGGAAATTTGACTAGCAATTTTCCCTTATGAAGAATGGAAATTAGATGACACTGTCCTGGGAGCAATCATCTGGGATAACTAAGTTTTTGTAGCATAGCATTGGACCTCAGTAAGGTAAGGTACCCTTCATCTTTTGGGGCCCCAATCAAGGCCATAGTACTAATTGGTTATGGACTCGCATCTCTGCCACCGACTTGCCTTTATTTCCCTGATCCACCAATAGGCTGAGATTATGAATTAGTTGTTTTAGATGAGGCCCTGAATCTCTGTTCCCTGCCAATTTACATCTGGCTGCAGCATGAACTAACCCAGACCCAGCTCTGTTTATGATAACATAAAAGCTGTCATGCCTGCCCTTCCAGCTACTTATCTAATTGCTTAAAAGACAGCACTGCTCTTCCTAGCTCTCAACCATTTATCTGATTGCTGATGCAATTTGAAGTTATAGAGTCATGAGTCATACAGCATGAAAACAGGCCCTTTGGCCCAATTGGTCCACGCCGACCAAGATTCCCATCTAAGCTAGTCCCATTTGCCCACCTTTGGCCCATATCGCTCTAAACCTTTCCTATCCATGTAACTGTCCAAGTACCTTTTAAATGTTGTTAATGTACCTGCCTCAACCACTTCCTCTGGCAGCTCATTCCATTTACTGACCACCCTCTTGGTAAAAAGGTTGTCCCTTGGGTTCCTATTAATCTCTCCCCTCTCACCTTAAGCCTATTCCTTCTAGTTCTGTGTGCATTGACCCTATCTGTGCCCCTCATGATTTTATACACCTCTATAAGATCATCCCTCATTCTCCCACACTCCAGTGAAAACAGTCCCAACTTGCTCAACCTTCTTCCATAACTCGGTCTCTCCTGTCCTGGCAGCATCCTTGTAAATCTCCTCCACACCCTTTCCAGCTTAATGACATCTTTCCTGTAGCAGGGTGACCAAAATTGAACACAATATTCTAAATGCGGCTTCACCAATGTCTCATACAACTGCAACATAATATCCCATCTTCTATACTCAATGCCTTGACTGATGAAGGCCAGCTTGCCAAAAGCCTCCTTCATCACCCTGTCTGCCTGCGACGCCACTTTCAGGGAACCATGTATTTGCACTCCCAGGTTCCTCCATTCTACAACACTCCCCAGGGCCCTACCATTGACTGTGAATGTCCTACCCTGATTTGTCTTCCCAAAATGCAACACCTCATACTTATCCGAATTAAACTCCATTTTCCATTTCTTGGCCACTTACCTAGCTGATCCTCTGATAACCGCCTTCACTGTCAACAACACCACCTATTTTAGTGTCATCTGCAAAATTACTAATTATGTCTTGTACATTCTCATCCAAATCATTTATATAGATGACAAATAGCAGTGGGCCTAACACTGACCTCTGGAGAACACCACTAGTCACGGGCCTCCAGTTCGAAAGACAGCTTTTCACTCTAAGGTCCTCATGGGGCCTATGATTTTTGTTTCTCTCTCTATCCCTGACCTTCCCCCAACCAACCCAAACTTGGTCTCAAACCCCAAACATGTGCAAACATGGTGAACATGTGCAACATTGGACACCACTGAAGTTGGCAGTGGCAGGCCCACCATCAAAATGGTTGTTCACCTACTGTTCTTACAACCATTGAGCACATCCAGTGCTTAAGTAACTGGCTGGAGACCACCATGATGTTTGGTACCTATTTTTCCAAATATTGAAAGGCACCTTCAGGGTTGTCTAGTCAGCAAAAATATTGTCTCAGCACATTAATGATCTGATACAATCAATTTTGTATGGCAGTATGCAAATTGTGCACACGTAAACAGATGTACACCAGTGTCATTAGTTGATGACCATTCTTAACAAGGAATCATTGGTTTGCAGTCAAAGCTTAGATGTAGTTGGCAGAGCAGAATAGTGCAGAATAAAGGCATCAATACTACAACCAAAGTATCAGGATGATGGATTGCCTCTGATCACATATCAGTTGAACATTAAGATTATGGAGACCTGTTTGGTTTCAGTATAGTGCAGAGATAATGTGCATAACTGGCTCAGGAATATACAGCTACACACAATGCAGTTTCGGAAAAGCCATGTGCTTTTTCCTTTGGAAAGAAAAAGTGTAATGCTGTTATCTGTTTTGAATAGAAAGCTTCAGCCATCTTCCTTACACCAAAATGCTTCACCCTGAGAAGAGCCAGAGATGTGCAAATGTTCATTGGCATTATCATCATATGAAGGCCTTCATACCTTGCCCTGCTTTAGTGATGCAGTTATGGCTACAACAAGTAGAATATTTTAGCAAAGTACATTGTTCCTTATTGAAATTTAGATTAGAGAATTGCTCCCTGAACACACTGAGCAGATATGGCTTTTCTGTATATTCTTCTCTCCCAATATTTTCTCTTTCTCTGTGTACTCTCATGTTCTTTCTCCCAAAGAGAAAGGTCACTAATGCACCCATGCTTTGAAAAGGTGAGTTGCATGGAAGCTTTGAAATCAGCCTTAACACTTGCTATGCTACTGCTTTTGCAATTCCCCAACAACTATGGAACTGTGGAACCCAAGCAACAGTCAGAAACAAATCAGCAATTAAATTGTAGGCATATGTAACTCCAAGTGCACCTTGTGGTTGTCTGTTGTGCCCTTGCTAAGTACAACTGTGCTATAACCCTAGAAACAATGTACCAGACTCCTCCATCCCAATCCCTGAATATATCTTGTATGACCAACTGGACAGACCCACCAGTGGGATGCAGGTGGGAGCGAAGAGTTTTTGGAATCCTCAGCAATTAACTTGTGGTATCAGGTTAAAAAAAGCAGTCCAGATGAAGGGTCTCAACCTGAAATGTAGACTGTCCATTTCCCTCCACAGATGCTGCCTGATCTGCTGAGTTCCTCCAGCTTCTTGTTTGTTGCTCCAGATTCCAGCATCTGCAGTCTCTTGTGTCTCCAAGGAAATTTCTTCCTAATTGCCACCTACCATCTTCTGTCAGCTGATGGAACAGTTCTCCTCCATGTTGGAAAAGAATCACTGGAAGTAACAAGTGCACGAAATGTATTCTGGTGAGGGATCTTTTGTCAAGGTGCTTGGTTGAGCTGGCTAAGCCCTGAAGGCCATAATTGCCAGGTTTTACATTAAACATAAAGCAGCTGCTAGATGGATTTGCAGTTATGCTTGCAGGAACTGGATAGATTACTTACACACTCCCATCAGTCCCATTTTCCTTCTCCTTAATTCCCTGAAGCCCTGGAATTTATCTCTCTCATATGCCCATTAACTCCCCTTTGATTCTTTTTCCACTTAGCTATATTAAGGGGTAACTTACAGTAGTCATATAACATACTAGAACACCTTTAGTAATTGGAAGGAAACCAGAGGAAACATAATCATGGGGAGCATGCAGAAAATCATGGGCCATGTGATTATGAGAGAGGGACTCAAAGCAGATCCAACTAAGATGAAGGCAATAATGGAAATGCCAAGCCTGATGGATGTTATTGAAGTGCTACATTTCCTAGGACTTGTCAACTGCTTAAGTAAATTCCTGCCTTATAAGATTGAGGTGCAGGAACCACTGAGACAGCTCACAAGGAAAGATGTTGAATGAAATTTGATGGATATTCATGAGCAAATACTTCAACAAATCAAAGGTGTGTCAAGGCAGGGCTTGGGCTGCTTTAGAATTATAGAACCATACAGCACAGAAGTGGGCCATTCGGCCTTGTCTATTTAAGTGCATGTCTAAATGTATTTTAAACATAGTGATTACATCTGATTCTACCACCTCCTCTGGCAGCGGGTTTCAGATTTCAATCTCAAATCCCTTTTAAACTCCTTCCAAAAAACCAATGCCCTCTTGTTTTAGATATCCCTACCATAAGAGAAATATTCTATCTAACCTATCCATGCCTCTTATAATGTTATATACCTCTATCAGGTCACCCCTCAGCCTCCTTTGCTCCACAGAAAACAAGCCTATGCTTTCCAATCTCTCTCCATAACTGTAAGCCAGGTGAGTATCCTCTGCATTCTTTCCAGCACAACCACATCCCTCCTATGGTGTGGTGACTAGAACTTCATACAATACCCAAGTGCAATCTAACCAGTGTTTTGTAAAGTTGCAACATAATCTCTCAACTTTTATATTCTGTGCCCTGACCTATGAAGGCAAGCATGTCATATGCCTTCTTCACCACCCTATCTTCGGGTGTTGCCACTTTCAGGGAACTATGGACTTGAACCCCAATTTTCTTATCATCTGCAAACTTACTAATCATACCTCCTACATTCACATCTAAGTTGTTAATATATATCACAAACAACAAAGGTCCCAGCACTGATCCCTGCAGTACACCACTGGTCACAGGCTTCCAATCAGAAAAGCATCCTTCCACCACCACCCTCTTCTTCCTGACACCAATCCAATTTTGGGTCAAATTCGCAGTTTGCCTTTGATCCCATGTACTGTACATTTACCTTCTGAGACCTTCTAAAGGCCTTCAGGCCAACCATGTGAAACCTTGTCCAATGACTTACTGAAGTCCATATAGACAATGTCTACCACCCTGCCTTCATCAATCTTTTTAGTTAACTCCTCAAAAAACTCTATCAAGTTAGTGAGACAGGATTTCCTCCACAAAAAACCATGTTGACTATCCCTGATCTTTCCAAATATACATAAATCCTAGCCATTAGAATTTTCCCCAATAATTTTCCCACCACTAATAAAAGGCTCACCAGCCTGTAGTTACCTGACTTATCCCTGCTGCCCTTCTTAACTAAAAGAAAAACATTAGCTAACATAAGCTACAACATTAGTCCTGATGAAAGGCCTCGGCCCGAAATGTCAACTGTTCATTTCCGTCCATAGATGCTGCCTGACCTGCTGAGTTCCTCCAGCATTTATGTGTGTTGCTAACATTGGCTATCCATCCAGTCTTCTGGTACCTGACCTGTGACTGATGAAGATTCAAAAATCTTCTTCTGGGGCCCCAGCTATCTCCTCCCTTTCTTCTCATTGCAACCTGGGATAGACCTCATCTGGCCCTGGGGAGTCATCACCCCCTTATACATCACATGACATCTATCACCTCCACCTTCTTAGTACTGACATCCAGACTATCAACGTACTCCTCCCTGAACTCGCTTTCTTCCGTGTCCTTGTCTTTGGTGAATACAGGTGAGAAGTATTCATTTAGGATCTTGCCTTCATCCCTTGGCTTCACACATAGAGTACCCCTTTGGTCCCTAAGGGGACCCACTCTTTCCCTGGCTACCATCTTGCTCCTGTTATACTGATAGAATGTTCTGGGATTCTCCTTAATCTTACTTGCCTAGTATCATCCTTTTTGCTGTCCTAATTTCATTCTTCTCTCCTACACTCTCTATATTCTTCAAGAGACTCACTCTATTCCGGTTGCCTATACCTGTCATATGCTTCCTTTTTTTCCCTGATCAAACCTTCAATATCGTTTCTCATCCAAGGTCCCCTAAACTAGCTGTCTTTGCCTTTCACCCTTTTCAGAACATGCTGGCCCTGAACCCTTACTAACTCTCTTTTAAGAGACCACCACTTGTCAAATATTGTTTTATCCACAAGCATCTGCTCCCAATCTACTTTCACTGGATCCTCTCTTATGCTATTGAAATCAGGCTTCTCCCAATTTAGAACCTTATCGTGAGGACTAGCCTTACCCCTTTCCATAACTGCCTTGAAGTTTATAGAATTATGTTCACCATTCCCTCACTGAAATTTCCACCCGCCCAGTTTCGTTTCCTAAGATAAGTTTGAGTACTGCCTCATCCCTAGTAGGACTGTCTTGGACACATTTAACAAATTTCATCCCATGTAAGCCCCTTGCACTAAGGCAGCCCCAGTCAATACTGGGAAAGTTAAAATCCCCAACTACTATAACCTATTGCTCTTACACCTTTCTGTGATTTGTTTACATTATCAAATTAGGAAGGAAGGTGTGACTCACCTTCCTCTCTAGTATGCCCCTCTGTCATGCTTGAAACTTTTATACCCCGGAACATGAAGCTACCATTCCCACCCTTCCCTCAACTGTGTTTCTGTGAGTGCAAAAATATTGTAGTTCCAGGTGCTTGTCTAAGCTTTAAGCTCAACTGCACTACTTCCCTGCACTTACTGCCCCTCCTGATTGGCACCAATCTCCTTTCTGTATCTATGGTGTGATTAATTCACTAAGTGTACTGTCTATAACATTTTCTGCATCTCAAATGCTCCATAGCAAGTCCAACTGCAGTTCCAACTGCTCTGTGTGGTCAGGCAGGAGCTACAGCTGAATGTACTTCCCATAGATGTAGTCACCAGGGAGATTGGAAAAGTCATCTTGCAGGAGGACCATACCTCTGCCCTAGCTTATCCTAGTATATCCTTTTGTGACAGTATGTGTAACAAGTAGTCAGAGGAAAATTAGGAGAGTGGTGCCTGGTGCAATGGAGGAAGGAAGGTGCCAAATAGCAGGGTGCTGGAGAATGGGGCAGGAGTGTAAAGGTTGGAGGGAGGAGGCAAAAGGACAGGGGGAATACTGAAGGAGAAGAATTTGTCAGGACAGCTGAAAGCGATGAAGGGGCTGGTGGGTAGAGGAAAGTGAGGAGGATGAGGTGGAGCAGGGCATTGTGCTTAAGTTCATTTGTGTGTGAGTACATGTATGCCCAATCACTTCTAGGGTTTTTTGATGTTTTCACAAAAACTATCTGGTAATGATTGATTATTTTCGAAGCTTCCTGGGACGAGATTAGATGGGAATCTTGGTCAGCATAGACCAGTTGGGCCGAAGGGCCACTTCCATGCTGAATGACTCTAAGTTAAGGTGGGAGAAGAGAAATGCTGATGAATATCGGAGAGGCTAAAGAATAGCTTCTTACCAGTTATTGGGAGTGTAGGTAAAAGATTTGGCAAACCAAGGCAGCAGATGATCTGCATTGTCTCAAACTTTGAAATTCTGAGACAATAACATATGAACAAACAGAAAGTTTACAAAAATTTGTAGAATAACTTTTTTCTTTCTTTAAAATAACTCAATAAAGTCTGTATTTTAAAACCTGTGATTTTGAGTAGGCTGTGAAATTTGGAGCTTGGGAAAAGCAAAAGAGATTCAACAGAGTAACAGATTTATGGTTCCAAACCAACAACAAATAAACTTACCAATTTCCAGCCACACAAGTTAACAATTATTTATGATAAAGATTTCCCCTTTGTAGAGTACCATGACTTGCTGTTTGAATGGTGAATCCTTCTGCACTGCTGTATAATCAATAGAAAATTAATGATGTAAGAACCAAGGAAGTTATTTCTAAAAGCATTTTAAGGTGAAGTTGGGCAATGTAATCACCAAATTGCTGTCCTCCATCTCTGCTGAACCAACAACTTATTTTGTCAGTGGTTAAACAAAATGTCATGTCTTACACTAGAGGGCAGCATTGTCAAAAAATTAAAACTGAAGCAGCTGCTCCAGATTCTTGGGCATAAACTTTGAATTAGTTTTTCTTTGTCGTAACTAAGTTTCATGAATATCCACATTAGTGCATAAAATTTAAAAAGTCTGTCCCTGGAAGTTTCAATGCAACTTAAAAGGTATGCAGGAATGGCAATAATGATCATTTTGGTTGCTTTCCTATCTCATCAAAATTCATTTTAAATTCAGAAGAGACCTGACATTTCACATCTTTGTGGGTGAAAATGTGCTGCTTGGTCCTGTTGTCCCAAGACATGGGAGGGGAGGTTTGCTTCAGGCTCCATCAGGGCCGGGAGATGGAAGTGATGGTGGGAGAGGGCAAAGTGGAAAAGAACTGGCACACATTCTTTGCGATGATGAGCTGTTACCTGGGGATTGGAGGAGGAACTTTTACTCAGGATAGTGGGTAAAGGAACTGCCTGGGTATCAGGAGGGAAGGAACAGGCATTCTTTTTGAGGATCAGGAGTGGTAGAAGGGAAACATTGTGCTTGGAGAGCCAGGAGTGAAGATTTGGCATTCTGGAGATTGGGAATGTGTTTGGGATTCAAACTGAGGCTCTGGTTGATGATTGGAGGGTGTTGGGCTTAGGAGAAATTGATGCAGTGTCATTCATTGGGTAAGGATGAATATCTTACTTTGCATCTAATTTTCCATTCATTCTGCTTGAGGAATTATTTAAAATCATGTAAACATTGTTCGTTTTAGTTGGATTCAGCTATTATTTTAACATAAGGTACATAAATATATTATTGCAATTGACAATATTTAACTCCGTTATGAAAATCCACACACATACATTTAACTGCATTACCTATGCAATCCTCTCAGATATTTCATGTGACGATCTTCAGCAAGTTTGTCATATATGATTAAGTTTTTCATAAATATGTAATTTATTAACTTTATATTGATTTATATTCAGTTGATTAAAGAAAACAAATGCTTTGAGCAGAATGTTTTCTCCTGCTGACTGCAGCCCTTACAGTCATTTACCCTGAACAGTCATTTCGAAATGTTATTTCAAATGTAAATATTAGTAATGTAAAATTGTTAAAATAAATGTATTTATTGTATTTACCTAAAAGCTACTTGAGGAATTATTTTAAATCATGTAAACATTGTTTGTTGTACCTGGATTCAGCTATTATTTTTAGCATACAGGCGCAAATGGAAACTCATAATCCAAGTTCATTATCCATTTTAGGAAGAATCCTGAATGGTCATGCAAGCAAGTTTTGAATGTTTTCAGATCATGAATATTCAGTCAGGATATCTGCTGAATTTTGTTTTTGGAAAAGATACAGTACTATCAGCTCTAGAAAAATGATTTCAGCAAAATTGATTTTCCTTAATGTAGATCTGATTGAACCATTAGTAATTAGAATTAACCACATTGATTTTGCAAGGTCATGCCTCTCCTAATTTAAAATAGGAGAGTCACAGTTGGTCAAGATTCCCAATATCCAGGTTTTTTTTAGAATGGTTGCTGAGATTAAATAAGAACAAGGAAACAGAAAACAGTTACTTCAAGAAAATGTTGGAATCTATTAGTGCCTCAAGAATCTATTAGCAGGCTGTCACTCATATGAGGGCCACAAGAATCAGCACTGAGCCCTCAGATATTTAATATTTACATTAAGAACTTAAATGAAAAGGCATAATGTAAGATATCCAAGTTTGTTGATGATATGATGGGACAGAGGGCTGTGAGGAACAATGCAGGGAGTCTGCAAAGGGACAGATAGTTTAAGTCATTAGGCAAGAAGGCATTAGAATGGAGTACACTTTGGAAAAAATGTGAGGTTATTTAGTTTGCTATGAAGAATAGGAAAACAAAATATTTTAACATGATAGGAAGCTAGTAAATGTTGGTGTATAGCAGGATCTTGATATGTTGGTTCATAAAACATGGAACATTAACATGCGAGTATCACAAGCAGTTTGAAAGGTTAACGGTATGTTGAAATTTATTACAAGGAGATTGGAATACAATATTAAGGATGCACCTGAAATGCTATATGCAGTTTTGATCTCTGTTACCAAGAAGGTACACTATATTGGAGATGATACAGCATGGATTAACTCGATTAATTCCCTGGATGAGAGATTGAACAATCTTAGTTTACATTCACTGGAGTTTAAAAGAATGAGAGGTGTTCTTATTAAAACATGGATAGATCTGAAATGAAATCACAGTGTAAATCTGAAGGGGCTGTTTTCTTAGGCTGGAAAACCAGGGACACAGCCCGAAGATAAGGAGTCAGGCATTTAAAACCTAGCTGTGAAGAAATTCCTTTATTCAGATTTTTGAAATTCTGTACCTCCAGAGATCTGTGGATGCTCAGTCATTAAGCATATCTAACACTGAGATTGATTGTTCTCTTTTTGGGCACTAACTGGGGTTCAGTGCAAAAGTGAACATAATAGATAAAAGATATTGAATGGCGGAGCAGGCAAAAGAGTATATGGACTACCTCCGCTTTTATTCAGTACTTAATAACAAACTATTTTTAAAGTATGATAACTATTGAAATATATGTTTTCTGACTATGTGATGTGCTCTTCCAACTTCTCGTGGCGCATTCCAACTACACATTACAACTATTTGTAGAGCACAATGGTGAAGTTGCAACTGTGACCTTTAGAAGCTTCCTTAGAGAATGAAAGATAGGGGAGGCATATGACCTCTAAAAAAAATTTCAATAATTCTGGCACAGAACAAGATTAAAAACAAGATGAGGGCTCAGAAAGTAGAAAATTGAATTTTAGAAGGTCTATTGTTCAAAGTAAGTTCCAGTTTTATGAGAAACTTGAACAAAACTCTAATTCAATTGTTGTTTTGGGGGAAGTGTACATCAGCTCAGCAGTTCCTACATAGAACAAAATTCCATATTTAGTTTCAGAATTTTTATTAATATGTAGAAATTGTTGAAATCACACTGGAGTTCCTATTGTAAGGGTTATATAAAAATTATTTCTGAGGAATATTGTAAATGATTAATTGTTTTGCTTCTTAATATATTCTTCAGTTTTGTTGAGAGGATGACTAGATTATGAAGTGGGATTCAGATACTATTCAAGCTCAATTTTGACATCAGCAAACAGAAATGATACAGATAGATGCTATCTATTGATTATTCATTAAGTTGTCTTTCTTCTGAGTACTTAATGTATAAATGTACACAGGGGAAATTCTAATATTGTTGCAGAAAAACTGTGAGAAGAAAGCTATAAAAGTTAAGGCAAAGATGATGAATCCCTAAAATGTTAGTACAAAATAAACAATGTTCTACTTGCTCTACATTGATAAAATATGTTAGGAAATAAAGCAGAACTGGAATTGTTGGCCATCAGAAGAGGGCAATAGTACAACATATACTATACATTTTGTCCTTTTTCATCACAAGCTTGTCTTTCAGCTGTTAGACATTTCTGCTCTTTTGCCTGCAAATATATGTCATAGATAATATATAGATCCACTGAGAAATAATTATAATTGTAGTTGGTATATTGAATCTTTCAGATGATACCAATAAAGTATCCTTGGCCCAAATTTTTCTGAATGAGACCCACCACTTGCACGAGCCACTTATGATTCCTGTTCCCACAACCTTACCTTCTCTGGATCTAGAAGATGAATCTTGCTGACTCAGACTGACCTGTAACCAGATGGCCTCTGACAATGTTACTGAGTGAAATGGGTGGTCCAGAATGAGCTCCACCCACTAAACTCCTCTGGAAGTCTTTACGCTATGCAAATTCCTATCCCCAACTGATTTGCCATCAGTTAGAACTCTCAAAATTTTCAATGCTTCTGAATATGTTTGATAAACAGAAACAATCAAAAACTATCAAAAATTAAACAAAATAAAATATAAAAGTGAAATCAATTTTATAAAAACTTCATAATACTATCATGTAAATAAAAACAATAAATGAGAAACAAATAATTAAAAAATTGTTCTTACCTTTCTTAAACCCAGTACAGTATCAGTCTTAGAGTATTTCAGAAAACTTCTGCTTCGCCATTGGATTCCATGTAGGTAGGGTCCAATGGCAGGGTGCAAGTAGGTAGTCACCCATGGCATTTACATTCATGCAAGATTCCTGAAACTTGCTGTCACTAACATTGAAAAATGCTGGCAGTTTCACGAAAAGCTGCTGACAAAATCTGGACCATCTTACTTTTCCTGAGGAATTCATGATAATAAAGCACTTTATTAAAAACAAAGTATCTGCAAAGAGTTATAATTGATTTTAACAAAATTTCATATACTATTTCTGTTTCCTCAAGGAAATTAAACGAACACTGGTAAAATATAAATGAAAGAATGGTGAATTTTAAGATTGGTATCACAAAATTAAATCATTGTCTCATTACTGTTAATTTTCTGCTCTTATTGTGAGGTATTAATTTATAAGAATTAGTCACTAGCACAGTATTAGGCATGGGGAAGTAGGACATTCAACAGGTTATCAGTAGGGTACAAGAAGTATATTGCTAAGCACTTGAGGTACTGTAAAGTTCCAATACATGTTGAGTTTCTAGGATTTTATTTCAAGTGGGCAAAAAACAAGTTGGTCTACCCATTCACAACGTATGTCAATGATAATAAGCCTGATTCTGATTCTGGTTCTTGCAATCTGCTCTTGCTGTCCATTCCTACTGTCAGACTGGTATGTCCATTGACACTGTCAGGGTGTCTGTCCACCCTAGCTGTCAGATCTTGAGATCGAGTTTTTCAAGTTTTTATCCTGTGGGTTATATGCTTTGTCGCCCTTTGTTCATCCTTCAGGCTGGATTGCTTTTCTTTGCTGACACAGCGGTGGATCTTCATTCTCATTGGTGACCTGTCTAATACCTATTCCTAGCAACTGTGGCTTGTGCCTTCGCAGCAGCTATTGCTATGAATTGAGCAGGTGGACAAGGTTTTCATATCACTTTCAGAGTGGCAGTGAAGAACAGGGAGGAGGGCAACGTCAAGGACTGTGCATTTTGTGCTAGGGTTGCCCTAATTGTTCTGGCTTTGAATTCATGGATGCCTTCTGCTTGTAGGACTTCCCAATTAATGGGTATTTCAATGTTACCTTTGGAATGTTGTAGGATGTGCAAAGCTGATGCAAGCCTTAAGAAAAAGGCAAGCAAAGAGCCACTATTGCTGGAAAAGCATATGGCAATTGGTGAAAAGAAATAAAAAAAAGTAAAATAAAAGTAAAATGACATCTCAAAACCACAATTATCCTACCTGGATGTCAGCAGCTTTTCTTTGTCCAAAGGTGAAGGCCCACAGGCAGACATCACTGTAGACAGAAGAAGCATCAAAATGAAAGTGATGGAAAGGAGGAACAAAATGAAGCCCCAGCCAAAAAACTGTGAGGGATGCCTGGTGCATCTGACTGACAGTGGAGCAGTGTCCATTGCACACCAGCTCAGGAAGACTAGAAGCAACATCGTATCTGATGCACCCCAATGCCGGGAAAGCACTCAGAAGTCTAGGTACAGAAATAGGAGACAACAATGATTAGGCCAGGTTGGTCTCTCCTCAGCTTACGACAACTTCACCACAATGGAGCTAACCTTCTAGGGTAGATCAGAACCTGTACCTCAGAATACCAAAAAGGTATTTTCTTAAAATTGAAGTCCCAAAAGTTAGGAAAGCAGCAAGATGTACACAAACTATGACTTGTACATCAGATTGTTAAATATAAATTTCAGATTACTCTGCAGATCGAACTAAAATAATCATATAAAGAAAATCAATTAAGAGCAAAATAGGACAAGAAAATATAACTGTGGTAATCAAGATGAGGGAGATCAAAAATCCTGGGCCTTACTGAGGTTCCATGGAGCACAAGGTATTTCCAGGGCTGTTTATGTAAGACAATTTTGACTGACCAACATCTATTCTATGGTATAATTTTCTGGGAAAAGTTTGGGGAAAAGAGTAATAGTAATACATGTAAAACCTTATCAGTTACTGCAACTAGAATTTTTTTGCAATCAATTAAAAATTTACTGTAATTTTTGCATTGTGTAGACCAAAAGATAAAGTATGACAAAAACAGTATGGAGCAATAAATTTACCTTACTAAACAGAACTTATTCAATTTTACACTTTGTTAATATTCTACTCTCTATCACCTTTTTAAGTCTATTCATATTGTCTGATGAAGTTTACATTTGAAATAACCTAACCATATTTCCGATCCCTGGCTCTTTAGCTGCATTCTTAACCATGTTTCTGACCACTTTCTTAGGTTACACACCTAACCATGTTCCCAATCCTTAGCTCTGGCTGCCCAACTAACCAATCTAAAGGTACAGTGGACATGTTAGTCATCATAGACAACTCCAAGAAAAATGCAGGGAGCAGCAACAGCTGCTGCAAATGGGCTTTTTCAATCTCATTAAAGCCTTTGGCTCCATCAATCAGATTCTTCAAATTTGGATACCCACAGAAAATCATTTTCATCTCTACATTTGGCCAATGAAGACATGCAAGTTATTACACTAACCAATGGTTGAGCCATTCTTAGTGTCAAACAATGTGGCATCATTGCCCCAACATTTTTCTTGACCTTTCTTGCTGCAACAAAGCACTTCACCTCCAACAAGTTTTCACAGAAAAAAAAACACTATGATGCTGGAGGAACTCAGCAGGGCAGGCAGCATCTGTGGAGAAAAGCAGGCGGTCAACGTTTCAGATCAGGACCCTTCTTCAGGACTGAAGATAGGAAAAGAGGAAGCCCAATATATAGGAGGGAAAAGCAGAGCAGTGATAGGTGGACAAAAGAGGGGAGGTGGGGTGGGCACAAGGTGCTGATAGGTAGATGCAGGTGAGAGATAGTGATAGGCAGAGGAGGGGTGAGCAGATCCACTGAGGGACGGCTCAAAGGTAAGGAGGAAAAAAGGGGTGTAGAAAAAAGAGAGATAGGCTAGGGAAAGGGAAGAAAAGAAGAAGCATGGTTGGGGGGGGGGGGGGACGGGGTGTGGGGATTACTTAAAATGGGAGAATTCACTGTTCATGCCTTTAGGCTGCAAGGTTCCAAGACGGAAAATTAGGTGCTGTTCCTCCAGTTTGCACTTGGAATTCTCCTGGCAGTGGAGGAGGCCAAGGACTGACATATCTGTGATAGTGTGGGAAGGGGAGTTGAAGTGACTGGCAACGGGGAGATACAGATTGCGGTTACAGGTAGAGTTCAAGTGTTCTGTGAAACGGTCACTTAATTTGCGTTTGGTCTCACACTTGGAGCACTGAATGCAGGCGATGATCTTTAGGGAGGTGCAGGTGAATCTCTGTCTAACCTGAAAGGGCTGTTTGGGACCCTGTATGGAGGTGATGGAGGTGGTGTAGGGGCAGGTGTTGCACCTATGGCAGGGGCAGTGGAAAGTTCCCGGGGTGGGAGCAGGATGGGTTGGGGGGGAGGAGTGAACTAGGGAACTGTGGAGAGAGTGGTCCCTATGAAAGGCAGAAAGGGGTAGGGAGGGGAAGGTATGCTTGGTAGTGGGGTCCCATTGGAGATTGCGGAAGTGACAGAGAATGATGTGTTGGTTCCGTAGGCTGGTAGGATGAAGTGTGAGCCCAAGGGGGACCCTATCCCTGTTGGGTCTGGGAGGGATGGGGGTGAGAGCAGAGGTGCGGGAAATAGAAGAGATATGGGTCCGAGCTCGCTCGACCACAGTCAGGGGGAATCCACAGTTAGAAAAGAAGTTGGACATCTCAGATGTCCTGGATGTCCTCTGATGTCCAAGCCTTTCTCTCTTTTTTTCTACCCTTTTTTTGTTCTCCTTACCTTTAACCCATCCCCTGGTAGATCTGCCTATCACTATCTCTCACCTGCATCTAGCTATCACCACCATGTGCCCACCCTGCCTCCCCTCTTTTGTCCACCTATCACTGCTCTGCTTTTCCCTCCTATATATTGGCCTTCCCCTTTTCCTATCTTCAGTCCTAAAGAAGAGTCCTGACCCCAAATGTTGACCACCTGCTTTTCTCCACGGATGCTGCCTAGCCTGCTGAGTTCCTCCAGCATCATAGTGTTTTTCATCTAGATTCCAGCATCTGCAGTCCTTTGTTTCTACAGTATACAGAAGATGTTTTTGTTTGTTTGCTCATGTTCAAAGTCTGAGCTCCAAACCATAATGAACTTATTCATTGAACTGTACAAGAGGATCGACCTTTCACTCAGCATATGCAAGACAAAATTCCTCTACTAACCTGCCCCTAATGCAGCACACTGCCCTCTGACAATAATGGTTCATGGTGAGACCCCTGAAAACATGGACCACTTCCAATATCTTAGGAGCCACCAAATGAAAGTAGACATCAATGATGAAATTCACTACCGCCTTCAATGCACCAACACAACCTTTGATTGATGGAGGAAAAAGGTATTTGAAGATCAAGACCTCAGAACTAGCACAAACCTCATGGTCTACTGGATGTAGTGATCCCGCACTTCTAAAAGCTTCTGATATCTGGATAACCTGCTGCAGGTACCCCAAGGCACCAGAAAGATATCATCCATGCTGTCTCTGAAAAATCCTCCAAATCCACTGAAAAGATAAGTGAACCAATGTCAGTGTTATTTCCCAGGCCAACATCCCCAAGTTGGAATTGGGTATTCAAGTGACATAGCAAACTGAATGTAACCTTAGTTACACTCAGTTGGCTATGTCATTTGAATACCCAATTCCAGACACCCAAAAAAGACACTCTATTCTGAGTTCTGTCATTGGAAGAGATTATCATGCATACAGAGGATAGACCATACGGCATCCTTGGGCAAAGTTAGAGGCGAAAGGGTCTGCTTCTTAATCAACACCTGGTGATGCTCAAACCTGTGGAGCTCCTGCTAACCCAGCTTGGAATATCCAATGGTGAGGTGTCGCCCATACTATCTGCCACAGGAGTTCACTTCAGCTATCCCTGACGGCAATCTACATCCCACCCTAGAAGGACGTGAAGCCTGCACTCAATGAACTATACTCTGTGGTCAACAGCTTTGAAGTGGGATACCCTGTGGCCCTCTTCATCATTGCTGGTGACATCAACCAGGCCAACTTCAAGAGTGTGTTACCAAAATACTATCAGCACATCTCCTGTCCCATTAGGGACCCAAAGACCTTTAACCATTGTGATACAACCATCAAAGATGCTTTCTGAGCCACCTGTTACCCTCACTTTGCTAAAGGGGATTGGAATATCACCACCCATCCCGACAGCCTCCAGTGCACCTGAACCCACCGTCACCATTGCGGACGTAAGATCAGTCTTTCGGAGAGTGAACACACGGAAAGCATCTGGCCTGGATAGTGTCCCTGGTCGTGTCCTTAGATCCTGTGCAGATCAGCTGGTGGGGGTAGGCAGACATTTTTAACCTCTCCCTGCTTCAATCTGAAGTTCCCACTTGCTTTAAGAAGACCACTATCATCCCTGTACCTAAGAAAAACAAGGTAACGTGCCTTAATGACTACCGTCCTGTGGTTCTGATATTCACTGTCATGAAGTGCTTCGAGACCCTGGTCATGGCATGCATTAACTCCAGCCTCCCAGACAACCTCGATCCACTGCAGTTCGCCTACTGTTGAAACAGATCTACGGCGGATGCCATCTCCCTGGCCCTACACTCATCTCTGGAGCATCTGGACAGTAAAGACACCTACGTTAGACTATTGTTTATTGACTACAACTCCGCCTTCAACTCTATAATTCCAAGCAAACTCATCACCAAAATCCGAGACCTGGGACTCAACACCTCCATTTACAACTGGATCCTTGACTTCCTGATCAACAGAGCACAATCAGTAAGGATAGGCAGCAACACCTCCCCCACGATTATTCTCAACACTGATGCCCCACAAGGGTGCGTCCTCAGCCCCCTATACTCCCTATACACTCATGGCTGCATAGCCAGATTCTGCTCTAACTCCATCTACAAATTTGCAGATGATACCACCATAGTGGGCCGAATCTCGAATAACGATAAGTTGGTGTAGAGGAAGGAGATAGAGAGGTTAGTGACATGGTGTCATGACAACAACCTTTCTCTCAATGCCAGCAAAACAAAAGAGCTGGTTGGTGACTTCAGGAAGGGGTGTGATGCACATGCTCCTGTCTACATCAACGGTGCTGAGGTTGAGAGGGTTGAGAGTTTCAAGTTCCTAGGAGTGAACATCACCAATAGCCTGTCCTGGTCCAACCACATAGATAAGATAAGAAGATATCTTTATTGGTCACATGTACATCGAAACACACAGTGATATGCATCTTTTGTGTAGAGTGTCTGGGGGCAGCCCACAAGAGTCGCCACACCTCTGGCGCCAATGTAGCATACCCACAACTTCCTAACTCGTACGCCTTTGGAATGTGGGAGGAAACTGGAGCACCCAGAGGAAACCCATGCAGGCACAGGGAGAACATACAAACTCCCTACAGACAGTGGGTGGAATTAAACCCGGGTTGCTGGTGCTGTAATAGCGTTATGCTAACCGCTACATTACCATGCCTGCCCTACAATGTCATGGCCAAGAAAGCTCATCAGCATCTCTACTTCCTCAGGAGGCCAAGAAATTTGGCATATGCCCTTTGACCCTCACCAAATTTTATCAATGCACCATAGAAAGCATCCTACCTGGATGCATCATGGCTTGGTATGGCAACTGCTCTGCCTGTGACCACAAGAAATTGCAGGGAGTTTTGGACACAGCTCAGCACATCATGAAAACCAACCTCACCTCCATGGACTCTTGCCTATACTTCTCGCTACCTCAGTAAAGCAGCCAGCATAATCAAAGACCTTACCCACCCTGGACAGTCTCTCGTCTCCCCTCTCCCATTGGGCAGAAGATACAAAACCTGAAAGCATGTACCACCAGGCTCAAGGACTGCTTCTATCCTGCTGTTATAAGACTATTGAATGGTTCCCTAGTACGATAAGATGGACTCTTGACCTCACAATTTACCTCATTATGACCTTGCACCTTATTGTCTACCTGCACTGCACTTTCTCTGTAGCTGTTACACTTTATTCTGCATTCTGTTATTGTTTTACCTTCTACTACTTCGATGCACTGTGTATGAATGATATGTAAGACAAGTTTTTCACTGTACCTTAGTACATTTGACAATAATAAAACAATTCCAATTCCAATTCTTCAATGGCACTTTGAAGATATGCAACTTTCCCATTGACTGCTGGGAGTCTTTAGCCAAATAATTCTCCAAACAGTTAAGGATAATTTGTTATGGTATTGAGAACGCGAGTCCATGCATTGGATGCATACAGAAGCCCTGCATAAGCAGTGGAAGAAGCACAATTTTTAAAATCAACCCACTTGTCTGGCCTGTCAGGGACCTCCTGCCCAATCGGTGGGAGAATGTGCCATTTCCACATTGGCATGATTAGCCACCTCAGAACACACAAAACTGCAGTGGAAGCAAGTTATTCTTAATTCTGAGGGATCGCTGAAGAAGAAAATATTTGAAATATTAGTTTTCTTCTTTCTCCAGTTAATATGTTTATTTCCATTTACTGTACTTAAAGTTTAATTTTCTTTTTAATCTATTTATTTTCTGTCATTAGGTGAGAAATGTTGTACCAAAGCCATCTGTTTTGCTAACATCAGTATAATGAATTCTGTGTCTTATCAGCATTATTGCAAAAAATTTTGACAAAATATTTCTTTTTACGGACATTTCTCAATTTATATTATTTGCTCCAATCATGATCAACCATTTGAATACCCAAAAGGTTGTTGAATGTGCTTTATTTTGTGATACCCATGTATACCACATGATTTAAAATTGGAAGACTTGGCAGACCCCAGTTAGAGTTTGTACTCTTGAGTAGGCTATTATTCTCTCATTAAAGCCTGCTTTTCTAGTCAAGTCTCATACTATTTTTTTTGCACAAAAATGTGCTTCAGTGTTGCTGCAGTGATATCAAATATAGGGGCTCCAGACATGGAAGCCACGATTGAATGTCACATTGTGCTATGTGTGTGAATGGAAGTAGTTAATGATTTATTTTAAACTTGCATTCCATCACCAAGTGTATGAAAACATGTGCTATGCATAGAGTTTTACACCTTTATGTCTGCAGAAGATTTGTTTAAAATTACGATACTAAAGTTTTACTGAATTTGAAATGTTGGTTATAACACCCAATAAAAGGTAGCCCCCATCAAAATTAAGGCTAAGTTTCTTGAGTTACAACATTCACTTTCAAAATAGATATTGCAGTGAATAGACAAGCTTCTCAGGGGTAGGGGTGTTAGGGGAGCATGTGGTTGATGAAGGGCAATGGTTTCCTGCTTTTTTTGCAATAACATGCATGGGTAGGAGTCCTAGGAAAATGGTGTGATTGCCGTGTTCTTTGTTTTTCCAGAACTTCTGCAGTGACAATAGATGTGAAAAAAATCAATTGCTAATAGTTAAAAATTATGATTAATTTTTAATTAATAGTTAAAAATTCCTTCCAGCACACAAAATGAACTTGTCTACTTCTGTCCTGTGATTGTTTCCATAGGATTTAACTTCATCAAATTCACCCCAACAATGAAAGGGCAGGCCTGGTCATTCTTCTTCCTGGCCACAGCATAGGCTCAAGATTAATTTCTGCCCTGATCAGATCTCTGGCCTCCAGCCATTCCAATCCCTGAGCCTTGTCTGTCCTGACTCCTGGAGAATATATTTTTCTTAGTGAGGTGGCTGGTGCAGCTAGTAGAGCTGTTGGTTCACAGCTCCAGTGACTTGGGTTCAATCTTGACCTCTAATGTTATCTGTGTGGTGTTTGTATGTTCTCTCTGTGATTGTATGAGTTTCCATAAGGTGTTCTGGTTTTCTTCTACATCGATGTGTGAGTTATTAGGTTAGTTGGGTGCTGTAAATTGCCTCTAGTATATATGTGATCGGCAGGATCTGGGAGGAATTGATGGGAGTGGGGAGAATAGGCTACAGGGAAAAATTAGTGGGGGAATGGCTTGGGTATAGACTTAATGGGCCTAAATGGCCCCTTCTTCGTGGTAAGGAAATATGAAATGTGCAACAACCATTCAGTTGCAAGTCTTGGTAGCAAGTGAAATTAGCAGTGAGGGTCAAACCATTTCAGTGTACTAGAACTTCTATAACACAATGGTCCCTTAATTTCAGTAATACTAATGATATGCCTCTGTTTTATCAGACAGTGTGGACCTGGATCAATATTACTCAAATTACTCATATGTTTTCACCATAAAATTCCATGTATATTCTACCATGCAGTAATTAAATGATACAATTACCTGTGTATTCTTTGTTCCATTCCTTCTTCAGTGCCCTTCCCCTCTCCTTTGCCACCCTTTTCTCTTTCTCCAGCTCACTCTACTCCTTCTTCTTAGTGTAGTTATTTCTTCTAATCCATCTTAATCTTAATACTGTGCCTTGCCCTTGCACAAAAGCACAGGATCAACTTGTATAGTCAAATAAAATTATTTGCTCTTTTTCACTCACTAATTAGATTTCGAGTTTGCAATTTTTAGCTAATGAATTGCCATGTGACAGGAAAGGACTGTTTTACTTTCATTAGCCCACTGTCACTGTAAATGGTCCCCTGTTGTTTATCAGGAAATGCACTCTCCTGTGCATGTTCTGAACTACGTTGCCAATTTGCCAACAGACTGCTATCTACCATTTTGGTTGAGCTGAAGACAAATTCAGTTCAATGTCTTAAAGTTGTAGATTATGGCAATGTGAATATCTTACCATAATATGTCACCAGCAATAGGGCACTATTTTCAGTCTGGGTTCCCATTTTACAATATCCTAATTTCAGTTTGCTGCAGCTAGGAGTCAGTTAATTCTTTTTCTACCCAGACCTCCTGGAAGTTTTTGAAGTCTACAGAGAGTGTTTTATAGAAGGAAAGGCTGTGTGCAGTATGATAAAGAAACTGAAGAACAGGGCACACAAACCATGACAACAGAGGGGCTACGACAGAATGGGCCCTCGGTAGGAAAACTTATCCAGCTAGTGCACTGAAGAAACAATTCTCTTATGTCTTCATTGTCCACCTTAGTGAAGACCAATATGTTAATAGCTTCACTAGGAGGTTCTGACAGAGATATGGCACATACTACAGCCACAAAACGTAGGGCAGAACCATTACAATGTTGTTAGTAGTTTTAACATCAACAAATTTTATGCACCTGTATCATCCTAGACTGGAGCAGGGGACATCTGGAATATATTACAGTTTGCTTCATAGCACTGAATTAGGATGGCCACAGATTCTCTATGTTCTAGCTGAGCAGAATTAATCTCCTCTCTTAGAAGCGAGAAACAGACAGCACAAATGTACTGATTCACTAGGATTACAAAACTTCCAGTGGTGCAGTCTCATTATCTTAAGGGATTGCATGCACCTGCTTTTATTTTGCATCAGTCCACTTTGTCCTCCATCTCTAAGTCATCACACCAAATTAGGATAGAAATATAAAATGTTGGAGATACTCAGCAGGTCAGGCAGCATATGTAAAGATTGAATATTTCAGGTTGATGACCTATTATCAGAGATAGAAAAGTGAGAAGACATGTCAGCTTTAAGTTGCAAAGAGGGGGAGGGATGGAGAGAACAAAGGAAATGTCTGTGATAGGGTGGTGACCAATATTGTCCAGATGACCGAAATATTGTTGGAGCAATTTAAGAGAGAGTAATAAATGTTTGTTATTCAGTGCTGATCTATCTGGAGGACTAAATAGAGGGAGATGAATGAAGGCAGTAGAGGAAAAAAGAAACTGCTGGAGATCTAAAATAAAAGAGAATACTGGAAATACCCAGCAGTTCAGGTAGTACGTGTGAAGAGAAAATAAAACAGAATTAATATGGAGAAGTGGAATGTGAGAAGCGGTTGGTTATAAGCATACTGTAATCTTCATTGGTCTCCACCCTGCTATTTAAAGTGCAAGTCAGTCTTACATTCCCAATGCATGATTTTCACTGCTGTACAGTTTAGCTCTTTACAACATAAGACTTACCACAATGTAAATTATAAAGACAATGGTGGGGAATACAAAATGTCTAACCAAAGCCCAATGAGCAGTTTACAAAACATGCACACATACTAATTTGGAGATTAGTTTATATATCTGGATATTTGTATATTACTGAGTTGGATAAAAAAGTTTTTAGAAAAAGCACTATCATTTTTTCTACCTGGAAAGAATCGGTAAGGCTTGAACTGCATATTTCCTATCAGAAGCTGCATAGAAAGTATGCAACTGCTATGTTTTTGGCATGCTGATCAGGGAAAAGATTGTCATTCCATAAAGGATCTCTCCCTGTGACAGCCACTGCTCAACTGCATAATGGAAGGAGAGTGGAGAAATGGTGATCTTTTAATGACTAATGTATAAACTGCAAACACATTTTTCTTGCATGTGTGGCCACCCCACCAGGTGATCATCTCTACTGGTGGAATCCTGTCCTGTGAGTTGTCCCATGCCATTTGGATTTGTGGGATGATTAGGAGGCAGAGATCAGAACATTATGCACTGTAGAGCAGAAAACGAAAAGACTGTAATCATTGATGTACCAAACAGTAATAAGTTTGCAAGTATCTTGAGCATGGCAGACTTCAGTTGGCAAATGTTGTTCAATACATTAATGTAAGAATGGAAACCTTTTTATCCCTGTCTCTTTGGCAATCTCAGAATCTTCTTTCTTTGTAATTGTCATATAATAGTTAGTCCTTCGATATGGATGGTAGAGGATGAAAGATGTGCTGAATTTACTGCATTATTGCACATGTATTTATTGCTGCATAAAAGTCAAATATGCTGGCATGGTTCTGAACCAGAAGTGCTCAGTCCAATTTTATGAAGTTGTGTTTTCACCTTGAGGTGATTGCTAACATAAATCACTCTGGATAAAACTTGAATTTGCTTTGCAAGAGTTCAAAAACTAGGGACTGTGCAACCCTTGGTTGTCCATTCATCCTCCATTCTTAAGCATGTCTTCGACTTTGCACCTGTGCGCTGCAGCATGGAAATTGTAATGAAGTGGAGATTAGACGCCTGTGTATTGGACACTCTGCTCTGCCGTTGGGCTCACTGCTGTCTCTAGTATTTGCTGCTGAATATACAAAGCAGAGGGACTGGATACACTTTGCATTCAGCCCCCCCCCCCCAAACTTATGTCAACTTATGATTAATGTATAAGCTGCAACCTGGTTTTAAATAGGGTGGCTGACCTTTTAAAGAGGTAAGTTTGACATAATATTTTTGTTTATTTTGTTTCAATACATTTGTTTCGAGTGATCTAACAGTAATGTAATGTTTTTAACTATGTTTAAATTTTAATTATATTTCAAATAAATTTTATTTTTTTTACTCTGTTAATCCATTTTAACTGTTCTTGCCACTTGCAGCCTGCTGAGTGGAGGCCTCTGGCAACACTCATCCATATAATTTCTGAACAACACATTAGGGTCATGGAGAGTCATAGGGTCATAAAGAGATACAGCATGGAAAGAGGCCCTTTGGCTACCAAGCACCCATTTTTACTTTAATCCTACCATAACCCATTTTATTTCCATCAACTCCTTCCAGATTCTACCATTTATCTGCACACTAGGGCCAATGTAAGTGGTCAATTAACCTACCAACCTGCACAATTTTGGAATGTGGGAAGAAACTGGATCTCCCAGAGGAAATCCAAGCAGTCATAGAGAGAACCTGCAAACTCCATGCAGACAGCACTCTAGGTCAGGATTGACCCCAGGTTGCTGGAGCTGTGAGGCAGAAGCTCTACTAGCAGCACCACTTCAGTGCCCCTTTTATCTTCATTAAATAGCAGGGTGACAAGGGAATATTTCTGATCCAAAGGAATGGTTTCATTTTCTAGAGTACTTTGGAAAATCTGCTGTGATCTCAAATAATTCCTTTAAAACTACTGGGATGGAAATGGTCTGGACTAGTGGATTTGTCAATATTTAGTGCCATTATTTTCTATATTTGCCTACATTAATTTTGAAAGTTCCTATCTTGAATTCAATGTTTTTCTCTAGGATCTTTCTCAATATCAATCAAATTTGTTAACAGTTAAACTCTGGAGGAGCCATTACAGACATATGCTTCATAAAACAGAAATGCTTTAAAGATTATTCTTCATGTGAAACCCCCTAGTTTAATTGTTTGAGTTAATGTCACCTGGAAACAGAATGGTGAACAACTGATCCAATTATATGTCCAGTCCCTAAGCTAAAACCAATCTGATCAAAAGCTGAGTTAAGAAAATACATCTGGGAAATGGATTCCCTCTGTACTGTGCCATTTTCTATATTGCATCCCTTCTGAGCAGCACCCGGAGCCACTGAACTCCATTTTAGGCAATCAGAGAGTAAGAGAAAACTAATGATCATCAAGTCACCATCGCAATATAAAGCATCTCTGCTCACAATGTTGCTAAGGTATAGACATTATCATACTTTGTGTATCATAGCATTATCACGTGAGCAGTTCTGGTGAATGAGATTATGGAGAAGTGGATGTCTTTAAAGAGTGAATCATCTGATTTTGGATTTCGTATATTAGAACATTACAGGTAGCCATTATAAGAATAGGAATAAGACATGTTTTTTGGCTGGGAAACTACACGATAATGACTCGACCCGTGATTGGTTAGATTAACACTTTGTTGATCTACATGCATTTTGGTATGGCTGCTTGGGGCATAAAACCTGAATTTAATGCTCCTCTGCTTTATCTATAAATATCCTTGTAATAATTGGGTACCTCCGAAGAAACTACACATTACCTTATTGTGCTTACACCTTTCGGGGCAAGTTTGAGTTCCACTACTCAGTCATCCACTCAAGAGTGTTACGAGATCATGTGATCATGAGGAATCCTCCAGCAATAGTACTTTCTGACTTCAGTGGATACCAGAATAATAATTACATACTTCCACACTGTTTAGATATTTCTCCTTTAAAGGAAGAAGGGTAGAAATCCTACTAGTTCCTATTTCTGAAGGATTGAAGTGAATCCTTCACAGTGTCTCACCTTTCATTGACAAACATCTGAATAAGTAGTATTTGTAATAATAAACAGCATACTCATATTATTTAACTAACCCTTTATGCCCATCCATCATGTATGTCTTTCAGTTAGGCATGGATGTTCCAGTAGCTGCAGTGGATGTCCATAACGAGTTCTTGTCCTGGTTAGGCTGGCTTTTGACTGCTTGTTTTACATTGCCTGACTGGAGCCTGGACTAACAAGCTGTGGAACAAGGGTGAGCATGTTTCCTGATAGTCAACAGGGATGTCAGGAAACATTTCTCAGGGATGACAAACACTGGTATTCCAAGGGAGGACAGCTGTCATACTTTTCATGCGAATGGAGTTTCAAGTACAAAAAGCCATACGGGATTATGGTGCAGTGATGATAATTGAAACATGGCTAAAACAAAAGGACAGGATTGGGCACTTAATATTTTTCAGTATGTAAAGTGTTCAGAGAAGACAGAAGAGAGAAAGGAGATAAGATGGCTGCTTTATTTAAGAAAGGCATAGAGCTGGAGAGAAAGCATGCCCTTGAAGGGTAAAATAAAAAAAAACTTGAGTCCAGAATAAATAGAAATAAGAATAATGACATTTGAGGAACAGAGTAAGTAATCAAGAGCAGAGTATGAATGGGATGAAAAAGTGGATGTTTGGGGTACGAGCTATTTAGGCTGTAACAAGGTAACCTGATGCCTACCTGCTTCACTTAAGGATAAATATCTTTTTAGAACAGATGCAAATATAACTCCGTATTATCCTGTTCAAGATGCTTAGCTTCTGCTTTAGGCAATCCCAATGATGCCATTTCACCTTCTGTATTTTTGCTTGCAGTAGTGCTTGGATTGGAACTTTATGGCCTATTTTCAACAAGAAATCAAGTACAATGAAGTCACTCAACCTTAAAACTCCAACTAGTTAGGTCCATGTTTTGAAAAAATAAATCATGACTGGGAATATTCTTACATCTTTAATATGCTCTTGGAATTTAAATAACTGAATCACTTTAAACTTATTGACAGTTTATGACTGTCTGAAGATCCCAAGAGTCCCAACTTGTTATTAATCCTTTGCATAGTAATGCCATTGTTTATGCTGATTGATGTAATTGTGAGCCATCTTTGTGATTGCCATGTAAATAACCAACCTTCCCCCATACCCTGAAAAGTTACTGAGGATGGAATGTGTTAGTGTCAGGTACGTATACATCAACATCATGCAAAAATCTATGTTACTGTATTACAGCAAAACCTTTCTAAGATCATGTTCAAAGCACT
Source organism: Pristis pectinata (assembly GCF_009764475.1). Taxonomy (NCBI): domain Eukaryota; kingdom Metazoa; phylum Chordata; class Chondrichthyes; order Rhinopristiformes; family Pristidae; genus Pristis; species Pristis pectinata. The sequence goes on along the minus strand of NC_067434.1, from coordinate 14,160,316 downwards.
AGCTGAAACTTGATCTTAAGCTGAAATGTGATCCTAACAAGAATCATCACCCGTCAGACTACACAATTTCAACTGGATGTACCAGAGGTCACTTGTAGTGTAATTATGTATGTAACATAAACCATAGTCCATAAAACCTAAACCTTATTTTGGGCAGTAATCAATGTGTCCATAAAAATGCTTGTATATTTATTACAAATGACAACGGGTAGAAGTGATTCACTGAAAATATTTAAGTAAAAGGTTTCAGGCACTACTTGGATGAAATAATTGAAAGAAATTTCCATTGCTGAGGTTTTTAATTGCAGCAAAGTTATAGAGTCATTGCAGTAAAGAAGGAGGTTATTCTGCCTTTTGAGCCCATTTTCACATTCTGTAGAGAAGTTCAGTCAGTGCCATTCCCCTGCTCTATCGGTACTGCCCTGCAAGTTTATATCTACAATTTCCTTTTAAAATCATTGATCATCTCCCTTTCTACCAATCTTGAAGGCAGTAAATTCCAGGTGTACAAAAATATTTTCCTCCACATTCTGCGTATTTTTTTGTTCCCTAGTGCCATCAGATAAAGAGATTTCTTTTCTACTTTATCAAAGCCTGTCAGAATCTTGGACACAATTATCAAGTCAGAATTGTGTATTTTCTTTGTAAATAATATATTTTCTTTTTGTTCTTCCAGTTGCCCTAATTTATTGAGCGTAGCTATTTACTGGGTTAAGAAATAAATTCACTTTAAATAGTTCATAAGGTTTTGTCAGGCAGTAAAAAGGCACAGTTTGATTGGATTCCACAGTGATAGTATGCTCCCAATAAAGAAAACACCTGATCTGTTAAGGATGGCAAATGAAGGCTGGATATTTTTCCACTGCAAGGAAATTAATGTCAGATGGTTAATCAATCTGGATCATCTTGCAATTTTTCTATCAGAAGGCTGAAAACATACAATGGCACAGGAATAGGAGAAAGCCATGCCACACATGCAACGAAACGTAAAAGGATTTAAGAGGAGAATAAAGAGATTTGAAAGGGGAAAAATAAGATTATTTGTTAACTACAGTGAAAAATTGGATAGTATGGAAAATAATGACAGAAATTTTATTTAAAAACTAACTTTTATTATAAAACAATTGTTAATATGAACAAGTATATTAGAGTTAACTGGGATGCAGGACCCTTAAACACAGTAAGATGGTGAAAACAGTATTTCATTTGTAAGTTATCTGTGGGTGATTTTTTGTGTAGTATAAGAAACAAATAGCATACATATTCATCTTCTTGGCCCAAAGAATATTTTTGTAGTTTAGTATGAAGACTTTGATCCTGAATTAGATATGGTTACTTTAGAATTGATTTTAATTGGATTTATAGCATAAGGAATATAAAATGTCCATTAGGTAGTACTATCTGCAAAGTTTGAAATTTTCTTGCAGTCAGTAGAATAGGTTTTAAATTCAATATTGATATATATCCCAGCATACCACCATTTTCTGGCAAAAGCAGTGCCCGGATATGAGCTATGCTCTGTCCTCAATGTGCCCTCACTTTAGAATGCTGTATTAAAATAAGACAGTGATGCATAGCTTATTCAGAGGAAACAGTAAAGCTCACTGAAACATCTTTGATGATTAAGTGAAGCTATCAAATTGTGAACCACAGTGGCTGCAGTAGGGAAATATCTCTGATGCAGACATTAAAAATAGTCTCTCCTCACTTTTTGTGGGAGATTTGAATAGGCAAAAAAGTAAAATGTCAAAATGAACATGACTTAAATTTGTATGTAACATTTAGAACTATTTCCAACACTATGCAGTCCTTATTTTGAACATTTTTGCAGCAGAGGTAAATTAAATGAAAATTTAAATAATTTTTTTCTGTTGGCATGGAATAATGGGAAAGATCTGGAAAAGGTTTACTTGAGCTCTCCATCAACTAGAAGAAAGCTATAAAAGGACAAAAACCATGTATATACTGATAAAAAAAACTTTGAACGTCACATATAAAACACAACTTTTGTCACTGTAATACTACTCCAGAGGAATTTTCTAGGTTAAATTGTGTCCGCTCTCTGCTTGTGTATTTAAGAATATGTGCTGAAAATTATGAGCTGAGGTTTAAAAACATAGGGCTGAAGAATACATATTTTAGGAATTTGTGGTCTATGCTTTTTAATTAAAAGATGTACTGTATAAAAATAAGTTTAAAATATTATATGCCGTTAAAGAGATTTTAAATGAGAGGAACCATAGGAGTCAAAAAGTATGTTTGTGCTTTTTTTTTATTTCTTCCATTGGAAAACCATGAGTATTTCACTAGGAAATGGTCATATTTAAAATGAAGTGGGTCTGTATGTATACTGTAAGTGAATCGGTGTGAGCCAATTATACCAAAAAATCCTGCAATTTTAGTCTTTTATTGCTGAACATGTGAATTATACTTTGCTCAAATTCACTGCTTTCATTCCCTGATTTTTTTCAAAAATACACTGCTTACGAATATTTTAATGATTTGCTGTGCATTGCTGCTTGCTGATCAACCATCCATTTGATCACTGTTTCATTTTATAATTCATTAGCAATTGTAAATTGAGAGATTATGTCAAAAATGTTTTTCGATGGTCCAACTATCTTATTTCATTCATTCAATGCAAGGAAATTAAGCCACTTAATATGACACAAATAATTTACAATAATGGAAATATTGAAAACATTCAAGAAGCCAAGAGTTATAGAGCAAGAAGATGAACTGATCTTGAAGAAAGTGCTGAGAAGGTTAGTCACCATATCTGTGGATAGCTTTTACAGCCAGGAGTAAGCTGGCAGTAATATCCTGGAAAAAGACTGAAAATAAACCTTGATCAATTTGTTGACACCAAGAAGAGAAAAAAGAAACCTGCAGATACAGTATATAATGACCTACAGAACCACAAACCATTTTACATTAAATAAAGTATTTTTGAAGTATAATTATTATTATAATGTACAACTAAGGTAGACAATTTTACTGAAGATTAATCTTGACAAATACTAATGAGATAATGATCAGCTAATCTGTTTTGGAGGTGGCAGATGGATCAATATTGGCCAGGGCCATACTGAGAGGAAGCCCTGCTCTTCTTTGAATATACATTAGCTCTTCTTTGTCAAACTGCAAAGACATGGGTGTCTGATTTAATGTAGTGTCTGGAGAATGGCATCACCAGTGGTACTGCACTCTCTTAACATTGCACTCAAGAATTAGCCCAGATAATGTGGGACTTGAATGCACAATCTTCTAACTCAGGAGTGACATTTTTGCCTACTAAGCTAAAGGTGATACTTGTTCAGGAGTCAAGCGCGTGGAGCTGATGAAAAAAGAAACTTTTCTGTAAATTCTTATACCTTTAGAGAGAATGACGATTTTATTTTTATCCATTGAATTTTAATCCATGAAACTGGTGATACCAAAAAATGTATGTCTCTCAGTAAATATACATATGCAAATCAAGAAGCTAAGTATAAAAATTCCAGTGCACCTAAAAGAGGTTGCTAAGTGGGCATTACAGCAGATTGGCAATAAATATTTTGATCATGGCCCCTTCCCCCCAATATTCCCACCTTCCCTCACTGCATTATCCGTTGAACCTGAAGATAAAAGCATCAGATACAACTGACCAGGCAACACATATGTTTGACATTGAAATTCTGTTGCCAGGTTCTTGTTTTGAAGCAGGGATCAGGTCTGGTAGCCACAAGCCTTTCTTTCTTTTTCAATCTTTTTATTAGTTTTCAAATTAATAGAGATTAATATATAACATCCATGTTTGTACATGTAATACAAAGAGATCAGGAGAGCAATCATGGCATAGATAATCATAAAGAACAATAAAATATAAAAAAAATCTGTAGATCCCATGATCTCTTAGTAAATGAATATAATATAAAAGAAAGGAAAGAAAAAGATTTATATATATAAAAGAAAATAAAGAAGAAAAAAAATCCCCAAATCAATAAGAAAAATTATAAACAATATATCAAACCAAACTAAACAGAAACATTTCAAAAAAAAGAAAAAAAGACTGGACTGAAATTTCTCAGTAGAAACAGAGCAATATTATGTCGTCAACTCCGTTCCTCTAAATTGGAAAGTTATTGAAAGGGGATCTATATCATGTGAAAATATTGAATAAATGGACTCCAAATATCTTCAAATTTAAGCGAAGGATCAACAATACCACTCCTAATTTTTTCCAAGTTTAAACATGATATAGTTTGAGAGAACCATTGAAAAGTAGTAGGGGGTATTGGATTCTTCCATTTAAGCAAAATGGATCGTTTGGCCATTAATGTAACAAAGGCAATCATACAGTTAGCGGAAGCAGATAGATGGCCAGAGTCTATCCTTGGTAATCCAAAAATTGCAGTGATAGGGTAAGGTTGTAAATCAATATTAAATACATTTGAAATAATGTTAAAAGTGCCTTTCCAATTCTTTTCCAAAAGAGGACAGGACCAAAACATATGTGTCAAAGAAGCCACATTCGATTTACATCTGTCACATATAGGATTTTTATGGTGTTAAAAATGGACTAGCTTATCTTCTGACATATGGGCCCTGTGAACTACCTTAAACTGTATCAAAGAGTGTCTGGCACATATTGAAGATGTACTAACTAAATGAAGAATTTTCTTCCATGTCTCTGAGGGTAAATATGTCTGGAGTTCGCTTTCCCATTCATTCTTAATTTTGTCCAGTGATTCTGGATGTATTTTCATAATTAAATCATAGATTTCCTATCAAGCCCTTCTGATAAGGATTAAAACCTAAAATTTTTTCTGTAATTTCAGTTTTGTAAGGTGTCGGAAGAGAGGGTATAGTAGCTTTTAAAAAATTTCTAATCTGCAAATATACAAGCCTAATTGGACCAGTGGTGTTCTTGGAATGATGAGGGAATGGTTGGAGTCTGCTGCTGATAGATAGTCATGCATTAAGGTAGTGGACTCGAGAAATATGCAGAGTGATGGATGCTCAGGGGAAGAGGGAAATCAAGCATAATTTTGGATGGATCGTAGGCATTTGTGGGGATAGGTTGGGATAATAAGATGAGATATTTGTTTATTAGTAACATATACATCGAAACACATCTTTTTGAATCTTTTTGCGCTACTGAGAATGTGCTGGGGGCAGCTCGCAAGTGTCACCACTCTTCCAGCGCCAGCATAGCGTGCCCACAGCTCCTAACCTGTAGGTCTTTGGAATGTGAGAGGAAACTGCAGAGCACCCAGAGGAAACCCATGCAGACACAGGGAGAACGTACAACCTCCTTACAGACAGCAGTGGAATTGAACCTGGGTCTCTGGTGCTGTAATAGCATTACGCCAACTGCTACATTAACATGCCACCCTTGATGGTGGGGATATACCATATCTGATGGATAGTCAAGGGTGGACTGATTACTGGTACTGATGGATGGTTGGGGATCAGAATATAAAGTGATAGATAGGCTGAATATGGTGAAGGTACAGGAAGAATGGCGGATGGTTTGGTCAGAATCGATTAGGGAATACAGACGCAGTGAAAGATGACTGGGGAGGAGTGGAGGATTGGGGCCTTAGGGGCTAGAGGTTAGTGCCTTGTACTCAGCGGACCACAGAGGCAGCAGGTGGGAAATCATGGGGGATTATGGGAGTGACATGGAAGTTGTAGGTTAGCATCCTGGATTCAGTGAATTATGATTCATTTTACAGGTTTGCAACATGTGGAATTGAATTTATACCAATTTGTTTTTAAATTAAAGTGAAGTTGGCATTGCTGGCAAGACCAATTGCTGTTCTAAATTGCATTTGTAATGCTGATAGTGAACAGCCTTTGCTCTCCAACTGGTGCAAAGTGAATATCCATGATAAAATACAAATCATCTGACTACACATAGTTTCTCTTACTTGTGAAGCCCCCTTTCCTGGGTCACAACCTGCAACTTTTGAATAGAACAAAATTGGGATCTTCAAGGGTAGTGGTTTTCTCTTTAATATTAACATTGTTTTTCCAAAATTTTTTCTACTCTCAATAATCCTTATTAATTATAGAAAATATCTGTATCTCTGTTTGCCCTGTTTTGCCACTTCATATTAAAAGTTCCAAGGGACAATAAACCAATGCCTCTTTATCCAGCAATATGGTGTACGAAGATTTCCTTTGACCTATTTCGGTTATGTTCTAAATTCTGCACATACTTTTGTAATTTTATCAGAGGACACATTAAATCTTCATATTGCCAGCTTCAGGAAATTATGTCATGTCGAGATTGGTTGTTTTTGCCCGGTGTAATTATCATAAATACCTGGTCCACAACATCAAAGGGTGATACTGCTGTGTAAAGTCCAATGATATCCAGTATCTTGTGCTGATCATCAACTCCTATTATGATTTGGCAGAATATTGAAATTCTTCAAAATGGTTTCTCATTTTCATTGTTTCAGTCGGATCCTAATAATGTAAGTGACAGATAACTTGAAGTTCTCAAACTTTGAGATGAGACGTGGCATATTTCAATCACCAAAATTTCCTTGAGATGAAAAAAGGGTTTTTTGATGTTGAGTGTAACATTAGTTTGCTGTTGAAAATGGGAAAATACTAAAAAGTGCTTAACTTGAAATAGCAGAAAATTACATAATGATTCAATATTCTTTGACTTTTTATGAGCTTTAAGACAAAACTAATTATACCTTTTCAGCAAAATGATAGGGAAGTCCTCTTCCTGGCCAAGTACCCACTACCAGAAAATAGATGAATTCTTATTTTGAATATAAAGAAAATGCTGAAAATAATCACCAGATTTGGTGACATTTACTCAATAATCATTGTTTCAATTTTGCTTTTGTCTTATTTTAATTAATAAAGTTCAAAGATCTTTTGTTTTACAGAACTATCTTTCTATTTTATCATCTTGCCTTCTCCGTGATATCTATATTGTGTCTATTTTCTTAAATAAAGTAGCAACTTGGTTTTCTCTGCCATACAAGTTAATCCATTCTTTGATAATGAATCTCCATTAGCTCTCATTCTAAACCTTTAGTAGAAATATTTTACATCACTTTTCACATACCAGTGTTCACTTGTTGAATTAAGATCAAATGTTAATGACACTTAAATATATGAAGTAAAGTGTCATCAATTCTGTGGTGATTTTCACATGGCACTGTACAATGACAGGGTTTAGAAGATTAGATTTTATGCCCCAGAAGGTATGCAGTAGGGTAATTTCATGGCATGCTAACAGTAGTTTTCATTGTGGGCCTGCAAAGAATCCAAGCTTCTGTATAAACACAAGAGACTATAGATGCTGGAATCTGGAGCAACACACAAAATGACAAAATGCTGGACGAACTCAACGGGTCAGGCAACATCTTTGGAAAGAAATGGGAAGTTGACGTTTTGGATTGAGACCCTTTGTCTGGACAGAGTTTCCACTCTTCCCCCTATTAATTGTTTTTGTAAGAGTTGCCCATCAGAAATTAACACAAGACATCCTTAAAAGCAAATGTGGCACTTGTTTAATTGCTAACAGGTTCAGGCTTTTGTTTTATTGTTGAAAGCAACAAGCTATTGCAAAATAAGCTGTGAATTTATTTTATGTAAAAGAAAGAACTAAAAGAAATACTAGCTTTCATATTGTTGATATGTTTCAATGTACTTCAGAAAAGCATGATGGCTACGGTGGGCAAAACTGTGTTTAAATATTTCCTTTAACCTTTCAGTGTGAAGTAATAGGAACAAATTGTTAGACAATAGAAGACCTAGGCCCATTGACTTTGTCTTGTCCCATCCTGCTAATTGTATGATACAATGGTTATAGATTTGTTAATCATAGCAAAAATCACTCTTAACATAGCCTATAATAGACCCAAACATGAAACAGTCCAATGTTAAATAAGAGAATATTTGCAGCTTTTCATTTGGTTGGTTTGTGTAAGGAACAATTGTTTGGAGGGATTTGTTGTGCAGCAACAGTACCATTTATTTTTGGCTGCAAGTAACTCCTATCACTCGTAGTCTTAACAATTTTGGTAGTCCTCGCTATATATAATTTTCCCTCCTCTCCATAAACTGTTTTAACATGGGATAAGAATATGGGATTCCAATAGAAAGCGAGGGCTGTGTTTTAATATGCTCTAGCAATGTATTTCAATAAGGATTCAAAATTCAGAAACTGTGAATGTAATCAGTTGATGGTCACCACCTTCTTGGGAAAAATGGTGTTAGTTGCTTCTGTTCTGTGTTTTACCTCTCTAGAAATGTTTCTCCACTCAAATTTAGTCATTGTGAAATAAAATTGAAAGTAAGAACATAAGAAAATAGGATTAGGAGTAGGCCACTCGACCCCTCAAGCCGGCCTTGCTGATCATGGCTGATCTACCCAAGTTCTCATCTCCTCTTCTATCCCATAACCCTCAATTCCCTAACCTTTCAAAAGTTTATCTATTTCCTCTTTAAATACTCCCGATGATCTAGCCTCCACAACCCTTCAGGACAGAGAATTCCAGAGAGTCAACAGAAGAAGCTCCTCCGCACCTGTTTTAGATCAATATCTCCTAATCTTGTAACTATGTCCCCTCATTCAAAGTTCTCTCACAAGTGGAAACATTTTGACACCTACCCATATGCACTGGTAATTGAGTGGGAGCAATACAAGTATAATTTTAATTATTTTTGAACAATTTGGGCATATTAGTTTATTACTAATTTTTGTTTAGTTTGTTTGCTATGAAATTTCTGCTGATATGAAAGATGCAGCCAAAAATAAAGATGGTAGGTTTAACTTCTATGATGCTTGGTCACTGTAGTACCACAGTTTGAAAATATCTTCTGTAGAACTTTTTTAAGGATCCTTGGTGAAATCAATTGTCTTTAAGGATGGAGGTCAGTTTATCTCTGTAGATAACCTCCACTTCATGCCCAGGATAAAAGCATTTAACATTCCATACCAATCAAAAAGCAAAATATTGTAGATGTTGGAAATCTGAAATAAAGAGAGAAAGTGCTGGAAATATTCAGCAGCTCAGGCAGCATTTCGCATTACAGGACTTTTTCTCTCTCTACAGATGCTGAGTGCTTACAGCATTTTCTGTTTTTGTTCCGTTCCACTGTTGAGATATTTGAAAAGTTAAAAGAAAGCAGCAATGTATAAATTAAAACAAGAGACAATTGCTTAGAGTTTCAAAAGAATCATTGAGGTATTAATCCTTTGCTGTGCTGCTTGCCGATCATGGGCCTGTTGCTGTAAACTTCAGTAGTGCCCAAGACCGAGGTGTTGGGTGCTAATTTGGCCCTATACTATGAAAGACATTTCTTTTGTTCATGAACTAATGCAGAACATGTGATGGAATGCAGGTTAGTCCAGACCTGGAACTGGGGATTGAAGGGCGAGTCACAGCAGAAGGTCATGTATTTGGAAGGGGGCTTAGGGCTCAGATTGACTGCTGGTGACGGAGCCTGTGATTGCCAGTCAGGTGTTGGTGGGAAGAGTTTGGTGAGTGATAGAGCTATAATCGATTGCCAGATGACCAGAATCTGGTTTGGAGGAGATGGTTCTTTTGGATGAAGATGCCACCAGGTTGCAGGGTTGAGTGGTTATTGAGTCAGGTGATTGCTGGAGCTTCATGTGAGACATTTAGTAAATTGGATGTGATGCTCTTCAGTTGGGTGTGCTTTGGGGGGTCTGACTGAGTGGTGTCGCAACAACAACCCTGCACTCAATGTCAGCAAGATCAAGGAATTGATTGTGGATTTTAGGAAGAGGAAGCCAGGAGAACACACACCAGTCCTCATTGAGGGGTCAGCGGTAGAAAGGGTGAACAGCTTCAAGTTCCTGGGCATCAACATCGTGGAGAATCTTGGGCGGAACACATTGATGCAATCATGAAGAAGGCACACCAGCAGTTCTACTTCATTAGGAGTTTGAGGAGATTTGGTATGTCACTCTTGCAAATTTCTACAGATGTACAGTGGAGAGCATTCTGAGTGGTTGCATCACCGCCTGGTATGGAGGCTCCAATGCACAGGATCGAAAGAGTCTGCAGAGGGTTGTAGACTCAGCCAGCTCCATCATGGACACAACCCTCCCCACCATTGAGGACATCTTCAAGAGGCGGTGCCTCAGGAAGGCGGCATCCATCATTAAGGACCCTCACTATCCGGGGCATGCCCTCTTTGCATTACTATATTGGGGAGGAGGTGCAGGAGCCTGAAGACCCACACTCATTTTAAGAATAGCTTTTTCCCCTCCACCATCAGATTTCTGAACAGTCCCTGAACCCATGAACACTACCTTGCTCTTCCTCTTCTACACTATTTATTTAGTTTTGTAATTTATAGTAATTTTTATGTCTTTCACTGTACTGCTGCAGCAAAACAGCAAATTTCACGACACATGTCAGTGATAATAAACCTGATTCTGATTCTATCCTGTGTGGGGAGAATGTGAGAGGCCTGAAGTAGAACAGTTAAAATATTATAGTGGATGGGTTTGTAGGGCCAGTCTTTACTTGCTCAGAGAGGTCTCCTGTAACTTGCATATCTCTCTTTCAAACAAAGCTATGAAAACTTGGTTAAGTTGTGAGTGATCAATGCTGGACTTACTTCAGATGAACGTGATCTAATTTTGCTCAACAATTTGACCTGAAAAACTGCTCATGTGCATTGTTCTCTGGGAACAATGCTTTTCAGAGCTGTAGCACTGAAAGAGGAGGTGCTGCATAACTGAATTTTTAACCTTTTTTTGTATATTTTGCCTGTGACCACAGAACTAAACATGTTCTATGCATTGGTGGACATACTCAAAGCGTGAGAAGCATCTTCATGGCTATGATTCCATGGACATTTTGTTCTGGTGTAGTCTGTTCAATAGGATTATTGCCAAATGCAGTTAAGCTGCGAACATAGAGGAATCACTTTGTAGGCTAATTCAAAAATACTTAAAATATCTTTGCCTTTTAATAAAATTCTTGATCATCAAGTGATTTTAGGATGTTTCTGTTAATATTCATCTGAAGTATTTATCTGGTTTGTGGTGAGCATTAACATAATCTCTTTGGTTACAATAAATGTTGGTGCTCACATCGGAAACTAATAATATTTAACAGCTTAATTCTATTCAGCTTAATTAATTGCAGACTGAGTGCACAGCAAAACCTGCCAACCATTGGATAACATCTGGGGCCCAAATTTCCTCTACTGGAGCTATGGTGTCAGTATAGTTTCAGAAGACAACCAGCAGAGGGAGAGCACAAAATTCTCCAGGGTTGATACAGTTATTGAAGTTCAGTTAGCTGTGGTGCAAGAGCTTAAAGTGGCCATGAGTAGCAAAGGTCTCAGGAGCATTTAGTCCAAAAGTGGCACAGATCACTTCAGACCAGCAAGGGGAAGATAAGGAAATAATTACGAATTATTTATTCCCTTTGCCTTTGATTCATTTTGGCACCTTCCATTTACATCTGAAGTGACTGTTACTGGAACTATGATTACTCAGGTTCTATTTGTGCTCGGGAAGTACTTACAATGCAACAAATCAACACAGTGCTCAGAATTTTCACATAAAAGACATGGAAGGATTGGATGATAAAAGGGATGCTATACCACTCAGCAAGCCATCCACACATGAGCCAAATTAATCAAAGATGGGCCAGCACGCAATACTGATTCCCTTATATTGTGCACTTTGCACCAATACCAAAAAGAGTTTTGACCAGGGCGGCCAAAGTAGTGTCTCCAGGTCTTTTTATATTTCTTCTTTGGCTTCCTGGACACCTCTAAAGTTTTGACACTCTTAAAGCAACGTTTACATCTCAGAAACTCAAGTCTTATCTCATCGCTCCTGTTATTGTGGTCTTTTCCTCTAAGTCCTACACTCATATAAGTATGTTAGAACATAAAACATTACAGCACAGTACAGGCCCTTCAGCCCACAATGTTGTGTCGACATTTTATCCTGCTCTAAGATCGATCTAACCTTTCCCTCACACATAGCCCTCCATTTCTCTATCATTCATGTGTCTATCTAAGAGTCTCTTAAATGTCCCTAATGTATCTGCCCCCACAACCTCTGTTGGCAGTGCGTTCCACGCACCCATCACTCTCTGTGTAAAAAAACTTATCCCTGACTTCTCCCTTATACCTTCCTCCAATCAACTTAAAATTATGCCTCCTCATGTTAGCCATTGTCATTCTGGGAAAAGTTAGAGGAGAATTTTTTATTAAAAACCCAGAAGAGGCTGTACACACGTGAACCCTAAATCACACCTGTTTATCACATGTGTAGACAACCTTGGCCATTATGATGGTCCCTTGTTACAAGTGATGCTGACGCTAGACATTTGCTGGATTCAGATGAGCACCTCTGTGCCTATGGTCTTGTCCCACATATAGTCCTACATATTTGAGTCCAGGTGAAGAGTCTCGACCCAAAACATCGACTGTCCATTTCTCTCCAATAGATACTGTCTGACTCGCTGAGTTTCTCCAGCATTTTGTTAATTGCTCCACATATTGTCAACCTACCAACACTTTTGCTTCTATTATTTGTCTCAGAAAATTTTTTCTTTTTAGTTTTTTAAAGCCGAAAGTGATAAATTATTTCTTTTCAATTATTTTTTCTTATTTATTTTAGTTCTTAAAGTGATTAGAAGATGTATAGCCATTGATATTTTGGAAATTCAAATGACATTAGCTTTCCCCATGGAAATCTCTTGATACCACTGATTTTGAATGGGGAGAACAGGTGAATCAGAGATGATATGTGCTGACACATCAGTGTGCCTCAGGCAAACAGCATTGGGGTTGAACAGTACCTTTGCAGGCTGTTATTCACAAGAGAGTCTGTAGCCGAGTCGTGGCTTATACTTCAAAGTCACCTGTGGCTAAACTTTTCTATTGGCAGAACATTGGCTGACTGTGTGAAATTCACAAAAAGTTTTATCTCCTCTGGTTATTCAAAGATTCACTGATAAAACAATGTTAATAAGTTTACTGCATACTGGATGAAATACAATAACCCATCTTCCTCCCCACTGATAATCAGCAGCAGAATAAAATGGCTGTGCAACTTAACAAAATATCAGAATTCCAGAAGGCAATAGTAGTTGTGTATTGTATCCATCAATATAAAGCATTCCATTAACAACTTACATAACAAGTTTTATCTGGAAGAAGTTCCACTTTCAATATTTGGTTCAATAGCAAGCCTCATCTAGTACTTGCTTCTCAAAGAGCTATTACAAAGTAAAATGGTGTATGATTTTACCCAACTAATCACTGAGGGCTTAGCATATTGAAGCAATGCTACAGGTGCATAGATAGACCATGGAATATTACAACCTAACTGAGGTTTTACAGTTCTGGTTAAAACACTATAAACTGAATATTTGGAATACAATTCCGTCTAATTAAAGATTTATAATGATCTGTGTAATAATAACTGGGTATAATTTATAAGCCAGTTCTAAATCAGCAGGAATAAAGCTATTCTATAAAATTATACATTAAGGAATATGGTTGGGGGTATTGATGAAGGGAGTACCAAGACCAGAAAAGGGATCTGAACAGTGGAGTTACAAATTGTGATATCAACTGTCTGTGATATTTAGCAAGTATTTATCTTGTTTGTGGTGAGCTGTTGTGCTCCGCTTCCACTTCAATATCTTGTCAATATTTTCAATTGAAGTGGTAACTCTATTTCTCTATTTGCAGATGCTGTCTGACCTGCTAAGCATTTACTATGTTATTTCAACTCTGCAGCATCTGTAGCATTTTTCTTTGAACTTGTTTTTGCTACTCAGATTTCTGCGATTATTAGCTGAAGAATGGCTATATAGAAATTCACTTGACAGTTGTTCTTGCCCCATGTCTCAATGCATTTGTTTTACATTTAACTGGATTGGTGCTTGGGAAAAAGTACTGACAGACCAGGCATAACTGCCTTGATTTTTTTGCTCTGGCACAATTAGAGAAAAAGGAGGAGACATTTTAAAATGCCTTTATCCTAACGTGTAACTGCGAATGAGAAGAGTGACATAATAAAGTCTACTGTTTGCCCCCAATGAGTGAATGAGAGAATAGGATGACAAAAAGAAGACAAGGAGATGGTTCGCACACACCTATGCTGAGACCAGTCAAAAGCTCCAATCTTTTCTCCCATAGGATTTGCAGGATTTTATCCACACTCAGTGTTAGTATATGAACATCTGAGGGACTTTTCCCATGTAGATTATTTTTATTGTGTTTGTTATGGGATCAGTAGAGAATTTGAGGATTTGTAATTGTTTTGATGATATATTGTTACCAAAAAGTCAGTATGCAGTCCATAGGAAATGAATTACATCGTTCAGCCAACTATGTTGGGATACATGCAATGATGAATAAAGATATACTTCCAGTAGAATTCTGTACATTCTAAATGCAACTACTATATTTAATATGCTTAGTTCACTGAATTAATTGAATGTATCAGTGTGTCTCTTGTCTTGACCGACTTAGCAGGATCATTAAATTTCTATTCATGTTGCTTCCACATCTGTGATATATTGCTTATGCTATTAATGTTGTTTGGCTCTTCATGATGAGCAGCTTGCCTGAGGTGCCCAATATACTCCATTACCAAGAAAGCCACCATGCTTTCACTTCCTTCTTCAGAATAGCAGGTGGATCATAGAACAAGTCACTGACATATTTCAAGATAATGGTACTGCTTTGTAGACAGTGGTACCTGCCCCATTAAGCTGCTTCAGCCATTTTATGATTTCCATACAGCAAAAGACAAGGAGGTCTTGTTGTTTCTGGTGTCTGAACTCATAACAATTATAATAACTGAGGCTGACATCAGAAATACACATGGGGTTACTGTAAGTTAATTAGGTCCTCTCTGTGTACCACTCCACTTCTGATTAGACTTGCACCTGATCTGAGAATTTAGATTTATCACCACCTGCATGATGAACCAAATTTTTATACCTTCTTATTACATCTTTTGAAGTATCTGATTCAGTATCACCTCAGGTAGCAGCCCATGCCCACCTATGGCAATATCTCATCAACACCAAAGCACAGGCTAATAAAAGCCAAATACCATTGAAGTTGCACAAACATCAGACGACTATTTCCAACAACTGCAGCTTTCTACCTCATGTGGCTATGACAATTGGCAAGTAACTCACCTCTTGGCTATCATTGAACTATCCACCACTGGCAAAGATCAAGTTAAGTATGCAATGACATTTACTTGCCTAGTTTGGTGTAGATATGGTAATATGGAAGAAGCTTGATGTTATTCAGGACAAAGCTGTCTGCTTGTTCAGAACTTCATCCTCCAGCTTTAATGTCCACTTCATGCATTACTGTTCTCTGCAATGGGAAACATCTAGAGGATCATTGTCCAAACCTTGGAAGAAAAAAGTTTGAACATGCATGGGAACATCAGCAGATCCAAGTTCTTCTCCCAATTGTAGAACATTTCAACTTGGACAGGTAAAATTTTCCCTATATCATTGGTTAGTCATAATATTCCCTACCTAACTGAATTGTGGGAGCACCTTCATCATATGGATTGTGGAGTTCAAGATAAAGGATAGTTAATACCTACTCATGTCAGTGCTGGCTGCCAGCCACACACACACACTGATCACGAGAATGAATTAAAATACATTTTCAAAGACCTGATACTGGTTGCCAATATTCAACAGCAACTTTGTTATGAAATGGACTAAATAGGATTATCAACAGGAGTCTCAATATTTTGGCATTACTGGTGAACTAAAATAGATGTGACAGTGAATCAATACTTCCATGTGGTGCACATGATAATCCAACTAAATTCATGCGATCCTGAACAAAATAAGGCATTAAAGAGAAGCGAAGTTTCCTGAAGCCTATCAGGTTTCATTCACGCAGTTTCCACGGTAAAAATAAACTGGAGCCACTATCACATTAATTCTAGTTGTTATTTTTAGTGTTGGCATTTAAACTTGGCTCAGATACGAGCCCCAGGAAATTCGTAGCATTTCCTCTTCCTATCAAATGATACACCATCAGTATTTTGCTCTGGTTTGCCTAACTATTAAAAATATATCATTAACTCTTTATAGATCAGGTTATTCCTGAGGATAATGCCAAAGCAATCTATTATGTTTGCGATGTGTATTGATATGAAAAAGTACTTAGAACATGTTAGTGATAGTTATTGTAAAGTTAGCTAGCAGTGTCCTGTTTCCAAAGCAAAATTCTTATTACATTAGCTTAACAATATAGCTTAATCTCAATCAAAGAGGATCTCAGGTAATTTACAAAAACTAACATGAATGAACGATTATCACTTATTTAACACCACAATGTTTTTAAAAACTATTTCCAACATACACAATGGATTGCCAGTTATACATGATTATGATGCAAATTTATCTTTAAAGTGCATTTTTTGGCATTCTAATTTATATTAGATACAGTATTGTATTTCCAAGAGTGTATAAAGGTAACTTTGAAACATTGCTTAATGTACTTAAAACCAATGTCTTCTAACATGTATTTCCAGTATGTGGAAATATAAGCTTATGTATTTAAGCTTATCATCAGTAATCCCAGTCTTTCACTGTAGTTAATATATTTTGATCACACTAAGTTCCAGCTTCCCAGTAAGCTGTTCACTGAAGTATTGTACGACAGTAACCTCGCACTGTCCGCTGATAAACTATTGTGTTGATGTCCTCTTGAAGTGAGTAAATTTACAAAATCTAAAGAAAAATATGACAAATGGTGGAATGTTGAACTGGTTAATTAGTATCCTTTTATTCAAACTAATTTCCACGATGTGTTTATATGGTATCAGTATTTTAGTTTGTCAAATTGAAGGTAATTAAACAAAATTCTATTTTAAAGAGTAATATGCATAGCCTATATCTGGGAGTAAAACTCCATACTTATAAAATACATTTGAGTAAACTCTCAAAACCTTGATCCATTTTAGGCATATCATCAGTTGGTCTGAAACTTGGTTCTATGATCTTAGTCATGCCTGTGTTTTAATGAAAGATTTGTGTAAGGGGTTCGGTTTTGGAAACCCAAATTCTAGGCATGATCACCTAATCTTGAATGCCCAATCTCCTCATAAAAATGTGCTAACTACCAAATTGGAAGACAGATACTTTCAAATGCTCAAGGCACCCACTTAAAATAGACATTAAGCTGTTTGAATATGCCAGTCAGGTTTCAAATACTGTTCTGGCACTCTAGTCCCATATTTGGTATAATCTGGGCAAAGCATTCACCTTACAGTTTTTTGAGCCTACAACTGTCCAGCCAGTGATCTTTAGAAGTCTGTCTATAAAAATAAAAATAACTTTTCTAACTTATATGGTGTGAAATAAAGGTCAAGAAAAAAATCAGTGTTTTGATAGACAATATCAGAAAATGAAATAATTAATTGTTGCTGACTTTCATAGATAGGTACATGTTATTTTCATCTCAGTGAAGCCAACTAAGATCTTGTCTGGTCAATTTCAGCAAAATATAAAACATTTCAGAGGAAAGCAAATAACATTTTCAGCCCTTTTTCGGAGAGACTTTCCAGTGGATAGTGGGTAAAACATATATAGTGGAGACACAAGCGACTGCAGATGCTGGAATCTAGAGCAAAAAAATAAACTGCTGGAAGAACTCAGTGGGTCAAGTAGTATCTGTGGAGACAAAAGGGATATTTTGATGTTTCAGGTCGAGATCATACATCAGGACATCTATATACTGGCCATCTTTCCTCTTCTCCCACACCCACCCCTCCTCTACCCCTCAATCCTGATATACAGTCTTGGCCTGAAACACTTTTTTTGAATATTTGAATATATGTAGTGGCTGTTAGGAGAAGCTGGTCTATATAATTTCCATCAAATTAGATTGATGTTTTCTATAGTTATTCACACAACTTGGGTTTTATGGTTATAAAGATAAAGGAGGAAAATCCTCCTGAAAATGTCCCTTGATTTTCTCTGACAAATTTTGCATGAGAGCCAGGGTTAGTTCCTCAAGCAGAGATAGTTGGTAGATTTGCAGTTCACTGCCCAGAACGGAACATCCATTTCTTGCCTTATTGATTTATTGGAACTCAAAGGTGCAACCTATGACTAGAAATATTTTAAATACAACTAGGCGCACATTGTACTTGTTTATTACTTCTCTTGCCATTAAAGGGACATTCTTCTGACATTGGGAAACCTGACTGGGCAGTTTCAGAATTCACTGAAGGCTTCACAAACACCTTCTAATATTCAAAGGAAGTGCTGCAACTAAAATGGAACACTTTCTCCTGAATTTATCTGCTGAGATACTTATATGTTTGGGCCATATCCCTCTGAACCTTTCCTATCCATGTACCAGTCCAAATACCTTTTAAGTGTTAATGTACCTGCCTCAACTACTTCCTCTGGCAGCTCATTCCATATACTGACCATCCTCTGGGTAAAAAAAGTTGTCCCTAAGGTTAAATCTATCCCCTTTCACCTTAAACCTATGCCCACTAGTTCTTGATTCCCTTCCCTTAGCTTACATTGACCTTATTTATGCCCCTCATAATTTTATACACCTCTGTAAGATCACCCTTCATTCTCCTATGCTCTAATGAAAAATATCCCAACCTGCTCAACCTCTCTCCGTAACTCAGTCCCTTGAGTCCCAGCAAGATCCACTTAAATCTCCTCTGCACTCTTTCCAGCTTAATGGCATCTTTCCTATAGCAGGGTGAACAAAACTGAACACAATACACCAAATGTGGCCTCACTAACATCTTGTACAACTGCAAAATAACATCCCAACTTCTGTACTCAATGCCCTGACTGATGAAGGCCAGTGTGCTCAAAGTTTTATCACCATCCTGTCTACCTGCAGCGCCACTTTCAGGGAACCATGTACTTGTACTCCTAGGTCCCTCTGTCCTACAACACCACCCAGGGCTCTACCGCTTACTGTGAAAGTCCTACCCTCATTTATCGCACTTATCCAAATTAAACTGCATTTGCCATTCCTTGGCCCACTTACCCAGCTGATCAAGATCCCTCTGTTAATCCTGATAACCATCTTCACTGTTAATGATAGCACCTATTTTAGTATCATCTGCAAACTTACTAATCATGCCTTGCACATTCTCATCCAAATTATTGATAAACCGGAGTCTTCAGAGATTCAATTGCCTTCTTAAACCTCTCTAATGAACAATGATTTGGAGGGCAATCATAACCAGATATGTGTAATTTTTCAGGAAGACTGTCAGCCATGCTCTCATGCCTGAACTGCTTTCTCCATTGAGGTCAAGCTTACCTTGACACTGCACCTCCTCACCACAGAATCATTCCAAACAACCACAGTAGATCTCCCAATCACTGCTCACTGTAGCATCAGAGAGGTCATCTAGGCACTCTATCTGTAGAGAAATTATTTTGTTTATTGAAGAGCAATTGGCATCATGGGCATCGGGTTTTGCCAGCATTGCTGGCTTCCCATCAGCACAGGCAGCCAGTCATGCACCTATAAGTGCTCCCATTAATATCCCAAACCTTTTCATCAACAGGAAAAATTTCCAGTCCCTTAATAAGTAGGTGATTATGGATCATCAGAAGTTCCTCATTCTCAATGCTTTTTCTGTGAAAAAGACATGATGCCTTCATCATGGTGAAGATTGCATTGCCAATTTTTTTTCAACAACCTGTACAGTTTCATGGATGATCTGGACAATAAAGGTATCCTTCACTTTTCTGCCTGCATGCACCAATTGTCAATCTTATTATAGCAGCCAAGTGCCAATAAAACAAATATCACACACACATAAGAATTGTTGTTGAAAATGCCATTGGTCTTCTAAAAATGAGATACCACTTCCTGCATCTGTTCAGGAGCACCCTTTAGTGTACAGAACCTAGGCAAACAAAGACACCAGACATTGCCAGAAAAAGAGTAGCCTGCAGAATAGAAGCCTTAGAGACATGAGGCACAACCTGTGGAGGAAGAGGAGCAGGCCAGTGAGGAAGGTTACCAGGAGGAAGTCCCAGCTGAACACCAACAACCTTATCTCCCAGCAGAGCAGTGGAGCAGTTCATACCATCTGCAGGATGCATCACATGAACTCACCATGAATCGTTAGGCAGCACCTTCCAAACCCACAATCTCTACCAGCTAGAAGGACAAGGGCAGCAAAAGCATGTGACCACCACCACCTGGAAGTTGCCCCAAGCAACACAATATCCTGACTTGGAAATATATTGCTGTTCCTTCACCATTACTGGATCAAAATTCTGGAACTCTCTCCCAAACAGCACTTTGGGTATAACCACACCTCAAGAACAGCACCAGTTCAAGAAGGCAGCTCATGACCACCTTCTCAAGGGCAATTAGGGATGGGTAATTAAATTCTGGCTCAGCCTGCAAAGTCCACATCCCATGATTGAATAAACAGAATGTAGTTTTTTAGTTTTGGAAGTTAACATTAATGGTGGTTACACAGTACTATAGTAACAGCTGCTGAGAGCAATGCACATAACAAATTGATCAGACTGAATGGCTATTCTAGGTTAACATTTCAACCAATAAAGTCCACAGTCACTCACCCCTTATGAGACTCATATTGAAGTCCGTTTTAAGCTATTGCACCAGTTGACCAAGATGCACAATGGGGCACAACAGATGAACTACCAGTTACAACCTCTAACTACACATCATTTCACTCAGCTCACAACCAGATAATTGGATCTTCTTGCACGGCACCTGTTGAGTCAGGCATCAGCTCTTCTGAAGGCACAGAAGGAGACACACAAAGACTTGCTAATTTTAGGTAATTTCACCATGATTCAGCTGGAATTCATATGGAGAAGTTTGAAGCTCTTCGTAAACAGTGATATATCACAAAGGAGCAGCTTGATGGTCTCACTAAGGCATTGAACTATACAGAGTTCCCTCCCATCTATTCCTTGTTGTGTTAGCTTAATGAAGGAGATGAAGGCCATTGTGTGACCTTTGCATTATCCCTTGTTTGGAGAGTTGATGTTTTGTGGGGTGGTGGAGGACATTGAACATCATGTTCCTGCTAGTGGCTGAGGTTGGGCACGGTGGAGGAGAAGATGGGGTGTGTCGGGGAGGTTGGGTGGAGTAATGGCTTGTGTGATTGAGGTAGTGTGTGTGCATGTGCATGCAAGTGCCTGTATCTGTATTTGAGAGGACATTAGGCCATCCATTTCAATGATGTGTAACTCACCTTGACTTATTTTGTGAGTACATGAAATATTTTGCAACAATTCTTTGTTGTTTATGGATTCTCACTCCTGGAGGTGATCATGAGATTCTTCAAATTGTAGCCCTGCCCCGGTGTGTCTCCTGCACCTTCTGCCACTGTACCTCTTCCTCACTGCCGCCACTGCCCACCCCACTACTCTAGATGCATAAGTTCTCTCAACTAGCATAAATTTCAACAAACAGGTCTTCAGATTCTCTCTCAATAAATTTTTCTCTCTTTCCTCTGTGGCAGTCATAGTTGTGTGTTGCTGTTGTCTGGCTGCCTTGGTGGGGGTGGGGAGGGGAAGTATATGCCTTTAATGGTTGCTGTTCTTTTCAAATTTTAATACAGCTAATTTAGCAGCAGCTACATTGCAGTGAGTGTAGTCCTGTCAGGAACCACATGGGTCTTGCTTTTGTGCATATTTGTGGATGTAGATCAGAACAATGCTGTTTCCAACATGTTTTTAGCCACTTTATGATTTTTTGCAGGGGCCTCAAGTAGATATTAGCAGTAATCGCAACATTGGTTTGACACACCAAATATAATGGAATCATAATTTCAAAGTATTGGAAGTTAGAACTTCACACAGCCACTTAGTTATTGCTTTTTGAAATCTTCCTTTGCACAAAGTTCTCCTATAGTGCTAACTAAGTCTATTGTAAATGAATGTACGAGGCTCCTGCCTGAGACAATTGGATTGAGATCTGCCTGGGACAATTGGATTGAGAAATAGAAACAGATTTCAATTCCGTAGTACAGCAGTGTTTCAATTCCATGCACTGTTTCCAGTATTACCCCACTTCAACTACAGTATATGGACTTGAAAGGGTCCATCATATTTTCTCCAAAAGGAAATTAATATAATTTTTATTCATCTATTTATGAGAATACATAATCCCAAATATCATTCTTTATTTAGGTCATTAAATCACGGCATACTTTTTTTTCAGTTCTCATTCTTATGATGGTTATTCAATAATTTTGTTTCTATTCATTTTCATAAATTACTAGTTTCTGATGAGTAAGGAAAAAAATTAACCTGATTGCTAAAATTTAAAGTAAAAATCTGAGACAAAATACATTAGAACAAGTAAGATATTTATGATATTTTAGATGTTTATAATTAGATATTTGTAATACATTATCTTATTCTTGCTTTCATTCATAATCAGGAAACATGCAAGGCAATGTTTGGTAGGCAAATAACTTGTGGGCATTGTGTAAATAGGTGCTGAGTGTTCTTTCTAAATTAGCACAAAAAATAAAACCATTGAATATAGTTAAGGGAACATAGCGTAATGCAACAATGATGAATGTGTTTTCAAAAATTAAAATAGCTATTGGTGAATGATCCAAACACTTCAGCAGTTGACTTTAATTTTGAGTCCCAGCACTGCCTGTCACTCAATTCGCTCTTTCTCATTTGGATGACTTTCTCTTTTTCATGTGCAACACTGTAAATGGAACACTATGTGGAAGCAAAACACTAGGAAAAAAAATTATACTGTAAGTTATACCATGAAGTCGCACTTTTAGGAAATTTTTGATGGACTGAACAGATGATCTCCAGCAGGTGAAATAGCATTGTTGAAACAAAGAGTGGTTAGCCAAAATATTGAGATGGACAGACACGCATATGGATAAATGAAAAATAGAACTTGGAATCACCATGACACACTGCCTAGATTTAAATGGGTATCTACGTAGCTGATCACAGGATTCTTTCAGATGAGTCCATGACATTAAAACATTTCCTGTCAAAATAGCGTAAGTGGATCAAGTTAAACCTTTTATTAACTGTTGCAGGTTTCATTAGTAACCAGGAGTTTACCTTTTTTTCCCTCCAAAGCAGATGGAATTCATTCCGTGAAGATACGAGGTCATCCATCTTACACCCAACAAAGATAGTTCAGAGTACATTCTAGGAGCCATGAAATTTGGATAACTCTATTAAAAGCTAGTAGTCAAGTATAAAAGTCAAGCAAAAATGATAACGGATTGGCTATTGTTCCTCATTGAAAAGGAATTGGAACATGAAGGGAGAAAGTTATGTTTTTTATTTTATGGAGTTTCCCATCTGAAGTACCGTGTTCAGTTTTGAATACTAGACTTAAGCAAATATGTAGTACCCATAAGGGGGTTTGGGGGAGTGGGGGAGGGATGCAGATCTGGGCAAATTAATCAAAATGATAGTTGAGATTTGAGGGTTAAATCTAGAGGACATGTTGCATTAAATTGAGATGCTGGAAACACAAGCAGGTCCAGCAGCATTGTGGAAAGGAAAATAGTGTTGATGTTTCAGCTCGAAGGCCTTTCATGAAAGTGGAAAGGGGGAAAAAAAACATTGTTTTAAGTTGCGGTGGGGGAGGGGAGATGAAAAAGTCAAAATATCTGTGGAAGCATGTGCTCAGGGTTGCTGTAAGGATAAGTTGTAGAGGTCATCTGGTTAATAGGGGCAATTAGAGAGAGAGAGAGTAAATGAGGAAGGTTAGACAGAATATAAGGGACCATAATAAATTGCAAAATGCAGGGCTGTAGTACATGTCTAACAAGTCAGGCTGTGCTAATTTTCCAACAAGACTACAGTATAATGAGTGCACTTGATTTTATCTATAATAGTATATAAGCAACAACATTTTGAATTAATTGAACTGCACAGATGGAAGATGGAAGGACAGAAACAAGGTCATTAGAAAAATCAAGTTTGGAGATAACAAAAGCATCAGTGCATATCTCAGGATATAAGTGGAACTTCAAATGAAAGAACCTCTATCAATAATTACATTTGTCTATAATTGTGATAAACATTATTTTCTTTTATGAATCTGGCAAATTTTGGAAATAGAGTAGTCCTCTGCAGGAAATGAAGCTGTAATTTGAACCAAGATTTCTTTTATGGTTAACTTCATGTTATTTTTATTGGCATGCAATCCATAATTTTTTTATACTTAAACGGTTATCACCTATTGCACTCTGTGATTGCTGTAATGTAAGGCTTGTAATTAGCAGTCTAGAACATCATTTTTTTCTCAGAATAGGGTACAAGTTAGCAGTTATCCACCAAGTATTAAGCTGCTACACCAGTCTGGTTTGTTTGGCTCAGTTTGGTATTGATTTGTCATTCTTTTCAATTATGATATGAAAGTTCTCTTCCAAAATGTCTTATTTTTCTAACTAGGGATTTGCTAAAGAAATTTATTCTCAAAAATTGCACATAGTTACAATTTCTTTTTTAAGTTGGCCATTAATTGTATAAAAATACTATTTTTCATTTCTTGTTAAATGGAAATTTTATTTCAAGAAGGCACCAAGGACACAAGTTTCAATTATGTAGGAAAATACAAAACATAAGAATATAAGAAATAGAAGCAGCTGTGGGCCATTCGGCCCCTTCACCTCTCTGGCCTTCAATCAGATCATGGTGATCTTTTATATGAGTGCCACCTTCCTGCATTAACCCATATTCCTTGATTCCCTTTATATCCAAAAAATCTATCAATCTTTGCCTTGTATATACTCAACAATTGAGATTCCACACCTCTCCAAAGATTCACTATCCTCTGGTGAAGAAAGTTAATCTGATCTCTGTCTGAATGGCTGATACTTTAGTTTAAAACTCTGACCTCTGGCTCTAGACACCTCAGCCAGGGGAAATATCATTCCTGTATCTATCATAGAGTCGAGAGTTACAGAGGAATACAGCATAGAAACAGGCCTTCTGGCCAACCCTGAAGCCCACTAAGCTTGTCACATTTGCCCACTTTTGGCCCATAGCCCTCTAAACCCCTCCTATCCACATACTTATTCATACATTTAAAGAAAGACATCAAGGAAGAGAGTGAACTAAGGAAATTAGTGACCGCGTACAATCTCTGAAATTGTTATAATTCAGTTATAAACACTAATTTCTGAAATCACTGAAAATTATGTTGATGCAATTTGGTACATAATATATGTATCATTATAAAGTTCTTTCAAATTATATTCAGTCTTTTCCCAGCGTATCCCATTGATGCACTTAGGCTGCAAATCATTGCAGGCACCGTCAGAAAAGTTTGTGCTGTTAAGTGAGAGTCAATTTGCGTGGGAGTTTTATGAAAGTACATATGTCAATAAACCATGTGTCCTGCTGGATATGTTCTGTGGAAGGTTGGAGCTGAATAAGAAATATATAGTTAGTCAGAGGTCTGAATGAAGGAAAGGACATAAGACAGACACAATGCATAGTTTTGTTCTGGAAGATCTTCTTGAGCTGTAAAGCTAAGATTTTCCTGTTTATTTCAACTTCAGTCATAAATATGTTTGAAATATACATTTAGAATTTTGTTACAAATTGTAAAAAGAAATCCTTTTCTTCATTTGTCTACAGATTGTGTTGACTTTAAAAAGGAAAATAGAATATTTCAGAATACTGTAAAACCATTAATCCAGCATGCCTGGGACTTTGGTGGCAGATTTTCCAGACTATTGCATGTCATTCCAATTAAAATGCCAACACACTTTTAATTCAATTTTTTAAAAAATGTTACATAGTGAAGTAGTATAATACATTTTCCAATGAACCAGGTAAGTTGTAAGGGAGTGCAGGTAACAGAACCAGGTGAATTTTAGGGGAGCATGGGAAACAGGGCACAGCTGAGTTTTAAGGAAGTGTGGGAAGCTGGGCCCCAGTGAGTTTAAAAGGAGCCTGGTGAATTTAAGAAACATGGAAACTGGGTCCAGTGAGTTTAAAGAGTATACAGGAATTGGGCCCCTGATACGTTAGAAAGAATGTGGGAATTGGGGCCCTGATGTGTTAGAGGGAGTATGGAAAGTGGGGACCCTGAGAGTTTAAAGGAAGCTTGGGAGTGGGGCCTTGGTGAGTTTAGAGGTAGCACAGGATTGGGGCCGTGGTGAGTTTGAAGGGAGCATGGGAACTGGGGGTCCAGTGAGTTTAAATAGACCACAGGGACCAGGACTGTGGTGTTTTGGAGGAAGTGTGGTATCGAGGGCTGTGGGGTATTAGAGGGAGTACATGAACTGGGCCCAGTTTTTTAGAAGGATCCTGGAAAATGATCACGATTTCCAAACAATTAGATAGCAGATTATTGGAGTTTTTACTGAACATACATGCATTTACAAATGTAATCCAAACTCTTCACCATTTTGTGAAATAGTATTGATGATATAAACAACTTGTACCATAATTTTATACTATGGAGCACTTAACAGCATATTGTGAACAGAAAGAAACATGTAGAAGCCAAGATTTTTTCCACTATGGTGGTTCTGTTATTTTTCTTGTCTCCAAGTCAGAAACATATTTCCTCCAGACATGAAAATACTTTATTAGGTCTTCATCTTTGGCCACAACCCAATGAAGTAAAATGATCAATGTAAGGAGTAAAAGAAAGACAGATGGACAAATGGACATGGTTTTCAAAGGTTATTCATCACTTGCTGTGGTCCTCAAAATTTAAATTGTTTCTAATTATAGGTCAGTTGCAAGTATTAATTTTAAAATTCTATTCCTGCAGAAGTAATTGCTTCCTTTGCAAAAGATTTATATATAAATTATCATCTTGGATACACCTTTGTGGAATGGAAATTTGCTTTGAACATTAGCCAACTGTTGTAAATTTAAAACAGTAGTCTAACTACCAGCAATTTTTCCAGTAAATTCATAAGGAACAGAGGTAGCTTACTGAGTCCCCAAGCCCTGCACAGCCACTTAATTAGATCTTGGTTAATCTACAACTCAACTCCATTTCCTTTTGATACCAAAGAATTGTGATTATAAAGAAAATTCTGTGGAAGTGTGTTTTTCTTTCATTTCTGTCAAATGTTTCACTGGATTAGATACCCTGATTTTGAAGTCACAGTGTCCATGTGGTACTCTATTACATCAACAATAGCTTCCATTTGTATTGCACCTCAAAAGCAAAATTATCCTAAGGATCTTAATAGGAATGATATCAAACAAGCCACATAAAAGACACTTGGGAAGATGAAGGAATTGGATGTTCAGTCAACCTTGACCTTTACTGGTAATCCTCAAAAAAACAACTAAAAAGGTAAAGAGCTAGGTGAACATAGTGTGAAAAATGAGCTAGTGCATCACTGTGGGAGTATTCCACAACTCGCCTATGCCTTTGGTCTTAAAAACAACTAAGTACTGTACACCAGGCTGGACATCTGGTACTCATTCCAAATATGTGGATGCCCAGCTTAATTTCCTAAGTATGCTATTGCCAGAACCTTGAAACCTACTCCAATTCAGTTGCTTACAGGTGCTGGCCAATATTGCTCCTCAGGATATTCATCTGGATAAGCTGTATCTGGAGTCATTCTTATGAAAGCTACAACTCAGATCTCTCTGTCCATAGAGTTTCAATAAATCTGCCAACTTGTTACTTTTTATCCCAGACATCTTTGTTTACATCTGCATACACCCTTGTAGCACTCTATACCAGTGGTTTTCAACCTTTTTCATGCTGCGGCCCCCCCAGAACATGTCCTTGTTAGATGGCGG
This sequence comes from Pristis pectinata, assembly GCF_009764475.1. Lineage (NCBI taxonomy): Eukaryota > Metazoa > Chordata > Chondrichthyes > Rhinopristiformes > Pristidae > Pristis > Pristis pectinata. The sequence continues at coordinate 14,132,537 of NC_067434.1, read as the reverse complement.
ACCCCCAAAGCCCACAAAATCAAACAATTGATAATTCGTGCATACAACACTTAAATTACTGCACATAGGCCCTATTGAAATAGTGACTATTTCAATCACCGATAATTACCAGTGGTGTCTTTCAGTGTTCAGTTCAATGTGAAGGTTGTGCCTGTTTTGCACTGCAGAGTTTGTCCAAATGTGGTGGTATGTGCGGCAAACATATGCGTATGTCATCCTCAATATTCAGTCTTGATCTCTATTTGGTTTTCATGGCAGTGACTGCAGAAAATGCTATTTCGCACAAGTAAGTGGTTGCAAATGGTAAGAGAACATTGATGGCTTTGCCGGACAGCAGTGGATACTCCTGGGAACATGCTATCCAGAACGACAACAGTGACATTCGGTTGAACTGCAAGCGCAAAGTCCTGTCAGATGACAGTTCAGCCAATTCTTCTTGTTCACGTCCAGTTAAATCAGTAAGCATGCATTCAAATGGATTTCGAATCCAATCAAACATGCTCGTGTCATCGTCGCCGAAATACCCTTAGAAATAATGTGACAGCTGTTGAATATGGTTCAAAACGGTGCTCGCAATGGCCTCTGTCTTAGTCTCGTTCACTGTCAGAAAGTCAGCCAGCAATGGAAACATATCATAGACGCCTTGCTCGCATCTTACCTTCCAGATATGGAGTTTTTTCAGGAAGGCATTGATTTTGTAATGCGTTTTCAGAACATTTGAGTCAGGTCCTTGCAATGATAGACTTAAGCTGTTCAAAATGTTGAAAATATCTGCAAGATAGGCTAATCTGGCAACCCATGTCTCCTCTGTCAAGAACTGTGCCAATGATCCGTTATGCTCATTTAGAAAAATGAGCAGTTCATCTTGCAATTCATATACACGCTGCACAACGCGGCCTCATGACAGCCATCTGACTTCTGTATGTAACAACAAATGCTTATGCTCAGCTTCCATTTCATGGCGTATGTTTTCAAACAAACGATGATTGAGCAGCCTGGCTTTGATAAAGTTAACGATTTTAATGCACGTGGAAAAGACATCCGCAAGATTTTCATCCATATCCTTTGCAGCCAAAGCCTCATGGTGAATTATGCAGTGGGTTGCTGCTACATGTGGAGCTACTTCTTTCACTTGTGCGACTAGACCCAACTTCCGTCCCATCATTGCGGCAGCACCATCCGTACATACTCCAATACACTGTGTCCACGCCAATGCCGATTGTACAAAAAAAGTGTCAAGCGCACGGAAAAGTTATTCACTGGTTGTACGCCCTGGGAGCGCCTTGCAAAACAAAGTCTTCCAAAGCCTCTCCTTCCCAGCAATATCGAACATAAACCAACAACTGCGCAGCACTGGCAACATCAGTACTTTCATCGAGCTGAATCGCAAATCTGACTTGCTGAAGACGTGCTATCAGCTGGCTCTGTATATCTTCCACCACATCACCAATTCTTCTGCTTACTGTGTTATCAGACAGTGGAATGGCCTTCAGTTTTTGACTGGATTCTTTTCCGCACATATCTACTGCTGCATACAGTATAAGCTCTTCTCCAATTGTGTGAGGCTTTCTGGAATGTGCTATTCGTAATGCTAGCAAATATGATGCGCGAAGAGCCTTCTCATTTACAGTGGCGCAGGCTGTCATTTTGCCTTTCTGCTTGAGGTACAGCTCCTTTTGCTGCTCAAAATATTCCTTCGGCTTACTGGCAATATCTGGATGCACTGTTGTTAAATGGCGCTTCAATTTCGCTGGTTTCATTGCATCTTTGGACAGTGTTTGCAAACACACAACACAGAGAGGTTGGTCTGCATTTGTCCCCTCTGCGATGAAGCCATATGAAATGTATTCTGGATCGTACTTGTGTTGTTTTCTCTTTCGGTCACCCTTATCCCCTTCGTCATCAGAAGCTTCCGGTTTCTGGTCAGCTTTTCTCTTCAGAAATTTCTCCATACGCAGCAATACATGCTGTTACTATTACTGATAAACAAAATTATCAAAACTAATCTAAAATTTACACGCTTGCGCACTTTTCGTTTAACAGTGACGTCACTGTGGCGTAAATGCACGGCAAGTAAGCAATATTATTAAGGCACACCAACAACGTCACTCAGTTTCACTAGCACTACAGTGCACAACAGAATAGTAGTGAGTAGTGAACACTACTGACTACTCTGACTACACAAATCGAATATTAAGCAGCAGCTTACCAGAAGGGAACACTGTCTAAGTCTCTAAGATTGTCGCCTATAACAGATAGAATAGATATGGCTGATTTTCTGAATAGTGGAAAACTGGAGCAAGCAAGTAAGCTATGTCTTTGTAACAGGTCGCTTTTTCATTTTTTTCTTGGCTTTCTCGCGGACCCCCTGGCAATCTGCCGCGGACCACAGATTGAAAACCTCTGCTCTATACCATATCAGCTTGCAGGAAAGCACATTCCACAGGAAAAAGACATAACTTATGACCCAACAATAAACTCTCCTGGTTTGGAGATTGAATAAAATATGAAAAGTTTTAAATTGGATCTGAACAGGGCATGGCCACTTTGCTCATTGTATATGTAAATGGTGTATCATGAGTTCTGCAGAATGTGACAGCGGCAATACTGTCAAACTATGGACTATATAACAATTGTGATGTTACAAACATACTTGCTATCCTCCAGACAACTCAGATTGATTAACAACTGGATTTATAATTGTTGCTCCAAGTCAGCCAAATGAAAGAACAAGAACAGATGACCAAAGGCTTGGTCAAAGATGTAGGTTATAAGGAGAATCTTAAAGGAGGAAAGAGAGATCAAGAGGTGCAGAGATTTTGGGAGGGAATTCTGAAGCTCATGGCTTTGGCAACTGAAGACATGAATGTCAATATAGGAGCAATTGAAGTGGTACGAAAGTAAAGGTGACAATTTTAAAATCAGGGCATTGTTTAATCGGAATCCTGTGTACACTGACAAGGACAGGGTGATGCTTGAATAAAACTTATGCAAGTCAGGATACTGACAGCAGAGCTTGGATGGTCTCAAGTTTTCAGAAAATAGAATGAGGGAAGTCAGCCAAGAGGGCATTGAATCAGTTACCTCATAGATGGATGTTTTGACAGCAGATGAACTGAGGAAAGACCAGAGTATAACCATATGGAGGTAGAGATGGTCTAAGGTGGCACATAAATGAGACCCAAAGCTCAACTTGGGCTCAGATATTGCATCAAGGCTACAGACAGTTTGGGTCAGTTTCTAACTCTTGCCAGGAAGAAGAATAGAGCTGTAGCTAAGAAATGGAGTTTGAGAGTGAATAAAGTTGATGGCTTTGATCTGCCCAATACTTAAATGGAGAAAATTCTTGCTCCTCCGGTTTAAGGGAAATGGGAGGTGGCAAAAAGGTACATATGGAAGCTGCTACTGTGTCTTTGCTCAATGTCATTGAGGCAGCATATGATTGATATATGAGAGGGACCAAGTATGAATCTCTGGAGAAACACAGGCAGTACAGAAGGCCAGATGGTATTCCCTCTGGATATTTTTGTTCCTCTATAGAGGCATTCATTTGATGGCACTTCTACAATATAGTAAGCCCATGTAAAACGTATGTGATATGGCAAATTGCACTCAAATTCATTGCCATACAGTTCATTTGCACAGCCTATTGGAATTTCTAGACTGTACAAAATAAATCAGTTTAACAGCATCTTTTTCATCTCTTCTATTGCTATAAACAAGCTAAATTAACAATGTGCAGTAGAGCATTAAAGCAGTCCATTAAAGATCTATTGAACAAGCATTTGTAAAAGAATAACTCAAGTATTAATTTGTACATCACTTCTGATCTATTGCTATACACCTGGTTGTTAAGAAATTCTAACTGCTATGCTGATGTGAATACAAACCAGTTGTTCAAACCATTCTATGTATTGTCTGTATTTTGATCTATCAGTATGCAAATATAACCTTATGTGTAAAGGCAAGCTTGACATTAGGTGACCCATTTGATGAGAAAATACATAAAATTTAGACATTATCTTTGGAAATTGCCAGTCTTGAGACAATACTTCCAGGACAACGCTAGCAAGGCACTCAATCTTTTTTGAGTGAAATTGACAGGCTCCACCCTCAAAGTTGTTTTGAGAATGAGTTAAGCCCTACTGGCAGGCTAATAGGCTATCAAAGCTGTCATTGGGATTGAATGCTTGTGAATGAAACTTACAAAAATACTTTAAAATTATTAAGAAAGAAAATTAAAATGTCAAAAACAAAACAATAGGAAGCAATAAAAACAATTAAATGAACTTAACTTAAACCAAAATCATAAAACAATCTTCTATGTTAACTTTGGCCTAAAACTGTTTCTTTCAGTTGAAATGAATGGACCTACTGGAGATGCATTTTCAGCAAATAAATTTCTCAGTCTGTGTGGTAATTCCTTCTGAAATTCATGCTGCCCTGCAGGACGCTATGAGCAGTCCAATAGCACAGCACACTTTCCAGGGCTCAATGATCAACTGATCAGGACTTCTGCCTTCACTTGGCAGTCACTTATGTGGTTAAGAGGTGGCAATCAGAAGATCTTGGCTATTATTAACAGTTACAAAAGCAAAAGTATTTGGCACCAGCAATCCTAAAATTTTGCAAGTTTTAGGCACCTTTCATTTTTATGCTTGTTTGAAAGTTTCTTATTTTATTCAAGCAGATCTAAATAACTTGATGTGGAACTTTCAAAGAAAACTTTCCTTTGAAACACTTTCAAAAGGTGTAATGCCATTTCTTTTTGCAATCCTGCAAAAACTCCATACATTTTGTTGTATGAAAGCACTTGAATCAATTAATGAAACAATATGTTATTTTGGTTGAAAAGCATAGATTGGTTTAGATTTTGTATGAACTCAGAAATAGCTGTACAATTTTAACATGTGAATGCTTCACATAGGTATAAAGACCCTTCCACTTTTGCATTAATGTATTTATTTTATAAGGTACGTTAATGATAAGTGTCTGTATGATATTTACCTGTACTTTTTAGGCTACCAGCTTTGACTTTTAAAATAAAGTCTGCACTCAAAGATTCTCCACACACTTTCTGTCTACTGAAGGAATTCCACAAAATGTCACTGTTCTTTTCTAATAACAAGTTTAAGATAATTTAAAAGGCAATTCTAGTTTTGTAACTAGTCAATTTTAAATTTAATAGGGTGTAATATGCACTTCCTTATTAGATCCATTAATAATAGTAAATTGCAGTGGTTAAGTCACAAACTTTTCTCCTTTCTTAAGGATGCCATCCCACAGCAGGGAATGCACTGGCAATAGCTGGTGGTCATGACACCTGCTGCTGGCAATAAAAGGTCCTGAAATGAAATAGCTTTTTCACAGGATCTGAATAAAACATAGTTAGAGTTTGAGCTTCATTCTCATGTTTATCAGATTATATCATTGAAATTATGCATTGTGAATAGTAATTTTCAATTGTTTATTGCATATACTTAGTCTGCCCCTTTTTCTGTTAATTTAAATCAGGAGGTAACTCATTTTTGTGTTGACTTTTATAATATTGTTTTCCTTTTGAAATTCATGGTAAGCAAATTATTTCTCAAGTTGCTCCCATAATCATTAGTTCTTCATGACTTGAAGGCATGGAAAGCATGAGTGAACACAATTCACCAATAATGTAACAGTAAATAGCAAAATTTTCATAGTCCATATTTCATGGCAAGAATATAATGTTGGGGTCCAGCTGATCTTTCCCTCAGGTTAGTTCACTTTTAGCATAACTAGCAATCAGTGGCCTGAATTGGTTGTTTTCAGTTTTGTATTTTGCAATCTAGCAATTTTGTTGCTCATATCATTTGACTTTGGTTATAAACTTATGTTTTGCAATTGCTAATTGTGAAATTGTCAATTTTATTTTATTTTGTGTTACAAGCATAATATATATTGTTTAGAAGAGATTAAATGCTAAATAATTATCCTCAGATTATCATGAAGCCACAATTGAATTGCCTTCTGAAATTTGAAGTTACAGGGACTATTTCCCTCTATTCTTTGGTGGTATGTAATTCTACGAATCCTTCAAAAATTTTGATTTAAATATGTGAAAATTGAAATTTATAAATTTAATCTCTATAATGTAATACATTATATTACATTTCATGTTAATATTGTTACTACATACATACTCATTGATATGATCATAAATTTATGATGCGGGATTAGAGCGGAGGTAGTCATCTGTAGATCACTCTGGGACAGTTCATTTACCTATTCATAGCCTGCTTCCAGTTTCCTGCTGCCTAACAGCTTCTCAGTAGGTGGTAAATGTGATTTCAATGCGTACTGACGGCTCCACATGTTGTCCCCACTGTGCACAGGGATTTAGAAAGGTTTATTTAGAAAGCAATGTTAATGTAAAATAATGATGCAACTTGGGTAGAATCTCAAATATACTAGTTTATTAGAGAGGGGAATTAGAAAAATTAAGAGCTATCAAACGAAGAATACAAGAATGCTTCAACAAGAACAAAAAAATCACCTTGTCCTTTAAAAAGCATAGCTATGAAGTCATAACAATTTAAGAACCCATTGCTTACTTCAGTTTGAAGGTGAGGTATGAGAGTTCATCAATGGTTCCAATGCAATATTGCTGCTGTCCTAATGTGGGAAAGATTTTTCTGAGATCTTTTCAGCTCCAGTATAATGCAGTCTCGTATATAAATGTACAAGTTTTCTTACATGCAAGTATGCATGATCTTCTTTTTGCTTATCCAGTTATATCAGCAAACCAGCTGTTTACAAATGCAGTACTGCTCTTTGGTCAATCGGAGATGCTATCTAATTCAGCGTGAATGTTTTCCATTTCCATTACACGTCTGCTAGATTATTAATCAGCTCAGACTCAATAATATAAAACAGATGCCTTTATAAATTACAAAGCACTAGTTTGGGATCTAATACACATTGTTACAGTGGAGGTCCTGGTTGAGTACTATCTATTTTTTTTACAATTGTTCTAGTTAATACACTGAGGTCTAGAACTTGCAGTGTGGCATGAAGTATGCTATATGGTTGTTTTATGGTCCATTGATTATTGTTATGGATGCTTGTGAACATTATACATCTTGACTTCAGAGCTGAAGAGTGTGGATTATGTTTGGGCCCGTCCAAGGGATGGGGGTAGTGATAAAAAATGTCAGTGGTCTAATGGGTCGAGGGTTCATGGGTGTTTGGACATGGAGACCAGGATATGAGGGTGCTTCATCAGAAGCCAAACAGCATTGGGGGTGAGAGGGGTTGCAGATAGTGGAGGCCTAATCAAGGCCTTAGGTGGTGGGGTTTTGGCTGGCTAATAATTACCAACTTGGAGGATGGGGTGGGATGAGGGTGAGTGCAGGTAAAGTTCAGGGTTCCTCTTGGAAACTTTAGTGGGTCAAGGGTTTGGCGATCAGAGATTTCAGAGGTTGGAATTTCAAAGAGTTCATGAGGTTGGGTGATCAGACAATTGCAGGTCAGATGTGATAGGAAGTGAAGAATGGCAGTAAAATCAATGAGTGGGAGGATTGGTGCCATGGTTAAGGAAAGATCCAAAGGATAGAAGGTAAGTAATGGAACATACCTCAGTGGTATCCTAGTCCAATGAAGTGAAATAAATAGTGCCATGTGATTGTATTTCTAGGCCAATTAGTTTTTATTAAAACATACAACATAGAACAGTACAGCACAATACAGGCCCTTCGGCCCACAATGTTGTGCCGACCTTTAAACCTCAAATAAGACTATCTAACCCCTTCCTCCCACATGTCCCTCTACTTTAAATTCCTCCATATGCTCATGTAGTAATCTCTTGAATTTGACCAATGTACCTGCCTCCACCACCACCCCAGGCAGCGGATTCCATGCACCAACCACCCTCTGGGTAAAATACCTTCCTCTGATATCTCCCTTGAACTTCCCACCCATTACTTTAAAGCCATGCCCTCTTGTATTGAGCATTGGTGCCCTGGGAAAGAGGCGCTGGCTGTCCACTCTATCTATTCCTCTCAATATTTTGTATACATCTATCATGTCTCCCCTCATCCTCCTTCTCTCCAAAGAGTAAAGCCCTAGCTCCCTTAAGTCTCCCCTCATAACGCATACTCTCTAAACCAGGCAGCATGTTGGTAAATCTCCTCTGCACCCTTTCCAATGCTTCCACATCCTTCCTATAATGAGGCGACCAGAACTGGACACAGTACTCTAAGTGTGGTCTAACCAGAGTTTTCTAGAGCTGCATCATTACCTCATGGCTCTTAAACTGGATCCCTCGACTTATAAAAGCTAACACCCTATAAGCTTTCTTAACCACCCTATCCACCTGTGAGGCAACTTTCAGGGATCTGTGGATATGGACCCCCAGATCCTTCTGCTCCTCCACACTATCAAGAATCCTGCTATTAACTTTGTACTCTGCCTTGGAGTTTGTCCTTCCAAAGTGTACCACTTCACACTTCTCCAATTGAACTCCAGCTGCCACTTCTCAGCCCAGCTCTGCATCCTATCATTGTCCCTCTGCAATCTTCCGCAATCCTCTACACTATCTACAACACCACCAACCTTTGTGTCGTCTGCAAACTTGCCAACACACCCTTCTACCCCCACATCCAGGTCATTAATAAAAATCACGAAAATCAGAGGTCCCAGAACCATCCTTGTGGGACACCGCTAGTCACAGCCTTCCAATCTAAATGCACTCCCTCCACCACAACCCTCTGCTTTCTACAGGCAAGCCAATTCTGAATCCACCTGGCCAAGCTTCCCTGGATCCCATGCCTTCTGACCTTCTGAAGAAGTCTACCATGTGGAACCTTGTCAAATGCCTTACTAAAATCCATGTAGACCACATCTACTGCACTACCCTCATCAATCTGTCTGGTCACCTCCACAAAGAACACTATCAGGCTTGTGAGACACGATCTTCCCTTCACAAAACCATGCTGTCCCTGATCAGACCATGATTCTCTAAATGCCCATGGATCCTATCTCTAAGAATCCTTTCCAACAGTTTGCCCACCACAGATGTAAGGCTCACTGGTCTATAATTCCCCGGACTATCCATACTACCTTTTTTGAATAAGGGGACAACATTTGCCACCCTCCAATCCTCCAGTACCATTCCTGTGGACAACGAGGACTCAAAGATCCTAGCCAAAGGCTCAGCAATGTCCTCCCTTGCCTCGCGGAGCAGCCTGGGGAATATTCCGTCAAGCCCTGGGGACTTATCTGCCCTAATATTTTCTAAAAGCTCCAACACATCCTCCCTCTTGATATCAACATGCTCTGGAACATTAACCTTACCAACACTGTCCTCTGCATCGTCAAGGCCCCTCCTCCTTGGTGAATACTGAAAAGAAGTATTCACTGAGGACCTCACCCACTTCCACAGCTTCCAGGCACATCTTCCGACCTTTATCCCTAATCAGTCCTACCTTTACTCACGTCATCCTACTGCTCTTCACATAAGTGAAAAATGCCTTGGGGTTTTCCTTAACCCTTCTCGCCAAGGCCTTTTCATGTCCCCTTCTTGCTCTCCTCAGCCCCTTCTTAAGTTCCTTCCTTGCTACCCTATATTCCTCAAGAGACCTATTTGATCCATGCTGCCTAAACCTTACGTATGCTGCCTTCCTTCCTCCTAACTAGATGTTCCACCTCTCTTGTCAACCATGGTTCCTTCACCCTGCCATTCTTTCTCTGCCTCGCTGGGACAAATTTATCCCTAACATGCTGCAAGAGATCGCTGAATAATGACCACATCTCCATAGTATATTTCCCTTCAAAAATGTCATCCCAATTCACACTCGCAAGTTCTAGCCTTATAGCCTTATAATTTGCCCTTCCCCAATTAAATATTTTCCTGTCCTCATTGCTCCTATCCTTGTCCATGACAATGCTAAAGGTTAGGGAGCGGTGGTCACTGTCCCCCAAATGCTCACCTAATGAGAGATCTGTCACCTGACCTGGTTCATTACCTAATACTAGATCTAATATGGCATTCGCTCTAGTCGGCCTGTCAACATACTGTGACAGGAATCCGTCCTGGACACACTTAACAAACTCTGCCCTGTCTAAACCTTCGGCATTAAGCAGGTGCTGATCAATATTTGGGAAGTTGAAGTCTCCCATGATAACAACCCTGTTATTTTTACACCTTTCCAAAATCTGCCTCCCAATCTGCTCCTCAGTATCCTTACTGTTACCAGGGGGCCTATAGAATACTCCCATTAGAGTAACTGCTCCTCTCTTGTTCCTAACTTCCACCCATAGTAACTCTAGAGAGGATCCTGCTACATTATCCACCCTTTCTGCAGCTGTAATAGTATCCCTGACCAGTAATGCCACCCCTCCTCCTCTTCTCCGTGCCCCCCCCCATCCTTTTTAAAACACTGAAATCCAGAAATATTCAATATCCATTCCTGCCCTGGTGACAGCCAAGTCTCTGCAAGAGCCACAATATCATAGTTCCATGTATTTATCCAAGCTCTTAGTTCATCACCCTTATTCCTGATGCTTCTTGCATTTAAGTAAATGCACTTTAGCCCATCCACCTTACTACTTTTATACCCTTTACTCTGCTTCTCCTTCCTCAAAGCCTCTCTATATGTTAGATCTGGCTTTACTCCATGCATTTCTTCCATTGACCTATCCCTCAGGTTCCCATCCCCCTTGCAAATTAGTTTAAATTCTCCTGAACCACACTAGCAAACCTGCCTGCAAGGATATTGGTCCCCCTCGAGGGCAGGTGTAACCCATCCAATCTGTACAGATCCCACCTTCCCCAGAAGAGATCCCAATGATCCAAAGATCTAAAACCTTGCCCCCTGCACCAACTCCTCAGCCACACATTCATCTGCCATCTCTTCCTATTCTTACCTTCACTATCATGCGGCACTGGCAGCAATCCTGAGATTGCTACCCTTGAGGTCCTGTTCTTCAGCCTTCTGCCTAGCTCCCTAAACTCACTTTTCAGGACCTCATCCCTCTTTCTACCTATGTCATTGGTACCAACATGTACTACGACTTCTGGCTGCTTTCCCTCCTGCACAAGAATGCTGTGGACCTGATCAGAGACATCCTGGACCCTGGCACCTGGGAGGCAACATACCGTCCAGGATTCTCGCTCATGTCCACAGAACCTCCTGTCTGTTCCCCTGACTATCGAGTCCCCTATCACTATTGCCCTCCTCTTCTCCTCCCTTCGCTTCTGAGCAGCAGGACCAGTTCCAGTGCCAGAGACCTGGCTACTGCCGCTTGATCCCTGTAGGTCATCCCCCTCAACAGCATCCAAAGCGGAATATCTGTTTTTGAGGGGAACAGCCTCCGGGGTCCTCTGCTCTGTCTGCCTGTTCCCTTTCTCTTTCTTTCCCCTGACAGTCACCCTCCTGTCTGCCTCCTGGACCTGCTCTAAGGGGGGGTGACTGCCTCCAGATGCACAGCATCTACATAACTCTCTGTCTCCCTGATGCTTTGCAGTGTTTGAAGCTGCGACTCCAGCTCATCAATTCTGAGCCGAAGTTCCTCCAGCCTCAAGCACTTACTGCAGATGTGGTATCCATGCACCACAGCAGGGTCCACTAGCTCCCACATCATGCAGCTGTAGCACATCGTCTTGCCCTCCATCTGAACTATTTTTTTCTTACCTGGCTGTAGTCTACCTAAAAGTTATAACAATAACAGTGAACCTTACCTTTATTTACCAGCTACTCACCAGTGTTGTTGCAGATGGCCTCCACCTCTTGATATCGAAGCCTGTTGTGCCAAAGCCACTCACTCTGACTCTGTCTACTCCAACAATGGTGGCTCCAAAATGGCGGCTCCAAAATATTGTTAATGATATTGTAAATTGAGGCACTAAATTTGTCTTACGTGCTTTGCAGTTTAAGTGGCTGTGATTATATTTTTAACAGGAATAGTTTACCAATAGGAACTTAAGTAATTGTAAATCTTACATACTATTTCATTATAACATCTGTGATAATATCGGTAGAACATTAAGCCGCAAAGATTCCTCCTACACCTAACGCACAAGACACCATGAAGTAATTCTAAAATGTAAAGTTTTAGGTCATTTTTGTCAAAATTAAAAGTGTATGACAATTGAAATCTATTTTTGCATTCCAATGTAGTGATTTAAAACTTCATAACATTTGACTATTTTAGTGTGGGTTATCAGTGTTTGTACCTAACAAAATAAGGCACAAAATAAGCAGAAATATTTCAACAAAGTGAACTCAGTTAAAATGCATACAGTGATATGCAAAAGGATGGGGTACTATTTAGGTTGTGAGAGGCTTCTGTAAAATTATTGAACCTAGAAAAACTCTTGATAGGAGACAGAAGTTCTTTTACATCCTTCACCTTTAATTTTGTATGAGTAAAATGTTGATCAATGAACATTGCGTGATTCCTTTAAGCAATTTGCTTCTGATTTACAGTGCAAGTAAATACTTAGTTCTTTGCAGATGGTGAAGCCCCACACTGTGAGCAAGGCCTTGCACAACCTAAGTTCATCATAGACAAGTCAGAGTAAGCCCCACCTATGAATCAGCTAAGTAAAACTTTTACTGCCAACCAAGCCACACCTCCATGCTTTGATTCATTGATCCATAACTTCAGAGATTCATAAAGTTATATAGCACAGAAACAGCCCCAACTCATCCATGCTGACTGAAATGCCTATCTGTGCTAATCCCATTTTCCTGGATTTGTCCCATATCCCTCTAAACCTTTCCTATCCAAGTATCTGTCTTAAAGTCGTTTAAACATTGTAATTGTACCTATCTATAGCACCTCCTCACCCTCCGTGTGAAAAATCCGTCAGATCCCCTTTAAATCTTGCCCCTCTCACTTTAAAGCTATGCCCTCTAGTTTTCCTACCTTGGGAAAAGACTGTTACCATCTACCTTATCTATGCCCCTCATAATTTATACCCCTGAGGTCTCCCAAGGCTCTGTCACTCTGGGAAAACAGTCCAAGTCTATCCAATCACTCCTTGTAACTCAAGCCCTCCAGTCTAGGCGACATTGCTGTAAACCTTTTCTACACCCTCTCTAGCTTAATCCTTCCTATAGCTCGGCAACCAGAACTGCACACAATACTCCAAATGTGGCCGAACCAACGATTTGTACAAATGATGTATAGTGCTGGTAATGCAGGTAATTCTATAGAAGTGACTCAATGCAATCAGTCTTTCATTACTTAGATGAAAGTCCTGCTATCTATATCTGTTAGTGAATCTGTTAATCCTTTCACCTTGAAATCATAGTCAGTTTAAATTTACAAAGCTTTTTTGAGATTACCAATAAACCCATAAAGCTCAGTACTTCTATACATATACTACAATCCAAGTGTTCTTTTGTTGGAAGGATGTATCAGAATGCAGAGAGAGCCAAGAGGGAAAATGCATGTAAAAGAACCTGCATTTATACAGTAGTTTTAACAACTTCAGGGTCTCAAGATGTTTTATAACTGATGAAGTAATTTGGAAATGTAATTACTATTATATTGTAGGAAATATGACAGCTGATTTATACATAGCAGTTTCCAAGAATGTGATTTTTTTTGGTAATGCTAGATGAATAATTAGATAAATCAAGGAACTATTGAGAGTCTGTGGCTTTTCAAAATAATGTCATGGTACCTTAAAATCTATTTGGCAGTGCAGATGGGGCTTTAATTTACTGCCTCATTTGAAGGACAATGCAATAATCACTCTGTAGTGTACTGGATGTTAGTGTAAATTATGCACTCTTCTTTGAAATGGAATTTGAACCCACAACGTTGTGCCTCAGAGTTAAGTGGTGACACTATTTTCTTTAGCTGCATCTAAAGGATAAAAAAAGTTTGTTTCCACTGATTTGCTGAGGCCTGAGATATCTCAAAATTGAACTGAAAAGGTGAGGCTGTGGGCAAAAATTTTGTTATATATAATTTACGGATTGCATTAGGTATATGAGCTTTTTCATTTGGTTATACTTGACTTTCCTTCTGTGACCCATTACTGAGCCAGGCTACCATGACCTAAAATTCAACTGTTAAGTTGTTTGCCTAGAAATTCAATCACATAAAACTTTCTTGCAAGGTTAGCCTTTCTGATTATGTAGGTATTTTCATAATAAGGATGTGATTTTTTTTTCTGACAATATGGTGTCGTTCACAATGTTGCCTGTGTGTATTTCAAGCAGCTACTAACAATGCAGCAATAGGGACTCAGTTCTTTAGGGTCTCAAGATGTTTTTCAGTTCTTGAGGAAGTTCTCCATGGCAACCCAATAGCAACATCAGATACTATGTCTTTTGGGTGGAGACAGAGGCAGCAAAATGAACAGATTCTCTCTAGTTTACACATTTTGAAGATTAAATACTGGTAGAGGAAATGCCTCCCTGGAAGCATTACTACACACCACAGGGCTATGAGCCTCTCAAGGGCTATAGGATGGGAGGAGATAATGGAAGTGCTAACCTCAAGGACTGATGGCCTGAGGAGATTGGAGCAATGCCAGAAAGAAAATACTATTAACTCGCAAGATATCTCAAGCTGAGAATTCCAGTGCTTTCTCTCAAGGACACTGTATCCAACTGCTGCACCCAAAAATACTCTGGCACACATGCCACCCTTACTCCCACCTCACTCACAGCCGCCCCACCCACAGCTGTCCATACACTAAAACACATTTCTACTCCGATACACAAACATATCCTCACACAACACAGTCCCTACACACAAACACACACAACCCCGCACCACCTCCTAATCACCCACAGTAGTTCACAGTCATAAATCCATACAGGGATCCACTAATTTAAGGAAGTCATTAGGTGACCACAATAAATCATTTCCTTGGTGTCTGGAGGAAAGGGAAACTCTCTTGTGCTCAATGCCTCACAAAGGGGAAGGAAGGGTTGCTTCTCCTCATGGAAATTGAGGTGACTCAAGTCCAAGCTGAGGCCAGAGTGGAGGAGCTTGTGAATTTCTGTGGTAAACACATCTCTTATATTTCCTCTACATCTGTCTATTCCAGAATAAAATCTCTGATTAATTTATATGAACCTGATTGTGAACCATGCACGGAGTTTATTTGTGTTCTTCTATTTATCATTGCACATTATCCTGATAGACTTCCAATTTCCTAGCACTACCACCTCCTAACACACGAGCCCAGAAAGAAAAGGAAGAGGAGCAGGAACAGCAAAAAAAGGATAGAAGAAGACAATTCTGCATTATTGTGCCTGAAATTCCCAAGTTCCACTGAAGATACTGGCACTGTAAGGGCATAACAAAAGGTAGAAGTATGTGTAGTTTGGGGAGAGATATGTGGCACATGGGCTGCAGTTAGGCAAGGGGCGAAGAGAATTCAATATGGGAACTTTGTCTGAAGAGGAATACACATTACAATATATTACCCCGAGGACTGGTATAAGGACTATGATAGGGAGGCATTCATAAGAAGGCTGGTGTAAGTGTAGACAGAAGTGCTTGGCACACTGTCAGATGGTCTGACTGAATGTAGATGAGTACACCTCTCATCTCTTGCAGGTGTTTGTGTAGAGTCAGGTGAACCTCACTTCTCTCCTGGACATGTACTTCTGCACAAAAATCCCGTCTGCAGTAAGGTTTGGCGGTGGGTGACATGGAGGCATTGGCAGAAGCCATTTGTTTTTAGTGCCGTTGTGCAAATTCAAGTTAACCATAGGAGTAGGTCTCTTTTTTTCAGGACCAGAGAGCCAAATTTGCTGTTTTACAGAAATAGGCTGTTGTTACTCTTGAATTCATCTCTTATTCAGAAAGAGACAGACGTCCCTCAGGGAGGGAATGTTCTCTATTAGAAGCAGATTAGACAGCTGACTCATGGGAAACACTGAAAATTTAAGGCAGCAGACCGGTGGATGTAGAATTTGTTACTTGGATATGAATTGGGTCTACAGGTTATTACAATGGAGGTGTGGTCTAGATCACTGCAGAGTAATACACAATTTTCTTTTAGTCCCGAAAGTTTTATTCGCATGTGGATCTTGACATTGCTGTTGGTCCTCAGGACATCAGCGTTTTACCTCTCACCAGTGGTCCTCAAGGAACACATAGACCTTTGCCTCATGCTCAACTCTTCTGCAATATAGCTTTACATGGCAGGAACATAGCAATCTGAACTGACTCATGGAAGGCAAGAGCTCTTTGTGATGCCTCGTCCACTGTGAAAGAAAACAGCCAACCACCTGCTTGGCTACATCAGTGGGCTGGGGCTGTTGGGGCAGGTTTGTGGGTAGAGAGAGATAGAGGGGCATTCCAAACCAAATTGCAAGGCACTTGAAGGTTAGGCACTCAGGTATTTAAGATAATATTGTACAAGTGATGTTTCCTTTTGATTTTCTAATGTTTATTTTAGTGTTCATTAAACTTAGTTAACTGTATTGGTTTTATTCAACTTTAGTGAGGGCATGACATAATTGTTCAGATTAATGAGAAGGTAACTAGGATATTGCATGACAAGTCCCGAGAAGTCATTAAATCCCGTCATTCAGATGCCTCCTTTCTGGGAATCATTACAATTTTGGAGAAATTGAATAGCTTTGACATGGAATCCAGTGGGCTGTCTTTCTCATTACAAAGGTAAATAGATCAATGTTGTGGCAGAAGTCATATTGGGTCTGACACAGATACTGAATGGCCCCCTTCTGTTCCATGACAATTCAATGTAAATAATACGCTTTCTCTCCCCTGAGATGGGGAGGCAAATCACCTCATCATATCATATGCATGTATCAAATGATGGTCATTAACTCCCCCACTATCAGTTGATGCAAAATGATGTCATTTGCAATATCTTCATGGTTGCCCATTATTGTAACTTAAAGGCCATGTTTTCCAGGTAGGCTGCAGTCATTGAGGTCTTGATAACCATGTCTTCCTAGCCCCAGCCCTGCTATCACCCCACTCCACCAGCCCCCACCACTTTAAGTAGGCCAATGTAGGTAGTTTCAAAGTGCCATTTTGTAGTTGGGCTGAAAAGAACATTACAAGCTATCATTGTATCCAGTACAGCAGCACCACACTCACAACAATGGAAATATTTACTGTACAGTGAGCCATTAGAATTAATTAAAGGCCCTCCCCATTTCTGAAAGTACATTTCTACAGGACAAGCAATGTCCCGAAACAGGCCCCACCCCCACTAAAGCTTAGTAAATGCTGCTCTCCAGCAAGTGTGCTCTGGTCAGCAGCTCCAAGATTTCCACTGCATTTCTCATGATCATGATATACTCAATAGTTTATTGGCACTGTGGTTGTCAGATTGAAAACTGAACTAGTGAGAATTGAGAAACGGTAATACAGAGTGCTAACTTCTACATAAAAACTGACAGCCTCTGCAATTCAAGGTGTTGAACATTTGGTTCCTGTTCAAAATACCTCAGGTTTATACTCTCTCCTAGTTGCTTATGCCCTTCTGGAACTGCATGTGCTCCAGCAACTCGTGGCTAAGACACCAGAAGGAACACTTCAAAAACATGTTAAGAACTCTGGTTGGGTACCCCACTTAATGGCCACAACTCAACACCACAGCTACATGGGGTGTCCCAGAGGCAAGAACGAGCTTTCATGACCCACCTGAGTTTGATTTGCACTCTGATCTCTTACTCTCAAGTCTGTGTTTAAGTTTTGTGGATTTGGAGGTTTAGAACAGAGTGTTCTCTGCAGTATCACTTCAAGGGGAACCAGGTCCCAAATCAAAGTGCCAAGAGTTGTATCACATTGAATGGAGAACTGAGCTGCAGTCTGTGGCTCGAGAGGCTTCAATGCATTCACCTGTGTCAGCAACAAAGACAAAAATCAAGGGATATTTCAGACTTACAGGAAAACACAGGCCTCTGTGGTGATGAGGAGTACTTTTTGGTTTCAAAAAACATCTTTCACAGAGTTCTGCAGCAGTCTGGAGAAGTTTGAAATTGCAGTGTGAGTGGCAGTTTAAATGATGTTGCTGAAGAGAAAGTAGCAGTATTGGGAACCTATTTGTTTTGTGACTGCCTGGTGATAGTCATAGCTTGGACCAATGTCATCAAATTTGTGCCATAATACTGAAAAAGGGTATTGCATGAGGACTGACATCATTAGATGTTTGTCTAAAGTTGGTAGAGTGGCTTGATGCAACCTGGAAGTGGTCACAATCACTTTTCATTCTGCACTAACTCCATTTTCAGTTGCACAGCACTGATTTTTATCATGCAATGTGATCCAATTTCGAGGCATATGTTCTTCATTCTGCCATAAAAAGTCTGTCAGTGATTGTTTATTCTGTGGATCTCTATCCCTGTGACAGAATTTGAAACACTTCATCTGGAAATCTTGAGATCCTAGCAAAGTTGGATAAAATAAGGTAAGGAGGAAAAAGATGAGTGGAGTGACAACAGAACAGCTTAGTTGTGTTTTTCTAGAGTAAATTAAGACACAGGATATGATCACCCTGGGAAATCTACAGTTACATAGCACAATATTATAAACACCAACATCACTGGGATTCTAATGCTGTGCTTTCATATTTTTCTGTCATCAAGGAAGGAAAAGACAAGTTTGGTGGGTTGTCTTTTCAGTTCTTCAATTTATGTGTACGATTTCAAAGTCAATGTGTAGATATCAAGAGAGAGGATGTGTTGAAGTTGTTAAATAATATCAAGACGGATAAATCTCCGGGGCCTGATGGGATTTTCCCCAGGCTGCTTTGAGAGGAGAGGGAGGAGATTGCTGAACCGCTGGTAAGGATCTTTGAGTCCTCGTTGTCCACAGGGATGGTGCCGGAGGATTGGAGGGTGGCGAATGTTAGCCCCTTGTTCAAAAAAGGTAGTAGGGATAGTCCAGGGAATTACAGGCCGGTGAGCCTTACGTCTGTGGTGGGTAAGCTGTTAGAAAGGATTCTAAGGGATAGGATCTATGAACACCTGGAGAATAATGGACTGATTAGGGACAGCCAGCATGGATTTGTGAAGGGAAGATCTTGCCTCACAAGCCTGATAGAGTTCTTTGAGGAGGTGACGAGGAAGATTGATGAGGGTAGTGCGGTGGATGTGGTCTATATCGATTTTAGTAAGGCGTTTGATAAGGTACCTCATGGTAGGCTTCTTCAGAAAGTCAGAGGCCAAGGGATCCAGGGAAGCTTGGCTGTGTGGATTAGGAATTGGCTTGCCTGTAGAAAGCAGAGGGTTGTGGTGGAAGGAGTACCCTCAGATTGGAGGGCTGTGACTAGTGGTGTCCCGCAGGGATCGGTTCTGGGTCCTCTACTTTTTGTGATATTTATAGATGACTTAGATGAGGGGATGGAAGGCTGGGTTAGTAAGTTTGCGGACGACACTAAGATTGGCGGTGTTGTGGATAGTGTGGAGGGCTGTCGGAACTTACAGAGGGATATTGATAGGATGCAGAGCTGGGCTGACAAGTGGCAGATGGAGTTCAGTCTGGAGAAGTGTGAGGTGGTACACTTTGGAAGGACAAACTCCAGGGCAGAGTACAGGGTAAATGGCAAGGTACTTGGCAGTGTGGAGGAGCAGAGGGATCTGGGGGTTCATATTCACAGTTCACTGAAAGTTGCCTCACAGGTGGATAGAGCAGTTAAGAAGGCCTATGGGATGTTAGCTTTCATAAATCGTGGGATTGAGATTAAGAGCCGCGAAGTGATGATGCAGCTTTACAAAACTCTAGTTAGACCACACTTAAACTGTGTTCAGTTTTGGTCGCCACATTATAGGAAGGATGTGGAGGCATTGGAGAGGGTGCAGAGGAGATTTACCAGGATGCTGCCTGGATTAGAGCATATGGAATATGAGGAGAGGCTTAAGGTGCTAGGGCTTTATTCACTGGAAAGGAGGAGGATGAGAGGAGCCATGAGAGGAGACATGAGAGGAATAGATAGAGTAGACAGCCAGTGCCTCCTTCCCAGGGCACCAATGCTCAAGACGAGAGGGCATGGCTTTAAGGTTATGGGTGGGAGGTTCAGAGGAGATGTCGGGAAGAGTTTTTTCACTCAGAGAGTGGTTGGTGCATGGAATGCACTACCTGGGGTGGTGGTGGAGGCAGATACATTGGACAGGTTCAAGAATTTGTTGGATAGGCACATGGAGGAATGTGAGATAGAGGGATATGCGGGAGGAAAGGTTTAGATAGTGTGAGGGTGGTTTGATGGACGGCACAACATGGTGGGCCAAAGGGCCTGTTTTGTGCTGTATGGTTCTATGGTCTTATGAGTCATTTTTGGAGAGAGATAAAAAGGAGACACGCTTGGATGTATGGTGAAGTGAGTGAGAATTGAGTACTTCGTTGTTCATTTATGCTGTATTTCACTAATTTGAACTTTTCAATTGAAATTGGCTACATACGTTTTCACCACCTTATTAGCCCAAAAATGTGGCTTTGTAGAAACAGTTGGGTGTAACAGTGGCATTACCATATTGAACCTCAAAGATATACTTAATAGAATTTGTTCAACCCTCACAGAGAACCCAAGATAGGTACAGTTTTTCCACAAAATGAGTGAAGAGAATAGGGATGCTTTAACTCATTTCAGTGGTGTCAGGAAGGCATTACATTAAGAGTCATGTTGTCAAACAACTTTGGTAAATCCTTAGAGTAAGATATACTTTCTGAGAGAGAAGAAAGCATATTGGGGAACATAATTAAGATGAGAGGAGCAATAAAGATAAATGCAGAATTAAAACTGAACATTAACAAAGAATTAATTTAAAGTTATTGTATGAAAAATGTTAATATATCGAAAAGAGTCTATCCTTTGCTAAGAAACAAAGGACTGCAGATGCTGGAATCTAAATGAAAAAAGCAAGAAGATGCTGGTGGAACTCAGCAGGTCAGGCAGCATCCATGGAGAAAAGCAGACAGTCAGTGTTTCGGATCAGAACCCTTCTTCAGGACTGAAGAAAGGAAAAGGGGAAGCCCAATATATAGGGGAGAAAAACAGAGAAGTAATAGGTGGATAAAAGAGGGGAGGATGGATGGGCACAAAGTGGTGATAGGTAGATGCAGGTAAGAGATAGTGATAGGCAGATGCAGGGAAGGAGGGGAGAGCAGATGCACCAGGGTATGGGTCAAAGGTATGGAGACAGGCAGCATGGGGGGAGGGGACGAGATGAAAAGGAGAGAGAAAAAATGGTAAAGAAAAAGAGATAGGCTAGCAAAGGGAAGAAAAGAAGAGGCAAGATGGTGGTGGTGGTGGGGTTGGTTTACTTAAAGTGGGAGAATACGACGTTCATCCCATTAGGCTGTAAGGTCCCAAGACAGAAAATGAGGTGTTGTTCTTCCAGTTTGTGTTTGGACTTCTCCCGGCAGTGGAGGCAGCCAAAGGACTGACATATCAGTGATGGAGTGGGAGGGGGAGTTGAAGTGACTGGCAATGGAGAGCTGCAGATCGCAGTTACGGATGGAGCATCAGTGTTCTATGAAATGGTCACCAATTCTGCATTTGGTCACACCAATGTAGAGGAGGCCACACTTGGAGAATCGAATGCAGCAGATGATATTAGGAGAGGTGCAGGTAAATCTCTGCCTGACAAGATCCTTGATGGAGGTGGTGTAGGGGCAGGTGTTACACCTATGGCAGGGGCAGTGGAAAGTCCCTGGGGTGGGAGGGAGGAGTGAACTAGGGAGTCGCAGAGAGAGCGGTCCCTACAAAAGGCTGAAAAGGGTGGGGAGAGAAAGGTATGCTTGGTGGTGGGGTCCCATTGGAGATGGCGGAAGTGGCCGAGAATGATGTGTTGGATACGTAGGCTGGTAGGATGAAATGTGAGGACAAGGGGAACCTTATCCCTGTTGTGTCTGGGAGGGGTGGGGGTGAGAGCAGAGGTGCAGGAAATGGCGGAAATGTGGGTGTGAACTCTCCCGACCACAGTAGGGTGGAAGCCATGGTTAGTAAAGAAGTTGGACATCTCTGACGTCCTGGAGTGGAAAACCTCATCATGGGAGCAGATGCAGCAGAGGCGGAGAAATTGAGAGAAAGGTTACTTTCCTTTGCTGAGTTTGCTGAGGACAACTATCCTTTGCTGAGTTTCCTGGTGTTTAGCTTTAATGTAAATAAGACATTACTGAAATTTGAAAATAACAAAGAGAACAACAGAAAGAATAACATTATATTATTGCAAGAAAAAAAAGATGAAGCAGATGTATTAAAATTCACATTGGTCAAAGATTATACCTATACTAATTGCAAAACGTCTTTGTTTACATCTGCCTGGCTAAACGATCAGCCTGGTTTCAAGACGACTCCATGAACTTGCGCAAATTCATAATTTATCGGGATACTCATTCCCCTGTGGTTTACTTTTTGAATAATAAAAGACATGGCCTTCTGCCTGGGTAACAGGCATTTCAATTAGAAAGAAAAGCCAAAGTCATAAATGAAGTGACATATATAATATGAAGCAAAGCAGCACACTTTGGAACATAAGTATATATACCAGCAGAACAGACATATATAGCACATCTAGAATTTGTTATGAGCTTAAGTTTTGGAAACTGTGACGATGATCATTTTTATAGTTTTACTTCTAACAGCAAAAATGCTGCATTTTTTAATAACAGAGGGGGTGAGGTGTTCCAGAAGGAGAGAAGATGTTGCACTGCCGATCAGAGAGAGCACTACAGCAGTACTCAGGGAGGATATCCTGGAGGGATTGGCAAACAAAGCTATATTTGGATAGAACTTAGAAATAAAAAAATGGAGCGATCATTTTGATGGGATTATACTATAGGCAGTGGGATTTGGAAGAAGAAATATTAGACAAATAGTAGAAGGATGTAAAAGCAATAGGGTTGTAGTTTTGGGTGATTTTAACTTTCCCAATGTTGACTGGGATTGCCTCAGTGTAAATGGCCTAATGGGGTGAAATTTGTTAAGTGCATCCAGGAAGGGGTTTTAAAGCAGTATGTACAGAATCCTACTGGGAAGATTGGGGAGGGGGGGGGGTAGTGGTGTGGGGTAGGGTGGTGGGGAAGCTGAATTCAACCTTATTTTAGGGAATGAGGATGGGAAAGTGGTGACAGTGTCTGTGGAGGAACCCTTTACAAACAGTGACCACAATTTGGCAAACTAAGTTGGTCATAGAAAAGGATAAGTTTGGATCTAGAGTTAAGTTAAATTGGACTGACTTCAATAGTACAAAACAGAACCTAGGGAAAGGAGAATGGGAACAACTACTAAAATGAAAGCAAGATCCAGTGTGAGAGGCATTTATAAGTGAAGTAGTAAGAGTTCAGAGTCTGCGTGTCCCTGTAAGGGTGAAAAAGAAGATGGTAAGATTAGGGAACCTAGGTTAACAAAGGATATTGAGAGTTTGATCAGGAAAAAGAAGGAAGCATACATCAGGTCTGGGAAATTGTTATCAAGTGAGGCCTTCGAGCTTTCTAGAGGAAATAGGAGCAATCTTAAGAAAGCAATTAGAAGGGCAAAAATGGGACATGAAATGGTCCTGGCCAACAGAATTAAAGAAAATTCCAAAACCTTTTATAAATATATTAGAAGCAAGAGGGTAGCTAGGAAAAGAGTAGATCCCCTCAGGTACCAAAGGGAGGGCTTTGTGTTGAGCTAGGGGATATGTGTGGTGTCCAGAATGAATACTTTGTGTCTGTATTTACTGGGGAGAAGGATGCAGAGGATGGAGAGTTAGGGGAGGTGTAGGCTGATGGTCTGGAACATGTGTATCAGGAAAGAGTGTTAGAGATATTGACACACATTAAATCTATCCCAAAGTGTCATGGAATGCCAGGGACAAGATTGCTGGGGGTCTGATGGAGATTTTGCATCATGGGTGAGGTACTGGAAGTCTGGAGGGTAGCTAACATGTTCCCATAATCAAGATGGGTGGCAGGGATAAGCCAGAAACTACAGGCTGGTGAGCCTTACATCAGCAGTAGGAAAACTATTAGAAGAATTTCTTAGGGATGGGATTTGTGATCACTTGGAAAGGCAGGGATTGATTAGCAAGAGTCAGCTTGGATTTGTGCATGGGAAATCCTGCCTCACAAATCTGTTTAAGTTTTTTTGAGGAGGTTAGCAGGAAAATTGATGAAGGCAAGGTATCAGATGTGAATTACATGGAATTTTTCTAAGCTTTTGACAAGGCCTTGTACTGTAGGCTGGCCCAGAAAGTAAGGGCAGAGGGAATCCGAGGTGTTTTGGCAAACTGGGTCCAAAGTTGGCTTGGGGGCAGAATAGGGGTGAAGGGTTGTTTTTCTGACTGGAAGTATTTAAAGAGTGGTGTACCACAGAGATCGGTGCTGGGACCTCTATTTTTGTCATATATATTGACTTAGATGAGAATGTCTGTGGTCTGATAAGTAAGTTTGGTGATGACACGGTGATTGGTGGAGTTGCAGGTAGCGAGGATGGTTGCCCAAGTATACAGAAGGAGATAGATCAGCTGGAAAATTGGGTGGAACAGTCGCAGATGGAATTTAATCCAGATAAATGTGGTAATGCATTTTGGATTGTCTAATACTGGCAGACATATACAGGTCGTCCCTGGGTTACAAACAGGTTCCGTTTTTACAGACATTCTTAAGTCGATTTTGTCCCTGTCAGAAGATGTACAAAATCACTTGATATGATAACCATACCTCCACAGTACTGTAATGAATGGTGCTGTGACAGAAGCCACTGGATACTGAAGCTGTAGCTGTAAAAGATCTTCATTCAGCACAAGCGGGTCTTCTGCAAAATCTATTTCTTCTCTCCTTTCCTCTTCCTAACACTTTGCAGTATAGTGAGGTTTTATACTTTACAAACACGAAGATGACAATAAGTGATTAAATATGAATGGTTATAATTACGTACTTAACTTTAACATTGAGTGTGGACAGGTAACTTTGCAGAATTACATATTTATAATGGGAGCACATCTCAACTGACAGAATCCCTTTGAAAATTCAAATGCTGATGGGTGGTCCAAGGGGTTCTGAGCACAAAGCTCTAACCACCCATAATATACCTTTTTTTGTTACAGTGTTGAGGGATTGTTCCCTGGATACACAAACAGACAGAATATTAATTGACAAAACAGACCTATCCTGAACTGTGTTAAAGATATATTTCTGTCACTTAATACAATGTGTTAATACAGGAGGTGGCCACTTAATGCCTTCCCTGATCTCAACATAGGGGTTTCAATGAGGGGCAATTAACATTTACATTTATTTATTGTGTTCCTCTATCCATTTACAGTGGTACAGAATCAGGATGTCCCACGTTCAATGGCTGGTTTTGATGGCCTTGAAGTATTAGTGGATAATCCAAGGAGGGCCTGTACAGTAAATGACAGGGACCTTGCGGTGCAAGTTCATAGCTCCCTGAAAATGGTGATGTAGGTGGATAGAGTAATGAAGGTGTTTAGTTTGCTTTCCTTCATAGGCGGGGGCAGGAATCCTGAGCAAACATCAAATTGCTGGAGGAACTCAGTGGGTCGAACAGCATCTCTGGAGGGGAAGGGAATTGTCTACATTTATGGTTGAGACCTTGCATCAGTACTGAGACTGGAGAGGGAAGATAGATGATATAAAGAGGAGAGGGGGAGGGGTAAGACAGGGGCCAGTAGGTAATAGGTAGACTGAGAATGGGTGAGGGATAATGGAGAGAAGGAGCCAGGTGGGGAAGTGGGAGGTGCGGAGTTGGGAGACAGAGATGAATAAGCAAGGAAATAGGGCATGGGGAAAATAGGATTCGTATAGATGGGCATCTTGGTCAGCATGGACGAGTCGAGCCAGAAGACCTGTTTCCATGCTCTATGACTATGACCCTCTATGACACTAAAGCTGGAGCTCTTTTTAATTGGGCCAATTAATACAATGAAATTTTATCACAAATAGCTTTTGTATAGTTCTGAAACTCAAAGCACACGTTTTGAGTTGTTATAAAGGTTTCTGCTGGCACTCTCTCTTGTACAGACAAGCTGAAAGTATATACATTTTTTATGAAGGTAGAACAAATTTGGTCAGTTTGAATTTAATTGTTATTTAGTCACAAAAGTTTGAAAATTGTGAAGATTTGATTTCAGCACAAATCAAAACCACCCAACATTAAGTCTCATTTTTGACTGTTTTAAGATTGTTTTGCAGCTGCTACAAGGGTGTGGCAGCTATAGTGTGATGTCTGCTCTCCCTAAAATATCAGCTCTAAAAATCCACCAATCTTCCAACACAAATGCAATAGAAGATTGGCAGAATTTCCTGGAAAGACATCACGAATGCTTTAAGTTAATTTTGTGCTGGTTGCATGGATCCCTCAGCAGAGTTATAACACAATATAGTTGGACCCTGCACTTTCAGGATGGGATTTCTTAAAAAAAATAACTTTCCGTGTGGCATTGCTGTGAATATAAATTTGCTGTTTAATATGGTTGAGGTACAGTGGGTCTGAGAAGAGAGGACTTGGTTGTTGGTGACAGAGGAAACAGATCAAAAGCAGTTGGAACTAATTAACAACGGTTGGGGTAAGGGATGATACTGCTCAATCATTCCTCTTGATTTTATTCTTTTGTGATCAGGTGTCTCAAGCAATAGTGTTGACAGGTAAATTTAATTATTTATAACTCAGTTGTAATTTACATATTTAATTAGTTTATGGTTTACACATCCAATGTAATGGCTAAGTGGATCTATGATCATGGTCAGTGCTTCAGAGACTGCTTCCCTGTGAAAATTATTGGAAAATATGTAAACTGAAGGCCTACAGTCCATTTCTGTCAGGATCACTGCAATATCTGCCCTTATAAGATCATCATCTCTGAACCCTGAACTGCATTTGTTTTTTTAAATTCCAGGCAGTAGGTGTTTGTTTTCAGATAATTTAGGTAGCTGCTCATGACTGCATCACAAAGGTCACGAGAGAAACAAAGGACTGCAGATGCTAGAATCTAGATGAAAAACACTATGATGCTGGAGGAATTCAGAAGGCCAGGCAGCATCTGTGGAGAAAAGCAGCCGGTCAACGTTTCGGGTCAGGTGAGGAGGGAAAAAGGTGAGGCCTCCTCTATATTGGCGAGACCAAACGCAGACTATGTGACCATTTTGCAGAACACCTGTGCTCTGTCCGTAACCTCGATCTGCATCTCCCTGTTGCTAGTCACTTCAACTCCCCCTCCCACTCCATCACAGATATATCAGTCCTCAGCCTCCTCCACTGCCAGGAGAATTCCAAGTGCAAACTAGAGGAACAGCACCTCATTTTCCATTTTGGAACCTTGCAGCCTAATGGCATGAACATTGAATTCTCCCACTTTTAAGTATCCCCACAAACCGCACCCCCCCCCCTAACTATCCTTCTTTTATTCTCTTCCCTAGCCTCTCTCTTTTTTAACCCCTTTTTTTTCCTCCTTACCTTTAACCCATCCCCCGGTGGATCTGCTCTCCCCTCCTCCCCCACACCTGCCTATCACTATCTCTTACTGTATCTGCCTATCACCACCTTGTGCCCACCCCATCTCCCCTCTTTTGTCAGCCTATCACTGCTCTGCTTTTCCCTCCTATATATTGGGCTTCCCCTTTCCCTATCTTCAGTCCTGAAGGTTTCTGACCTGAAACGTTGACTGCCTGCTTTTCTCTATGGATGCTGCCTGACCTGCTGAGTTCCTCCAGCATCATAGTGTTTTTCCACAAAGGTCACTGATGCTCTTTTCATTTAACCTGTGTAATATCCTCCTGAGTGAGAGCAAACAAAGAAAGAAATCTATCTGGTTCTATGGATTACAAGAAATCCCCCAAGGAGGAAAATCACATAATGCATGCGCCATATGACAACTTACTCTAATCCATGAAGGTGAAATCTTTAACTTATTAATAATGCATTTTGTTATAATTTGTTAGTACCAAAATACTGTGTGATGCTTGTCACCTTATGCAGCTAGAAGTTTAGTTACACCTTGTCCCACTGTTTAGTGGCTGCTCTCACAAACACAGTGAAATCATAAAAACCTTGCTTTTCTTTGATGTTTTTAGTTTTTTGGATTCAAATTGTTATAACATCATATCTTGTCTGAAGTAAATAAGAAGTGCAACATGCAAAGAATAAAAGATCTCATGGGATTGTTCCAAGAAGAACAAATATGTCCTGACTAAATTTATTCTTTATCAAACAACACCAGAACAAATTATCTGGTCATTTATTTCATTTTGGGGGCCTTTTTCACAAATTGGACACTACATTGGTTAACAACCATGATAATATTTTCAAGAAGTAATTAATTAGCTATGAAGTGCTTTGGATTGTCATAAGGAATTAAAGTGTTATATACAAAAGCCAGGTCATTATTTTAAATAGAAAAAAGTGTGAAAGTTACAACGTTTATAGCTAATATCCTCTTCAATAAATAAATGGTAACACCAGATCTTTCAAACATTTTGTAAGATTGGGTTAGTTGGTTACCAAATGATTCAGCAGGATATAGACTATTTGAAAATATGCAGATAGAGTCTGATCTGAACAAGTGTGAGTTATTGCACTTTGGGGAGTCAAATGCAAGAAAAAAAGCATACAATAAATGGCAGGACCCTTAAGATCATTGACGTATAGAGGTATCTTGTGGTCCAAGTCCATAACTCCCTGAAAGTGGCAACGTAAGTGGACCAGGTGGTAAAGGAGGTGAGCAGCATAGTTGTCTTCATCATTTGGGGTGTTGGGAAGTTATGTTACAGCTGCATAAAACTTTGGTTAGGCCACATTTGGAGTATTGAGTTTTGGTCACTGGGTTACAAGAAGGATGTGGAAACTTTGGAGTGGGTGAGAAAGAGGTTCGCCAGTGTGTTGCCTGGAATAGAAAGTATTAGCTATAAGGAGAGGCTGGACAAACTTGGATTGTTTTCTCTGGAGTTTTGGAGACTGTGGGATGACTTGAAAAAAATATATAAAATTATGAGAGGCACCGATAGGGTAGATAGAGTTTTGATCTACATCTTGTTGTAATCTTAGATAACCTCCTTCACTGTTCACCATACCACCAATTTTGGTGTCACCCACAAACTTTCTAACCTTGCCAACTACATTGTCATCCAAATCATTAATATAAATGATGAACAACAGTGGACCCAGCACCAATCCCTATGGCACAGACTATAGACCTCCAATCAGAAAAACAAGCCTCCACTACCACCCTCTGACTTCATCCACCAAGCTAATTTTGTATCCAGTTGGCTTGCTCACCGTGGATCCCATGTGATCTAACCTTCTGGACCAGCCTACCATGCAGGACCTTGTCAAAGGCCTTGCTAAAGTCCATGTAGACAACATCTACTGCCTTGCCTCATAAATCCATCTGATCACCCCTTCAAAAAACAATCAAATTCATGAGACACGATTTCCTGTGCACAAAGTCACACTGATCATCTCTAGTCAGTCCTTGCCTTTTCAAATGCAGGTAGATCGTTTCTCAGAACCTCCTCCAGTACCTTTCACAGCACTGATGTTAGGCTCACCAGCCTGTAGTTCCATGACTTGTCCTTTAAACCCTTCTTAAATAAAGGCACAACCTCCAGTCTTCCAATACTTCACCCATGGCTAATGATGATACAAATGTCTCTTCCAGGGCCCCAGCAATTTCTTCCCGACCTTCCTAGGATACACTAGTTCAGGTCCCAGGGACTTATCCACCTTTATGTGCTTTAAGGCCCAGCACCCCCTCTTTCTTTTAGTATGGATATGTTCCAACACATCACTATTGTCTTCCTTGAGTTCCCTAGCCTCCATGACCTTCTCCATGGTGAATACAGAAGAGGAATATTCATTTAAGATTTTGCCCATCTCCTGTGCCTCCACACATAGATGACCACATTGATCCTTAAGGAGCCCTATTGTCTCCCTAGTTACCCCTTTGCTCTTAATATACTTATAGAATCTCTTAGGATTCTCCTTTATCTTATCTGCCAAAGCTATCTCATGTCCTATTTTTGCCCTGCTGATTTCCCTCTTAAGTGTACCCCTATAGCTCTTTTATATCTCAAGGGATTCTTTTGATCCAAGCTGCCTATACCTGACATATGCCTTCTTCTTTTTTCCTGACGAGAACATCAATATTCCTCACGAACCAGAGTTCTCTAATCCTACCAGCCTTGCCCTCCTGTCTAATAGAAACACTGGTCCTGAACTCTTCCCATCTCACTTTTAAAAGCCTTCTACTTGCCAGATGTCCCTTTACTTGCAAGCAGCTTCTCCCAATCCAACTTTGCAAGTTCCTGTCTAATGCCATCAAAATTAGCCCTTAGGACTATGACAGTCCCAGTAAATATTAGGGAAGTTAAAATCACCTACTATTACAACCCTATTGTTTTACAGCTATCTGTGATCACCCTACATATTTGCTTCTCTAATTCCTCCTATTGGGGAACCTATAGTACAATCCCATCAAAGTGATTACTCCCTTCTCATTTCTGAGTTGCAACCACATAACCTTACTGGACGATTCCCCAGGAATATCCTCCAAGTACTGCCATGATGTTCTCCTTAAGCAAAACAGCAATTCCGCTTCCTCTTACCCCCACCTCTATTGCACCTGTATCATCTGTACCCTGAACCATTGAGCTGCCAGTCCTGTCCATCCTTCATACACATTTCTGTCATAGCTATAGTATTCCAGTCTCATGTACTCATGCCCTGAGTTCATCTGCCTTACCTATCATTAAAATAAATGCAGTTTAG
The DNA here is from genome assembly GCF_009764475.1 of Pristis pectinata. Classification (NCBI taxonomy): domain Eukaryota; kingdom Metazoa; phylum Chordata; class Chondrichthyes; order Rhinopristiformes; family Pristidae; genus Pristis; species Pristis pectinata. The sequence goes on along the minus strand of NC_067434.1, from coordinate 14,101,846 downwards.
CTTATCAGAATTTTCCTCACACCCTGTCTTGCTCCTGCCTACTGAATTTCATTACTTCAATTTCTCTATTTGCCTCAACTTTCTCATCTTCCATACTACTGCTTTGGGTCCCACCACCTGCCAGATGAGTTTAAACCCCCCCACCCCCCAAGCAGTACTAGCAAATCTCCCTGCCAGGATATTTGGTGCTTGGTCTGGAGTGTAAGTGCTGTAGATGGAACAATTTCTTTTTACTCTTGTACATTAGCTTCATTCCAGTGGAAATTTGTTGGAGGTGATGCTGCATTTTGGTGAGAAGAATTGAGTAAGGTGTCAGGGCAATGACATATCCTTGCTTGACACTAGTTTGTTCTAAGATTGGCTCTGTTGTGGACCAGTTCATTTGATCTTGGCATGCATGCCATGAAGCAAACACAAGGTGGAAATGAATTTCCATAAGCAGGTGAATTTGAGGAAGGTGCTCCGAAGTCTCTCCTGGTAGATGGAGTCAAGATACTGAAGTCTAAAAATACCAAAAGCGAAAAGGTGGAAAAAGCACATGAGCTCCAACAAGTCACTCACAGGAATGACATGCACAGGCTCTTCTGCATTGTTAAGGCCACTTGTGGCCCAAACATCAAGGCTCCACCCTACAGAGAGCCATGAATGAATTTATCAAGGATAGAGGGGCAGTCAGTCCCCACAGCAAAAAAAACACTGCAAAGAGTTAAGTAATTAACTTTCTACTTACTGGAACATTTCTATCCCAATTGCCATTGTTAGATAAGAAATACAAAACAACCATTAAACTACTGATATTGAATTCTGCAACTTGTTGAGGACAAGTTATACATGCTGGCCTGTTTCTTTTTTAAAGTCCAGACAGGATGTAAAAGTTTTATTTCCATTTTAGAATATTAGATTACAGGTTGTTCTTTTAAACCATAACTTCTTTTATGAAGATGAAATAGATTTACCATAAATCAGGAAAATAATTTCAATGTAGTTCCAAATATTCCAGCACATTGTCTTCCTTTTTAGTATGGATTTTCTTCTGATCATTTTATTGACTTAAAGTCAGTGCACTGAAACTTTGAACAGTTAAATTAAATATTTATAGTGCTCTGTTTTTTGCTAAATATTTTAAATCAACACTTAAAAGCTTTTGCAACTTAAATGGGAAATATTCCTTGTGGAAAACATGCCAAAGACCAATTTGCAATAATGATCAAATGCTGATGAATCATTAGAATTTCCATAGCTTTTGCAATGAACTGATTTTGAACAGTTTCCAAAGCTGTCTACACCTGTAGACACATTAACCAATCAGTAGCATGGGTAAATCAGAGCACAAAAATGTAATATCATGTAATGTGCATTGCATGAGGTGGAGATTATCTATGCTGGCTTTAGTTTATAAAGCTACACAGTTTTTATACTGTTATCCTCCACATCATCATTTAGTAGTTAATTGCTATTTGCAATTACCTGGGATCAGTAATAGAGATTAGTTACTACATCCATGCTCAAGATACCTTGGAGGTGGAGTATACTTACAGACATATGAATTAGGAGCAGCAGTAAACCACTCAGCTCCTCAAAATGCTCACCTATTTAATAAGATAATATTATTGCCAGTGTGTACAATGTATTTCTCAGCCATTTAGAGCAGTTTCCAGATTTGACATAGGGGGAGTTTTCCAAAACAAATACACAAATCCTGGTTCCACATGGGAGCAGGAATAGGCCTCTCTGTGCTTCAAGCCTGCTTTGCCCTTCAATTAGACTATGGCTCTGAGTGGAACCTCAATTCCACAATTCCACTAACCTGCGGTAACATTTAACCTCTCCCCACTGCTTGTCAAAAATCTATCTACCTCTGCCTTAAAAAATACTCAAACTCTGCTTTCACTGTCTTTTGGGGGGAAGAGGATTCAAAGATATATGGCCCTCAGAGAAAAAAAGATTGTTGCATCTTTGTTTTAAATGAGTGACCCCTTATTTTTTTAAAATAGTAAACTCTCATTCTAGTTTCTCTCATAAGACAAAACACCTTCTCCACATTTACCTTGTCAAAACTCCACCAGGATGTTTCCATCACATCCTCTGTCACTCTTCTAAAATCCAGCAGATACAAGCCTAGCCCGTCTAATCTTTCCTATGGCACAACCACCTTTTCTAAATATTAATCTATAAACCTTTACTGAACTGCTTCCAACACATTAACATCCTTCCTTAGGTAGGGAGAGCAATACTGTATACAACACTCCAGGTGGTCTCACCAATGCCCTGTATAACTAACACATAACCTTCCTACTTTTTTATTTAGTTCACCTATCAATAAACTGTAACATTCTGTTAACTTTCCCAGTTACATGCTACATCTGCATACCAGCCCTCTGTAAATCATGCAAGATAAAACCCAGATCATTCTGCATCTCAGAATGCTCTGCTATCTCTCACTGTTTAGAAAATATACTTCTTTTCCATTTTTCCTGCCAAAATGAACTATTTCACATTTTCCCAGATCATATTCTATTGCAAGATTGTTGCCCACTCACTTACCCTATCTATATACATTTGTGGTCTCATAATGTCCTCTTCCTAGCTTACTTTTCTACTTATCTTTCTGCCACAGCAAATTTAACAAGTATATCTTCCTAGTCATTTATATAAATCTCTGCCCTTGCTCCTGCCTGCCCCCCCCCCCCGCCAGTTTCTGTGACACAATCCTTATTATATAATGGCCAATCAGAAAACAACTAATTTTTGCCTTCCATCTCTTTTCTAGCAGCCAATCTTCTATCCACACCAATATATCATCTCTTACACCATAAGCTTTTATTTTTTGTAATAACTGGTGCAGCACTCTATCAAATACCTTCTGAAAAGTAATTATAGACTATCTACTGGCTTCCTTTTATCCTCAGCATGGAACTTCAATAGATTAGTCAAACTTGATTTCTAATTCAAGAAACTATTTACTTTACCTGACTATCTTTAATTTTCTGTCCAGCTGTAATGTCTTTAACAATAATTTCTAACATTTTTCCAGTAGCAGATGCTAAACTAACTGACCTGTATTTATGTGGTTTCTAGCTCCTTAATTTTCAGTTAAAAGGAGGCATAAACCACAAAACTACAGGCCAGTTTCATTCACTACTTTCCAGTCTAACTGAACCTTACCCATTGAATTTTGGAAAATTAATGTAACTGTTTTTGGTGTCATCTGGTTTGTGGATGAATGAGGACAGATAGATAGATAAAAGAAACAAAAGAATATGTCAGAACTGTGAGAAGCAGCAAAACACAGCATTTGCTAGAAATTTGGAATAAAAGTGAGTGTTGCAAATACCCAGCAGATCAGGCAGCATTTTTGGAGATAGAAAAATTGAGTCATTGTTACAGGTGGTTAACTTTACAACAGAATTGTCCAGTTCTGATACAAACACAAAATAGCAAGTTTATTTTGGGGGTTATTACAACAATGCATGAGGCCATAGACAAATAGGTCAGAATGGTAGAATTAAGGTGACAGGCAACAGGAAGCTCATGTCCACCTTTGTGGACTGAACAGATGTTGATTTATTTCTTTTCTTGCACTTTTCTATGTAATGTTGGGAATTCTACTTTCCATGTGAAGTTTCATAGTTAAGGAAAATAGAGTTAGTGGATCTAGAAATTGGAGCTAGTGAAGTGTTATAGAGAATTGGCTTAATCTAGAATAGAGCAATTTTGTACCTGTTTCATTGAGTCATAGCTTCCATCAGAAGTTTCTCCTTATTTGTTTGGTATAATTTTACTTCTTCCTACCAGTTTTCTTCCTTATAACGTACTCCCAAATGACATAGTAAAATTGAAGTTGACTGATTTTTGTTGTTGCTGTTATCCTGCGCATTATCAGTCAGTAGTTAATTGTGATTCATTTTCTAGGCAATATTTCTAAAGGATATGCAGAAGCAGGAAACTGAGTGTTTATGTACATTAATTTCTGAATGTTCTGAGCATGTTAAGAAAGTGGTTTAGAATCACAGAGGATCCTGAGCTTTATATTCACGTATGTACTCTTTGCCACTGTTTATGGTGAACTTTATTCTAAAATAATATTTCAGTTGTGATTACGCCCAATTCTGGTCACTCCATTTCAAGAAGAAGGATATGAAGGTCTTAGAAAGATTACGGGAAACATTTATTAGAATAACCATGCAGAAAGGCTAGAGAGACTGTTTTCCTTGGAACAGAAAAAGTTGAGAGGTAATCTAATAGAAGTATTCAATATAATAAAGAATATACACAAAGTATATAAAGAGCATTTTTTCCCACTGGTCAGGGAGCAGAGGCTACACATGAAAGGGGATCAGCAAAAGACATCAGTAATAAGTATACATGGATGATATTTTCATGAAATTTCAGATGAGGTTCCATATGAGAATTTAGTAATAAAAATTTAAAACTGAGGAAGCATATGTACGATTTAGGAAGCTAAAAGCAGACAGGGCTCTTGAGATTTTGGAGGGCCAGAAGGGGCCATGAAATATCCTTGGCAAGTAGGATTAAAGAGAATCCCAAGGCATTTTATACTTACATTAAAAACAAAAAGATAACTAGGGAGAGGGTAGGACCACTCAAAGATAAAGGAGGGAATTTATGCTTGGAGTCAAAGGATGTGGGTGAGATACTAAATGAGCACATGGTGTTGGTATTCACCATGGAGAAGTACATGAAAGATAGTGAGATCAGTTTGGAGCATGTAATGTGCTGGAGCATTTTGAGATCAAGAAGGAGGTAGTGCTGGGTCTCTTGAAGAGCATCAAGGTGGATAAGTCCCCAGAGCCTGATGGGATATATTCCAGGATATTGAAAGAGGCAAGAAAGAAGATTACTGGGGCCTTGATTAAGATCTTTGTATCTTCACTAGCTACAGGCGAGGTCCTGGAAGACTGGAGAGTAGCAGGAAGATGGAGAGTAGCAGGCACAGTAGCATAGTGATTAGCATAATGCTTTACAGCGCCAGCGACCCGGGTTCAAATCCGGCCACTGTCTGTAAGGAGTTTGTACATTCTCCCCGTGTCTGTGTGGGTTTCCTTCAGGTGCTCCGGTTTCCTCCCACGTTCCAAAGACGTACAGGTTAGGAAGTTATGGGCATGCTATGCTGGCGCCAGAAGCGAGGTGACGCTTGCGGGCTCTCCCCCAAAATCACTACACAAAAGATGTATTTCACTGTGTGTTTCGATGTACATGTGACTAATAAACATCTTATCTTATGTTCCTTTGTTCAAGAGGGAAATAAGGATAATCCAGGAAATTATAGGCCAGTGAGCCTCAGATCAGTGGTAGGGAAGCTACTGGAGAGGATTCTTTTGGATAGGATTTACAATCATTTAGAAAGGCATAGCTGATTAGGGAAAATCAGCATTGCTTTGTGCGGGGCAGGTCATGCCTTATAAACTTGATTGAGTTTTTAGATGAGGTGATGAAGGTGATTGATGAGGGTAGGACAGTGGATATTGTCTACATGGATTTTACTAAGGCATTTGAGAAGGTCCCTCATGGTAGGCTGATCCAGAAGATTAAGGTGCAGGGGATCCACAGTGACTTGGTAGTTTGGATTGAGAATTGGCTTGTCCATAGAAGACAGAGGGTAGAGTTGGAAGGGTGTTATACTGGCTGGAGGTTCCTGACCAGTGGTCTTCCTCAGGGATCAATGCTGGGACCTCAATTGTTTGTGATATATATATAAATGATGAAAATGTAGATGGGTGGGTTAGTAAGTTTGCAGATGACACAAAGATTGGTGGAATTGTGGACATTGAAGAAAGTTACCAAATGAAACAGCAAATATGGGTGGAGAAATGGCAGATAGAGTTTAATCCAGGCAAATGTGAGGTGTTGCACTTTGGGAGGTCAAATGTAAGGGGAAAGAATACAGTGAATGGCAGGACCCTTAACAGTATTGATGTACAGAGGGATCTTAGAGTCCAAGTTCATAACTCCCTGAAAGTGAACACGCAAGTAGATGTGGTGATAAAGAAGGCATATGGCATGCTTGCCTTCGTTGGTTGGGGCATTGAGTATAAGGAAACATCAGGAAGTCATGTTGTAGTTATATAAGACTTCGGTTAGGCTGCACTTGGAGTATTGTGTGCAATTCTGGTTGCCTCATTACAGGAAGGATGTGGAGGCTTTGGAAAGGTTACAGAAGAGGTTTACCAGGATGTTGTCTGGATTAGAGGCTATGAGCTATAAGGAGAGTTAGGACAAACTTGGATAATTCTCTCTGGAGCGTTGGAGGCTGAGGGGAGACCTGACAGAAGTTTATAAAATTATGAGAGGCATGGATAGGGTAGACAAACAGAATCTTTTTCCCAGGGTCGAAATGTCAAATACTTGAGGACATGCATTTAAGGTGGGGGGGTGGGGGGAGTTTAGAGGAGATGTGTGCAGCAAGTTTTTTATACAGAGTGTGGTGGTTGCCTAGAATGGGCTGCCAGAGGTAGTGGTGGAAGCAGATACAATAGTGATGTTTAAGAGGCTTTTAGATAGGCACATGGATGTGCAGAGAATGGAGGGATATGGATCATGTGCACGCAGAAGAGTTTTAGTTTAATTTGGCATTGTGTTCGATATAGACATGGTAAGATGAAGGGCCTGTTCCTGTGCTGTACTGTTCTATGTTCTAAAAATCAAAATGTTTGGAATGGAAGCAACTGAGCAATGTATACTGCTCCACTCATAAAGCAGGATAGTTTGGCCTTGAAGGATGTATATATTCATTGGACTGCTGCTGGAGTTTAGAGGGTTAAATTGTGGCCAGTTTGCATTCCCTTTGCAGATGATAAATGAATTGGATTGGATGGATACAGAAAAAAAATCTCATCCCGTGTAGAAAGTTAGAATGAAGAGCTATGACCTAAAAATTAGATTTAGCTCATTTTTGCTATGGTAAACATGTGATTCATATACTGTAGCTTTAATATCCAATTGTATCCCAAAAAATTCTACACTTAGAATTCATGTGCTAAAATGGGACCCCTGCACTTAGCACTTAGTTATTGCATATTTTCTGGGTAGACTTATAGAAAAGGAACCAGTCACTATGGCAATTATCTTCCTAATTGCAGTCCCACACTACACGGCCCAATGCCATTGTTAGATGTGAGATAAGCAATGAGGCTGAGATTGCAGCAAGTAACTTTGATATGTTGAGAATAAAAAGACTATAATCACTGATGGAACAATCATTGGTGAGGTTTCAAATATCAGAAACATTGAAAACTGAGGCTGGCAACACATCAGTATCCTTATGGAGGGCCTTTTATTGACGTCTCACTGGCAATCTCCAATGTGATGTATTCATAATGACTTTGTGACTATTCAACACATTTGTAGTATTTACCCGAACACTCTAATTTATGTCAGCAAGGGAGGAAATGTGTAGTACACAATTTGTGATGCTATTAAATAAAGCATCAGAGCTGCTAAGATGAATTGCACACAATAGTGTCCAGACCAAAAGGTGCAATTTCATCCAAGCTAGTACCCAGGTTTAATTGCTTTTATTGATGACTTTCATATGAGAAAAAGGGGCAAATAGATCCAGCTTCCAGGTCCAAATTTTAAAATTAGTGTCATTCATTGTTGAGTTAAAGTATTAAAAATATTTTGACATGTGGGAACCCTTTTCAGATACAGAATGCTGGATCGTTTGAAGGTTGTAAAATTATGATCAATTTAGAATTTTGTTAGGAAAGGTATGTGGCAAAAAGTGGATCCATAAAATGGAGATACATTTATGACCCAGCTTAATGATGATAACTGAAGACTTGAATGACCTATTCTTGATCGTATAAGCATTAATGCTTACATGAACAAGAATAGGTCATTCAGCTCTTAAATCACCCTGTGGAGCTATAATGTGATTGGTATAAATCACCATCTGGAGTTATAACATGATTGGCATTAAAGACTGGAGGCTTTTCAGAAAGTTCTTATTTATGTATTTCAAACGAATACAAGGATATGCACAGACATTTAAATTTGATGTGCAAACAATTATTTCCTCAGCACTTTATAATCTTGCTTTCTGATCAAAATTACCACTACCCTCTGTCTTCTATGGACAAAGCAATTCTGAATCTAAACAGCCAGGTCACCGTGGATCCCAATCACTTTATTCTTTTGGAGCCTACCATGAGGGACCTTGTTGAATACCATCCCACATTTTACTTCCCATCAAAAGTGTCACTTCTGTTGGTTTTGGGGAGGAAACTGATAGGACCTTCCACTACTGAGTGAAGGCCTTCTCAGCCCTTGTCTGCACTTCTACCAAAATTGGGATGTCTATGTGTTCTTTTACCTGTTATCAATGTCTGGGCCAATGAAGTGGATCATTAGAACTGGAGACCATTAGGCTGCTCAGGTTGGATAGCAACTAAATAACCCAGAAGAGAATGGGCATTCCGGATGCGCTGGCCTCTTGGGCATCCAGCAGAGAACTGCTGTTGGATCTGTCATGAAGCATACAATCGATCCAAGTTATTCTTACAATGGAGCCACTTGGGGACAATACTTATGCCTTAAACATAGAACTATGGATAGATTCAGATCTCTTTAGCATATATTCCTGTTAGCATGTTTGAGTGAAGAAGGGGTGTGGAGTCTTAGAATGTAAATGATTTTAACGCTGAGAGATTGCATTATCGAAAATTTGTCCAGTGTTTACAAGCATTTACCATATGATAACTATTGCTATACATAGCTTATTCAGCTGGCTTATTCTGCAAAACTTTTATTTGCAGAAATTCCTATCTAAAGCAAGAGTGTATTTCAAAAAAAGATGTATTTCACTGAGTGTTTTGATATACATTTGACTAATAAAGATATCCTTTACTTTTTCAATCTTTTTATTAGTTTTCAAATTAATACAGATTAATATATAACATCAATGTTTGTATATGTAATACAAAGAGATCAGGAGAACAATCATGACATGGATAATCATAAAAAAACAATAAAGTATAAACAAATCTGTAGATCCAACGATCTCTTAGTGAATGAATATAATATAAAAGAAAGGAAAGAAAAAGAGTTATTATAAAATATAAAAGAAAGGAAAAAAAAATCCCCAAAACAATAAGAAAAATTATAAACAATATATCAAACCAAACTAAGCTAAAGAAAAAAAAATTTCAAAAAAAACAGAAAGGAAAAACTGGACTAAAATTTCTCAGTAGAAACAGAGCAATATTATGTCATCAACTCCATTCCTCTAAGTTGAAAGGTTATTACAAGAGGATCTATATCATGTGAAAATATTGAATAAATGGACTCCAAACTTCCTCAAATTTAAGCGAAGTATCAACAGTACCACTCCTAATTTTTTCCAAGTTTAAACATGATATAGTTTGAGAGAACCATTGAAAAGTAGTAGGGGGTATTGGATTCTTCCATTTAAGCAAAATGGATCGTTTGGCCATTAATGTAACAAAGGCAATCATATGGTTAGCGGAGGCAGATAGATGGCCAGACTTTATCCTTGGTAATCCAAAAATTGCAGTGATAGGGTGAGGTTGTAAATCAATATTCAATACATTTGAAATAATATTAAAAATGTCTTTCCAATATTTTTCCAAAAGAGGACAGGACCAGAACATATGTGTCAAAGATGCCACATTCGATTTACATCTGTCACATATTGGATTTATATATTGATAAAAACGAGCTAGCTTACCTTTTGACATATGGGTCGTGTGAACTACCTTAAACTGTATCAAAGAATGTCTGGCACACACTGAAGATGTATTAACTAAATGAAGAATTTTCTTCCAAGTCTCTGTAGGTATAGATGCCTGGAGTGCACTTTCCCATTCATTCTTAATTTTGTCCAGTGGTTCTGAATGAATTTTCATAATTAGATCATAGATTATTGATATCAAGCCCTTCTGACAAGGATTAAAACCTAAAATATTTTCCGTAATTTCAGTTTTGTAAGGTGTCGGAGAAGATGGTATAGTAGCTTTAAAAAAATTTCTAATCTGCAAATATCAAAAAAAGTGTGATCTAGGCAAATTGTATTTGTTAGACAATTGTTCAAAGGATGAAAAACAGTTATCAATGAATAAGTCATGAAAACATACTACTCCCTTCCTTTTCCATATGGAAAAAGCTGAGTCAACTCTGGATGGATAAAAGAAAAAATTAGATTGAATGGGACTTGATAGATTAAATTTATTCAATCCAAAAAATTTACGAAATTGAAACCATATCCATATTGTATGTTTGACAATTGGGTTAATCATATGTTTACTTAATTTGGTAAGTGCAAAAGGGAGTGGAGCTCCTAAAATAGAAACTAATGAAAATTCAAGTACTGACTGGGACTCAAGGTGTACCCATTTGAGGCGTTGAATTACATCTGAATCTTGTATCCAAAAAATTAAATATCTAATATTGATTGCCCAATAATATAATCTAAAGTTAGGCAAGTCCATACCACCATCCTTTTTTAGTTTTTGTAAATATTTCTTACTTAACCTTGGGTTTTTATTCTGCCAAATATATGAAAGAATTTTAGAAACAATAGTGTCAAAAAAAGGTTTCGGAACAAAAGTTGGAATTGCTTGAAATAAATATAAAAATTTTGGTAAAATATTCATCTTAACCACGTTAATTTGGCCTACCAATGATAGAGACAGTGGGGACCATGTAGTAAATAATTGTTTAACATGGTCAATTAAAGGTAGTAGATTAGCTTTAAATAAATCCTTACGTCACTTGGTAATTTTAACACCTAAATACATAAAATAGTCAGTTACCAATCTAAAAGGTAATTGGCTATAAATTGGGGTTTGCATATTTAATGGAAAAAGTTCTATAGCCAGAAAAAACACTAAACTGATCTAATAGTGATAGTACTGCGGGGATAGATTCCTCCGGATTAGAAATATAAAGTAACAGGTTATCTGCGTAAAGAGATATCTTATGAATCTTCTGTCCACGAGTAATACCACATATATTTGAAGAATCCTGAAGTGCAATAGCCAAGGGTTCTAAAGCAATATCAAATAATAAAGGGTTTAACGAGCAGCTTTGTCTAGTACCTCGAAAAAGCCTAAAATATCCTAATCCTAATCCCAATCTAAATGTTCCCACTTGCCCTCCATAAATTTGAGACAAGAGCCACAAAAAAAAACTTAGGCAATGACACAAACCTATTGCCTTAATATAGTAAATTAACCAATGCAAAAAGCAACAGATTCCAAGTAGAATAATGTGTTGCAAGTTATACTGAGTTTGCTGTATATAAAACAAGACAGAACAGCTGCAGTTGAAGCTATGTGGTCATGCAGATACATTCAGAAACTGAAATAAGAGAAGAGTTGAGTACTGTCCAAAAGCTGCATGTAAGCTTTATTGTTATAAGCTAAGAACCATGACTGATGGAACAAAAGATTTTAACAGGCTATGGAAGTAATATGAAGCAATGCCACAATGCTTGGTACAAAACAAATGGTTCCAGTGGTTTTACTAGATTAAGCAGTTGTATTGAAAATTTCAGTGATTAATGAATTAAAGGAAAAGGAAAGGAATTCCAGGAGCCCAGCTCACCTGGGAAAAGCACAAACAGATGGAGAAATTTTTATTGCTATTAATCACCTTCCTTCACTATAAAGTACAATGCTCAGACACTGCTGTCCTATATCTGTATGGGTGGAACATGTGGAGGGTCTTGACATTAGTAAAAAATGATATATCTCTTTGTAAGTATGAACTCTTCTGTTATTCTGATGGATACGTGCTGTTTGACATGTTCAGAAGCCACAGTACTCACGATTCTTTTCTCTGAGTAGCAATGATCAAAGTCAACTCACACAGTGAGTAGCTAATGATGGCAAAAGGTGAGGAGGTATGCAACTTGGAAAATATAGAAATGGCAAATTAATTTCAGTTCTTTCCCAGTCAACATCTTGAAATCCTTGTAAGTCATCTTCTGGTATTGAATTGAATATTTATTGTATATCAAGCAAACTATGTTTTCCACTGAATTGTTTCCCATCATTTTATTGTGATGGCAAGAATTGGAATTTCTGGGAAAGGTAGAAATTGGCAGGATTACTGTTGGTGCTAACCATAAAATGGTTATTTAATGCTATTGACATCCAGTTTAAAAAGCATGTTCCTCTAATAACTTTTATTTTCCAAAACAAGTAATGCAAGCAAACATTTGGGATGAAAAGTATTAAATGTTCTTAAGGAATTCAACCTATCCAGTAGCACACATTAATGTAATGTCAAACTGAGACAAATCTCCAAATAATCACTGAATAATTAATACTTTCAAATTTTTATGTTAAATGAATATATTCCTAATTATGATTAGAAATAAACATCTGTTTTAGTTTTGATTTCCCATACTGCCATTTTAAGATCTCTAAACCTTGTTCATTCAGTCTCTTTCTAACTTCTTTGATTAACCTATCAATTGGATGACTTCATCTACAGCTTATCTCCATGGCAACCCAGGCCTCACCCCAAGAGAGATATTTCTTTTGTTCTATCCATCCCTCTTGCTGCTCCATCCTCTGAGCAACTTAAAACTAGCTTCCTATTCCCACTTTCTCAGTTCTCATGAAACAATTTCAATCTGAAATATTAACTTTGTTTCTCTTTTTTCAGATGCTACCTAACCTGCTGAGTGTTTGCAGCATCTTCTGTTTTTATTTCAGTTTTCCAGCGTCTGCAGTTTTATTTTTATTTTCACTCAAGAACTCAGGTCAAATTTACTCAAACTCAGAAAATGACAGACTATACTACAGGTAATATCAGTAGTATCAACTTGTTGGATAGTGCAAAATGGGGAATTATTGTAATAATACCCATCGGCATATTACCAGGAGATAGTCTTCAGAGCATGAATGTGTGAAAAACATTCAGAGAACATGCATGAAGGTGATATTGAGACAAGTCTTTAAAAATGGGGGGTCATGGATTCCAACATCTTCTCTGGAATAAAAGGATAAAGTACGTGAATAATAGCTTTGAGAACAGTGTTACAAGTTACACTTAGAGGCTAGGAATATAAAGTACATTATGGCAAAGCTTCAAGAGAGAAAAAAATAAAGAATTTGTTTCTCATGAACTCTCACCAAAACATTACTTATTAAGGAGGTCTGTTGAGAATGGCATTGCAGATTTAATAAACTAAGGAGAGACAAAGATGATTAAAGAATGTAAGAAAAATGTGCATCGCTGCAACTATGGAAGTGTTATTAGCAAAATGCAATATGTAGGGTGAGAATTATTTTTTGATTAGAATGATAGTTGGATCATTTTAATGGCATTTCTTGAAGCTTATTTACTGCCTTCAAGGCTTTGAAATAAATCAAATGGCATGCATTATACTGAGAATTGTATATGTTTGAAGGAAAAGCTCGTGGACATAGATGTCTCCTTTTTATGATTCTAGGTTTAATTATAGGAACCAGAGTTGACTATCCAGTCTCTTGAGTTTGTTCCTCCCTTCAAAAATCCTGCCAGATCTGTAACCTGTTATATCCACCTGAATTAGTTGAATGTCTCTTTAAACTCTCATCTCGCAAAAGTCAATCACTCTAATTTGAAATTATTACTTATTACACATGGTGTCCATATTCTACCTTCCTTTGTGTGAAATTTCCAAATGTCTCTCCTGAATGAAAACAAAAAATGCTGGAAACGCTCAGCAGTTCAGGCAGCATAGCAGAAGAGTTAATGTTTCAGGTCAGAGACTCTTTGTCAGAACTGGGAAAAAGAGATTTAAAATAAAATTAAGTTGCAGAGAATGTTTTCATTAGGTTATACATATTATATTTATTTTTTTTCATTTAATAATAATGAAATAAATTTTAACTTTTATAAATTATTTAAATGTACTTCAACTGTTTCTAAATGTCTCCAGTAATCAGAAAAGGTCTTATGACGGCAAGAGACAGTCAAGGGCTGGGTTAATGCAATATGCCTAACATGATAATTCTTTCCGCAAATGCTTCTCTCGGAAGGATCTTGACTCTAATTGTATGTTTTTCCTTTTAATGCCTTGGCAATGATCTCCAGCAGGTGATTTGAACTTGGAAGACATCATTAAAAAAATACTGATGTCTTACCCGTTGCCATCTTGGTCTTACTAAATGTTTATATGGTGAAATCTACAACCTTGATACTGATATGATTGCTGAAACATAGAAAGGAGAGAATTCTGGAGGCTCTTCAGCAGGAAGATGAAGCATTTATTTATTTGATGTTCAAATTATCTTCTATCTTCATTTCCTTTCATTATTTATATTTTTTACTTCCATTACAATCCCAAAATCCATCAAACTCTGTGTAAATCAATGACTGAGCATTCATAGCAATCTGAGTGACCTGCAGAATTTCTGGTGAAGAAATCTTCCTTGTTTCAGTCCAAAAAGGGAAATCCCATGCTCGGAGTCTTTGATCCCAGGTTCAGGGCTCTTTAGCCAGGGGTAACACTTTCCAGCATCTACTCTGTCAAGCTCAAGAATTTTTACCTAGAAATTAGATTGCATATTACTTCTTTTCAGAGCTGTGTATTGGAACTTTGACAGTAAGGTACCTCATGACTTCAACATCATTTCCAGATTGTATTATGTTGATCGCAATTAGACTAGCCATTTCCAGATGGTAAGTATGTCTAATGTCTTCTCAGTGACTGACTTTCATTTAATGATGCATCTCAGCTATTTCGATCACATTCAAATTATGGTAGCATCAGAGATACTATCATAAAGTCTGAAATATAATTCTCATTTAATGTATAACCTTTTAGTTCATAAAACTAGAGACTGTAACTGTGAACAAATTCCACTGCATAAAATATACAAAAAGATTTTGACAATATGTCAAAAGATAAGAAAGATAAGACATGAGAGACGAAGGAAGTCAAATTTTCATTGGAAATTTTAAAGTTTCATGCATATTGGAGAATATCAGAACTTTCTTATTGATAATCACATATACATAACAGATTTCCATGAAAGGAAGTTAATACTTTCATCATATGTTCAGCTAGATTATTTGGTAAAGCATGAACATGGACTAAACCAAATCTGGAGAGAAGGAAAGAAAACTGGAGAAGCTTTGAAAAAAATGGAGAGAACATAGCTAATTTAAATATACTCTGCAAATAAGTATTTAATTTGTAAAACAATAAATATTTTAAAATTTGCATGAAATGCTGGTAGGATGAAAATAATTCAGAATGTTAGAGTTACCACAACTGATAAGTGCTAAAAATAATTTCAAGCAAATTATTCTGTGAAACACACAAAGACATCATATTGGTTTTTTGTTTGTAGAAATCTGAAAATAAGGATTTTGGAATTTGTCCTTGCATAAGTGACTAAAAAAGTACAATTTTATATGTAGTTACTTTAAAACATGTTTCACATAAATGGCATTCGGAAGTGCTTGGGATTATCAGCCTGGCCCTTCCTTTTAAAAATGTGCCATAGAGTTTAAGGAAAAATGTTGTATCTGCTCCACCCAACTCTGCTTTCAAGTATCTGGAACCTCTTTTGACTAATGGTGCGTCTAAACCAGCAGCTGAAAAAAATTTAGAATGGCATTTTATAATTGCTAATATAATTAACCTGAAAGCAAGAATACATCTTTTAAAGTAAATCTTTATATTTCCCTCAGCAACAGTTAAAACTAAATGTATAAATATTGGTAAAGCTTAACTTTAATTAAACTTTAACAACTGCAGTCACATCATAAAAAGTGCACAAAATCCTGTTGGGAGCTATGACTTCTGAAATTTCCGTAGTTGTGTTTAATATATAAAGTAATTTGAGATATAATTCAACTTTTCAGTCTAGCAATTGTACTGTTTTCTGCATACTAATGTAATTGAATGTGTATTAATTATATGGATTCACTAACACAGTTCTGAATCATTTTATATAATCACTTTGGATGGCACAGCTTGGCAACTGGTTGAGCTGTTACCTCTCAGGTGCAACGGCCAGGGTTCAATAATGACCTCAGGTGTTTTCTTTATAGAGTTTGCACATTCCCTCTATGACTGAGTTTTGTCTGGGTGCTCTAGTTTCCTCTCACATCCCATGGACATATGGGTTGGTAGGTTACTGGCTACTGTACATTGCCCCTCATGTGTGGGTGAGTGATAGAGTCTGGGTGGGGGTTGGTGGAGTGGTGTTAGGGAATTGATCAGAATGTGGGGAAAGTAAAATGGGATTAGTGTAAATTGGTGCTTGATGGTTTCCACAGATTTGGTGTGCCAAATCTTGAATCAATATGTAACATCACAATGCCTGATGCAACTAATTAGCTTGATACTTACCCAAAAGGGACACAAGATCTTAGTTTTTATTTAGTGGAAGGTGTAACAGTCAGTAATCAGGTCAAAAAATTAGGGCTAAAAAATTCAGTGCACCAGTTAATCAGGCTATCTGCATACTAAGCACTAAAAACAAGGCGATGGGATGAGCAGTGGCCCCAGAATCAGAGCAAGGCTGTAAAGGCCCTGCCATAACCAATTCATAATGGTAGTGGAAAGCCACACAACTAACAAGAGGGAAAACTCTGTAAGTGTGACAATCCTCAACTACAGTGTCCACAAGCGCCAAGTCCAAAATGTTTTAAAATATATTCAGCCAAAAATGTTTAAGGATGCAGTGACTCAACCAGCCACTTCAGTTCTGTCCAAATGACAGCAAGATACAAATAAATGTGCTGGACACTGGAAAGGTTATGCTCTCTGACAATGTGCTGGCACTATGCCTTTACATAAATTTGAAGTACAGCTATGATTTATGTATAACAATGTAGGCAATTGTCAATTATGTCCAAACTACATAGAGGCTAATAACTTCAGTCCTGCCAATTATTGCTGCCCCTTCCCGTTCTTCTGCAGTAGTTATTAAACTGCACTAGTGAATGTATATGTAGCAAGACTTGCCTACTATTTTTTGCATTTTACTTGCTGTACAGTGAAGGCATTTAGGAAGGTGATTTGCCCCCATTGTTAACTGTTAATAAATCTGCATGCTGACTTTCTGTAATTCTTCTATGAGGACACCCAGATCACTCTATATTTTGTAATCTGTCTAACAATGTTCTCCTTTTCTATTTTTCCTAACAGTGGATAATTTCATATTTCCCTACATTCATCTGCCAATTTTTTGCTTTCTAACCTATCTTTGTATCATCAACAAATATGAACAAAATACATTGGGTCCCTTCATCTGAGTCATTCATATAAATTGCAAATAGTTGAGACTCTGGAACTTATGCCTGTGGCACCATATTAGTCACTGCTTGCCAACTTGAAATAACTCAATTACCTTGACTGTTTTTTTTAAACTTAGCCAATGCTCTCTCTATACTAGTTTAGTATCCTCAATGCCATGGCATCTTGGACACTAGCTATTCATGTGGCAACTTTCAAAAGCATTATGAAACTCCAAATACATGTGCAATACTGGGAAAACTAACATTGTGCAGATAAAAATTGTAGTAACCCAGCATTAAGTCTTTTTATGCATGCTTCTGGGAGAATTAACACCAATTGTTAATATTGCATTGTTTTTCATGATGTGGATTTTCTTGTACCCCATCACTTTTCAGGCTTTTGACTTGCTCGAAATTTGGTGCAACACCTAACTGGAACTCCAGTGAGATTTTGAGTCACTAGTCAAGTAACTGGCTCAAGCGCTATTCACTTCCAAAAGAACCAGTTTATAATAATGCTGAAGGCTCTACAGCGGTGTTACGTAGTGGTCTAGACACATCCCTCCTTCAGTCATAGGCAGAGTGCTGCACAAGTCTCTGCAAAACAAACCTCAAGTAAACGGATACCCCCTCCCCTCCCATGCCCCCCCCCCAAACTGGGTTCCCAGTCACCACACCATCAAGTGGTAGGTTCCCCTCAAAGTTTGGTGGCAAAACATTCCAGAAGAAAATAGAAAAATGGTTCTATGTTCATCAGAGGAGAAATGAGTAAAAACCAGTAAAGGTACATCAGACAAAAGTGGCACACGACACCTTTTCTACACACTTCCTGAAGGAGTAATATATACAGGTTACCCTTCCACAAAGTATTCTTAACTCACATTTGTTACCCCAGAAAACCTCAAGGACAAGCTGCCAAAGATAAGAGCATGCTCAGTCACAGAAACCTAGCCTTGAAATGTTGCAATTTTCCAAAGTGCAGGAATTCAGAGAGGGGACTCACACCTCTGTAGACACTTTTATGACAACTTCCTGTCATGTGCCTTTTGCACAAGGAAGATGCTCCCTGTACGCACTGTTCTTCAGTGGCGTGTACATGTCATTCTTGTCTCCCTGGAAGGTCTTTGCCACCTCTTCCCATTATTGGAGCATACATTCATCCCTTAAAAATGCTTCCCAGTGCTGGAAAAGTGTGGTTTGCATTTTAGTGTGACCCTTT
This sequence comes from Pristis pectinata, assembly GCF_009764475.1. Lineage (NCBI taxonomy): Eukaryota > Metazoa > Chordata > Chondrichthyes > Rhinopristiformes > Pristidae > Pristis > Pristis pectinata. The sequence goes on along the minus strand of NC_067434.1, from coordinate 14,083,398 downwards.
AAGAGCTGCTTTCTGATGTAAGAGCTATGATGATATGTGCTAATATTGTTAGAAATTTGACTTGTAATTCCCACTGTTCCTGAAAGAGCAGTGAAGGGAAACTTGTGGTCCTGTTTTTGAATAATGCCAATTAATCTTGTGATCTTGTTAAACCTTTCCAAAACAGCTAATGCCATTTTGATATTGGAAAAGTGCTCAGATGATTTTCTGGGCCTATACCAACTGTTTTTCCTTTTCCTGTTATAAGACATCGTCAAAGAGCTCTAATAAATTTGTCAAACATAATTTCCTTTTCACAGACTATATTAGTTCTAGTTAATTGTATTATGATTTTCTGAATGTCCTACTTCTAAATAATGGATTCCAGCATTTTCTCAATGACAGATGTTAGACTATCTGGGCTATAGCTTCCTGCTTTTTGTCTCCCTCCTGTCTTGAATTGGGGAATTGCATTTGTGGTTTTCCAATTCATTGGAACTCTTCCAGAATGTAAAGGTTTTTGAAAGATCACAACCAGTATTCCACCTATCACAATCAGTACTTCAAGTTTGAATTTTGTTTTGTTTTCTGGTGTGCTGTTCTCAAGAGTTGCTGGGTTACACTCCAATAGTTGTTTAAGTTGTGAACTGGGCCATTCTGGAAACTTAACCAGACACTTTCAATGAGATTCATCCTTGTATATACGATGCAATTTCCAGGTCAGACATGCAGCTAATGTTGTGATACCCTGTATAATTCTCCTTTTGGAGCACTATGGGAGAAATTGCTCCACATTTTCCTGGGAATGCTGTTGTTGCAAATTCCCAGATCACTTAGTTTTTAATTATGCCATTCCAGTCTGGGACTCCTCTCAGACAAATCCTATGACTGATCTGCTTCCTGTAGGCATTGACTTCTCCTCTGGCAACAACCCAGACCCTGACCCTATGGGTGCTCTGCAACCCAAGAAGGAAATAGTGCAGTGGCACACATGAAGTTTGCAATAGCAGGGTCGCAACTAAAACATTTTCTGCACTGTAACCCAACAACTCTATAGTATACCTTTTAAGCCGTGTAACCATCTCTAGGGCATTATAGGTTATCAGTCTTTCTATTTTGTTGAATTCTCTATGCTACATTTGGATTTCTTCAGCCTCATTTCAGAATGGAACCCAGTTCTGCTCCAGCAATGTTGTCTATTTCATTCAATTGTTTGACAACAATGCAACAGGACAATATTGTTACAATTTCACCAGAGAATGCCATTGAATTTGCCCATCCCACCATATGGATAATTGTTCAAGTATGTGGGGCTGACAAACTGTAGATAGCTTGGATAGGAAGAGGGCATCTATGATGTAGGCATGACGGATTGTGTAAAGAGAGCAGCCTTAAACAAATTGGTTGAGATGATTTGGTAAAATTACTATGTGCTGTTTAATGATATCAAAGACAAAATTAGATTTTAATTAATGACAAAATTAGAACAAAGAAATTTACTCAAGATTTTGAGCTTGGGGGTCAAAATGATATTCTGCTCTTCATTATTAAAGTATTGTGTATCTAGACTTGTTATCTTTTACAGTCAGTTTAATGTACGGAAAGTTATAAACTGAGAGCAAGTCAATTTGTTATATGCTCGCCCTTCAAATGTGGAGGATTACCCTTAAATCATTAAAAAAATTCTGTTCAGAGTAACTTCTCTGCCAAATTGGCCAACAAGATTCCTTTAAATATGTGTGATTAAATGAAAGAAAGGAAGCTGGACAACCACACCTGCAGCCCCCGCCCCCCACCGAAGTCATTAACACCTCAGTTATGTTGACAGTTTACTTTCAGCTGTGCCCAGTTGGACACAAAGCTAAAGACTTTGTTAAACATAGGTTAGCTTTTCAATGTATCTTTAGAACCAATTCCTCTTTAAATCTGTTTAACTTGTTGGTCACATTTCTAATTTAATTATTAACATTGCATCATTCATGCTGGGAATGGGAGTAGCTGGGAAGATTCCTTAGGCTATCAAAATATTTCAGTGTGTGATTTCCCCCGCACAACTCCCACGCACTCTGGATTGGTAGAAATTTGAAGCACAGAAGTTAAAGTTTATTTGGTTTAATATCTCTTAAAAACTTCAAAGTCCAGGTGCTATAATTATTTTGTTTTACAAACTAATGTGTACAAAAATAATTAGAATCACTCTAGGAAGTCAGAGGTCGGAAGAACAAAGGTGGAAAATAAAAATGTCTCTCTCAAATGATGTGGTAAATTAGTTGGGATTGAGATCCTGATATTTTATGGAGGCATTTAAAGAGGAGATCGATAACTTTTTTAAAAGAATTGGGGAATTGGGTGCTATGGGGAACTAGCACAGAAGAGGAGTTGAGGCCTGATCATATTGAATGGTGGGGCAGGCTTGAGGAACCAGGTGACATACTCGTTCTCCTATTTTCTTGAGTTCAATTCCACAGAGTAGCAAAGGTGCTAATTCCAACCTCTTCAAACAATTTGGAAAAACTCCTAATTCAGATCACTCATTATAGTGATTGGTCAGCAGGGCCAACAATGTGAAGTGGTGAGGTAAAGCAAACAATGTTGAATTTTGTAAGGCTTTGTGTTCAACACAGAGTGTTGCTTGATGAAAATATGGATTGTGGAGTCAGAATTTGCTTGAATTTTTCAATAATTAATGTTAATCCATCACTCCTAAAATTCACCCTTGCAAATCCTTAAACTGCAGTTTGTTTCTGCTATGAACTGGAGCATAAGAGGAAAAACATGAGATATAGAAGCAATCCATTAAGCTCCTTGTGCTGGTCTGGCATTCAGTAGGACCATCTTGTATATACTCAGATATTGATCTTCCAGAACCTTCTTGGTAGTGAATTCCAAATATTCTTTTAATTTTCTTTATTACCTTGTCAAGCCCCAGAAGAATACTGTATGATTCAATGAGATCACCTCTCATTCTTCTAAACTAAAGGGAGTCTAGGCCTAGTCTGTTTAATTTGCCTTCACAAACAGTGCACTGCATCCCAAGAATCATTCTGTGAACCTCCCTCGGTCACCAGTATATCCTTGCTTGGATAGTGAGATCTGACGTACATAATATTTCATATACAGTCTCATCATCCAGAGGCCTATATCAATGCAGTAAGTGTCTTTGGTCTTCTTTTCAAATCCTCTTGCAATATAGTACAAGACACCCAAGTCCCTCTGAACACCAACATCTTTCATTCTTTCACCATTTAAGATATACTCCACCTGTAGCGGCTGCTACCACGATGTGAAAGCAAGACACTAGTCGGTGGGCTGCAGAACAAAAACTGATTTATTTTCCCGCCTTGCGCGGGCCTCTTAAGAGGAGCGGTTCCCGCCCACCGAAAACGTAAATGACGTATGTGCTACATCATCAAACTTTTCCTGTGCGCGGGTTCTCCAAGTCGCTCGGGGAAGACGAAGGCCCAACGCCATCTTGGGCCTCACTGCTCCAATGACGTGTGACCCGTCTGCCGAGCCGGTTCGCTTGCTCGGATGGTGAGTCGCTATACAACTCCACACCCCTCCTCCAGAACCGGCAATACAGTCCCCAAGGTTCGCGGGCTGTGCTAGCTGTTGCTTAGGAGGTCGGCCTCTGCGTCGCAGTGTTGGGACCTCGACCAATTGTTGTAGATCTAAATGGGCCAGTTTGAAGTGGTCCGTCGTGAAGACCTCTTCCTTGCCCCCAATGTCCAAAATAAAGGTGGAACCATTATTTCTGATGACCCGGAATGGCTCCTCATATGGTTGTTGCAACGGTGCCCGGGGTGTGCTCTTGCGAAAGAAAACGAACTTACAGTCTCGTAGTTCCTTGGACTCACAGGATGGGGCTTGACCATGCTGCGAAGTGGGAATTGGTGCCAAGCTGCCGAGCCTCTCGCGCAGTCTTTCCAGGACTGCCGTGGGTTGTTCATCTTGGCCCCGAAGGCCGGGTATGAAATCCCCTGGGACGACCAGGGGCGCCCTGTACATGAATTCAGCTGACAAAGCGTGGAGGTCTTCCTTGGGGGCAGTGCGTATGCCGAGCAGGACCCAAGGCAGTTCGTCAACCCAGCTAGGACCCTTCAGGCGGGCCATCAGGGCTGACTTTAGATGGCGGTGGAAACGTTCCACCAACCCGTTTGATTGAGGGTGGTAGGCTGTGGTGGTGTGCAGTTGTGTCCCTAGCATGTTCGCTAATGCAGACCAGAGGCTGGAGGTAAACTGGGTGCCCCTGTCTGAAGTGATGTGGGCCGGAACACCAAAATGTGAGATCCAAGTTGTGAGCAGCGCCTGGGCGCCGGAATCAGTTGTGATGTCGGATAGAGGGGTTGCCTCTGGCCACCTCGTGAACCAGTCCACGATGGTAAGGAGGTACCGGGCTCCTCTTGAAACTGGCAGAGGACCAACAAGGTCGACGTGGATGTGGTTGAACCTTCTACGGGTAGGCTCGAACTGCTGTGGCGGGACCTTGGTGTGTTGTTGGATTTTTGATTTCTGGCAGTGTGGACAAGTCCTGGCCCACTCACTGACCTGTTTGCGCAGGCCATGCCAGACAAACTTGCTGGCGACCAGTCGAACAGTTGATCTGATGGATGGGTGCGCCAACCCGTGTACCGAGTCGAAAACGCGTTTCCGCCAGGCTGCAGGAACTATAGGGCGGGGTTGACCTGTTGCAATGTCACAAAGGAGGGTCTGCTGACCTGGACCGACTAAGAAATCTTGGAGCTGCAGTCCCGAGACTGCAGTTCTGTAGCTGGGCAGCTCGTCGTCAGCTTGCCGTGCATCAGCCAGGGCCGTGTAGTCAACACCCAGGGACAGGCTGTGGATGGTCGGTCTGGAAAGTGCGTCAGCAACGACATTGTCCTTTCTGGAGACATGTTGGATATCCATTGTGAATTCGGAAATGTAGGACAAGTGTCGCTGCTGACGAGCCAACCAGGGATTGGAGACCTTGGAGAAGGTGAAGGACAAAGGCTTGTGGTCAGTGAAAGCGGTGAAAGGCCTGCCTTCTAAAAAGTACCGGAAATGCCGGACCACCAGGTACAGCGCTAGAAGTTCCCGATCAAAAGCGCTGTATTTCAGTTCGGGTGGTCTAAGGTGCCTGCTGAAAAATGCCAAGGGTTGCCAACGGCCTTCGATTAGTTGTTCCAGTACTCCACCAACCGCGGTGTCGGATGCGTCCACCATGAGGGCAGTTGGGACGTCTGTCCTAGGGTGTACCAGCATCACGGCATCTGCCAGGGCGTCCTTGGCCTTAACGAAGGCAGCCGCAGCCTCGTCGTTCCAGGCGATGTCCTTACCCTTGCCAGACATCAGCAAGAACAAAGGGTGCATGATACGGGCTGCTGCAGGGATGAACCGATGGTAAAGGTTGACCATCCCCAGGAATTCCTGCAGGCCTATGACCATGTTGGAACGGGCAAAATGGCGGGTAGCGTCTACCTTGGCGGGTAGGGGTGTTGCTCCTTCGCTGGTGATTCTGTGGCTGAGGAAATTGATAGAGCCAAGTCCGAATTGGCACTTGGCCGGGTTGATAGTGAGGCCGAAATCACAGAGCCGGGAGTACAGTTGGCGGAGGTGGGAAAGGTGTTCTTGGCGGTCACGGCTGGCGATTAGTATGTCATCTAAGTAAACGAACATGAAGTCCAGGTCTTGGCCTACCACGTCCATCAGCTTCTGGAAAGTCTGCGCGGCATTCTTAAGGCTGAACGGCATTCAAAGGAATTCGAAAAGGCCGAATGGAATGATAAGCGCAGTTGTGGGGACATCGTCAGGGTGGACCGGGATTTGGTGGTATCCGTGGACGAGGTCCACCTTGGAGAAGATGTGGGCCCCGTGTAGGTTCGCCGCGAAGTCCTGGATGTGAGGGATGGGGTAGCGGTCTGGGGTGGTGGCGTCATTCAGCCTGTGGTAGTCACCGCAGGGCCTCCACCCGCCGGTGGCTTTGGGGACCATGTGCAGCGGGGAGGCCCAGGGGCTGTCTGACCTGCGAACAATCCCCAGCTCCTCCATGCGGCGGAACTCTTCCTTTGCCAGGCGGAACTTGTCTGGAGGTAGTCGTCATGCTCAGGTATGAAGAGGTGGCCCTGTGGTAATGATGTGGTGCTGCACCCCGTGTTTGGGCATAGAGTTTGTAAACTGAGGTGCCAAAACCGATGGAAACTCAGCTAGGAGCTTGGTGAACTCGTTGCCAGGCAGGGAAACGGAGTCCAGGCGCGGGGCTGGTAGTCTGGCTTCTCCCGGGGGTAGGTTTGGACCTTGTTGCCTGTTACAAGTGTTGCGACTGGTCGGGGGCAAAATACTGACCTCTGCTCCAGTATCGACAAGGAAATGACACCCAGACTGCTTGTCCCGAACGAATAGGAGGCTGTGTTGGCGGCCAGCCACCGTAGCCATCAGCGGCGGCTGGCCCTGGCGTTTCCCTGAAACTTGCAGGGTGGGCAGCATCGACGGGCCTCCGTGCCCCACCTCTGATGGTAGAAACACAGCTGGTCGCCAGTGTTGTCATCTGTGTTTCTAGGGTGTGGTCGCCTGGTTGCTGGGACTGGTTTAGGTAGGCGTTGGGCTCTCGCGTTTGGCCTTCCACAGGACATCTGCCCAGGCAGCTACCTCACGTGGGTTGCTGAAATTGGCTTTGGCCAACAGCAGGTGAATGTCATCAGGTAGTTGTTCAAGGAAGGCCTGTTTGAATATTAGGCAAGGCTTGTGTCCCTCAGCCAAGGCCAGCATCTCGTTCATTAGGGCCGATGGGGATCTGTCCCCCAGGCTGTCGAGATGAAGCATGCGGGTGGCGCGCTTGCGACGGGAGAGGCCGAAGGTCTGAATAAGAAGGTCTTTGAAAGCCGGGTACTTATCCTCCTCTGGAGGAGACTGGATGAAGTCTCCAACCTGGGCGGCTGTCTCCTGGTCCAGAGAGCTGACCACATGGTAGTACTTTGTGGAGTCAGAGGTGATCTGCTGAAGTTGGAATTCTGCTTCAGCCTGGTTGAACTAGACGCTGGGCCGAAGCGTCCAAAAAGTGGGCAGCTTGAGTGCCACTGCGTTGGCTGCTGCGTTGTCGTCCATTGTGCGGGTCCAAAATCCATTTGGACCGTTGGGGTCACCAATGTAGCGGCTGCTACCGCGATGTGAAAGCAAGACACTAGTTGGTGGGCTGCAGAACAAAAACTGATTTATTTTCCCGCCTTGCGCGGGCCTTTTAAGAGGAGCGGTTCCCGCCCACCAAAAACAGAAATGACATATGCGCTACGTCATCAAACTTTTCCCATGCGCGGGTTCTCCCCGTCACTTGGGGAAGACGAAGGCCCAATGCCATCTTGGGCCTCACCGCTCCGACGACGCGCGACCCAACTGCCGAACCGGTTCACTTGCTTGGACGGTGAGTCACTACACACCTATCTTTTTTTCTACTAAAGTGGATGACTTTATATTTTTCCACATTATATTTGCCATGTCCTTGCCCACTCATAAAGTCTGTGCCTGTCTCTATGAAACCCTTCTTCATCCTCTGCACAATCCACATCTATACCCAGCTTTGCACCATCAGCAAACTTGGATATGTTACCATTGGTGCCCTCAACCAAATCATTGATATGAATTGTGAAGAGCTGGGGCCCAAGGAATAATTCCTGTGGTACCCTTACAAGTCATTGCTTCCCAATTTCCCTGTTTATTCCTAGTCTCTGATATCTGCCCTTTAACCAATCCTCAATCAATGCCATTATATTACTCCCAATCCTACATGGTTTTATTTTGTTTAGTAATCTCTTTTGTGATACAATGTTTAAAAACTTTCTGAAAGTCCAAATATATCACCTCTACCGAAAATTAAAAAGAAAATCTGTAGATGCTGAAAATCTAAAATGAAAACAGAAAATGCTAGAAATACTGAGCAGGTCAGGCTGCATCTGTGGGAAGAGAAACAGAGCTAATGTTTTAGGTCAAAGGAAGAATAAAGAAGAAAAGGGGATCTAGTGTGCTGCATTCAGTGTTCACAATGTGGTCTCCTCTATATTGGAGAAACCAAATACAGAACACCTGTGTTTAATCCACAGAGGTGACTCTGAGCTTCCCATTGCTTGGCAGTTTAATTCTCCATCCCACTCCCATTCTGACACATCAGAGCTTCTTGCACTGTTACAATGATGCCCAACAAAAGCTTGGGGAACAGCAGCTCACTTTCCATCTGAGCACGTTGCAACCTTCTGGACTTAATAATGCATACTACAACTTCAGTTAATTCAATTTCTGCCTGTATTAATTGCCCATCTGTGATATTAGCTCAGCTTATTAGCTCAGCTTGTTTGTTCCCCCTCCCCCCCCACTCCCACACACACCCACACTTTTTCTTTCTTTTCCCTCTGGAAGTGCAAGACATTCCCAGCCTGAGCTGCCAGGTATGTCTTCCTGCTCTGCATTTTGCAGTTCCTCCATTCTTTTGTCTGTATTCTTTTGTCTGTGTTCTCATTCTATAACTGCTGCCATTCACTAATTGACCAGATAGCCTTGTTTACAGCTTATCCACATGGTCACTTTGGTTTTACCCTATCCTAGACATTTCCCCCTCCATCCTCCAGCCAGCATAACAAGCTTTTTCTGTCTCCTTCCCAGTTCTGATGAAGAGTCTCCAACATGAAATATTAGGGCTGTTTCTGTTCCCACAGATGCTGCCTGGCCTGCTGACTATTTCCAGCATTTTCTGTCTTTACATACTTCCTATTGGTATTGATTTATTATTGTCACAAGTACCGAGATGCAGAGAAAAGATCTTGTTTGTGTCCCATCCAGACAGATCAAGCCATACTTAAGTACATCGAGGTAGTAAAAAGAAAAACTGAATGCAGAATATGGTGTTGCAGTTACAGAGAAAATGCAGTGCAGGTAGACAGGTAATGTGCAATGGCCACAATGAGGTAGATTGGAGATCAGAGTTCAAGAGTTCATCTTTTAGTGTATGAGAGGTCTGTTCAAGAGTCTGATAACAGCAGGATAGAAGCTGTCCTTGAGTCTGGTGGTATGTGCTTTGAAGCTTTTGTATCTTCTGCCTGGTGGGAGAGGGGAGAAGAGGGACTGACCTGGGTGGAGTCCTTGATTATGTTTGCTGCTTTCCTGAGGCAGCAGAAAGTGTCAACAGAGTTAGTGGAATGGAGGCTGGTTTGCATGATGGACTAGGCTGTGTTCGCAATTCTCTGCAATTTCTTGACGTCTTGGGCAGAACAGTTGCCATACCAAGCTGTGCTTCATTAGGATAGGATTCTTTGGATGGTGCATCTGTAGAAATTGGTCAGAGTCATGGGGGATTTTGTTTTTGCCTATTCTACTATTTACACAACTCAAATTCTGACGAATTTGTCAAGCATGCTTTCCAATTCATAAAGTTGTGTACTGTGCCCAATTCTGTGCACTTGAAGTTCTGTGCACTCTGCAGGAATTGTTCTACAGCCTACGGAATTTTAGAAGATGATGATCAGTGCAACCACAATATATCTGATATATATTCATTGTAAAATATATATTCCTTAAATCACTTGTTTACTGTCACTCCTTCTAATGCATTTTTACAGTCTAAAACTGTCAATTCATGCCTCATATCTTTGTGATTTGCTTTGTTTCAGTCTCTGGCCCTGGTTTAAGATTGAACTAATTCTCTTTAGATCTTTAAATGATCACTCTTCCCTTAACTAACGGATTATAAATGAACTCTTTCTTATTGCACAATACTGAATCTAACATAAGTGTTTCCTTGTTGGTCCCTGAACATATCTATTTAGAAAACCTCCACACTATTAGTAGTAATATGGTTTTCCCAGTTGACATGTACATAATAGTCCCTCATGATCATTGTAATACTCTTGCTACATGCGCCTCTAACTTTCCTATTTACACAATGGCCTACGTTACCATTACTGTATGATATATCTTTACCCACCTCCGCACCGCAATTCTGAGCTGCCCCGGGTGTTCTCTTGATCTTTGCAGGGGTCCGCCACACTAATACTTGAAAACATCTGTAGATACATAAGGTAGTCCCAGCAATGTGTGAGATCATTTCTCCTTGAGCACTATGGTCCTTGTAAGTGCTGCTTCCTGCTCTTCTGTTACTCATTAAAATAGACAGTGTTCCTGACCTATGCCACATTCTGCGTGGGAAGCTATGCTGGAGCTTGGGATGTGTTATTCAGTACCTGCAGCTGAGGCAGAAGACTGGTTAATTGGCACCAAAGGAGAAATTTACCAGTTGGAAGTAATTCCAGGGGAAAAACCTGCAGAGACATATGACTCTTCTTGGAGGTTGGGACCATCCTGCAGGGAATAATCATATCAGGGTGATTGTGATGTTAAGTGCATCAGGACTGAAATTCAGTCTAAACTTGATATACCGTCTTAAGAGAAAAAAAATAGCAAGTGCAATTTGCTGGCCATTCAGCTTTATTTTCAATCACCCAATAATCCTATTGCATCAGAATACTATAGCAGACCAGTTACATTTAAGGGAAAGTGGAATGGAAAAAAGAATAAATATGTTGAGAGATTTTGATGAGTAGAGCTGGGAGAAGAACCATCTCCGTCACAAACACCAACAGAGAAATGTTGGGCTGAACTATTTTTTTTCTATGTTGCAGCCACCTTGTAATTTGAAAAGTACAAATTGGGATTATCGGTGCCATTTTTGGGCATTATGTGTTACGAACTAGGTTACTATTGGTGAATGTCCCTTTAAGATAGAGCATAGTGGTGTGTGTGTGTTGGCGCGGTTACGACAACAGAAGATAAAGGACGTAATGACGTTTTTGAAGGAGTCGGTCGGAATCAGTCGGAGGAGAAGAGAGAGAGAGAGACCAGCTTGCTAGTTTCTCTATCGATGGATGAGAAACAATAACTGTGCCTGTCACTACAATCCACGTATGGATTTTTGGAGTAATCCGGTGGAGTCCACTTTGTCGTTAACCTGTAGAGGGAAACAGGTATTTGTTGGACAGCCATGATTCGGATGCCTCTCGGGGTGGCAGATACTGCGGAACAAAGCAGTGGAGTTCACTTTGTTGTTGACCTGTAGAAGGAAACAGGTATTTGTGTGGACAGCCGTGATTTGAGAGCCTTTTGGGGTGAGGAAGATGCGATGGAGTAGTCACTGCTGAGGAAACACTGAGGTGTCGTTTGGATTCCAAAGTGGAACATTTGGATTTCATAATTACTCTCTATTCTCTACATCTATGTTTTGTCTTCAGTCAACGGTGGTTGTTGAAGAAGTCTGTGCTCTCGTTTCACCTTATGGCTTGCTGAACTGAACTTTGAGAAATATTCCTGGACTTGGAGTTTGGGAATTTGCCCCACACACACTTTGAGTTTAGAGTTTTTGGGGTTGATGTTTAAGATTTAACATTTTTACTTCTAACATTTGAACATTTTTACTTTTATTTTTCTTATTATCATAAGTGGTTATTCATAAAGTAGTTTTAAACACTTATACATGACTCGGAGTGTTTCTTTTGTTGCTGGTTCGTAACATATGAAACACAAACTCAGTATCATTAAGGGAGTTATTGGTGAACACTTCTTGATAGCGCATTGATAACACTTTCCATCAGTGAGGTTTCAGTGTTTCTTCTTGTCCTGGAGCATGGGATGCCGATGTGCTTGATAAGGGAGTTGGGATCTGTGAACCTTTTATGACAACTGGACATCTTGGAATTATACATGTAATATGCCACAGTATATTTGAATCAGTTGCTGGAGTCAGAGTATCATTTATTACACATGGCAATGGGGCGGATGTGGTACTTCACACTTGTAGGAGAATTGATAATAGACTGGTGGGGTAGTGGTTTATCTGGAATAGATTTGTCTGGCTTCTTGTGGACAGGACACACCTGGAGAATTTTCATAATTTGTCTGGTGGATGTCAGTGTTGTAGCTGCACTAGAACAACTTGACCAGAGAGCAGTTCATATTATGAATATTAATTTTCATATTTGACAAGGTGAAATAGAATATATGACTGAATTAATTGAAGCAGATGGGTATAATAAATCTAAAATCAGCGAAAGGCATGGAGTACATAATACTACACAAAGGGCCACCTTTTGGAACTATTGTACATTATTACAAAGTTAGTAATGCCAATAACCCAGGAATATCCTGCCATATGGCTCAATTTTAATCCAAATATTTGTACATAAATGTTGTAGAATGCATGTGTTGTTTGCATGGAGTGCATTTTCCCACCACCAATAACTGTGTACATGTATCGTCATCGGGAAACTTGTTCTCACAATGGGGTCCCCATGTGGAATATGATTTGGTTTTAAAGAGCTTTGACAAACAGACTGAAAGGAATGGATGTTTACCATTTGTACACAGTGAGCAATTGATTTATCCCATGTGCAGACTAAGAAATGGTTGATATACCCTGTAGTGTTCAGAATTAAACTTGCATGCAGTTTTGAACTTATGTAGTGCACAGAGGGAAAGATAAAGATTTCGACATCTAATTTAGCACATGTCACCACATCCTTCAAAGTTTCCCTGTACAAATGCATCACCTTTGTTTGACAGTTATCCTTTCTAAAATAATGCTTTTATTCATAAGTTTTTATCCTTTTAAATATGGAGCTTGACAGTGGTGGGATATCCAAGCTACTAAAAATGACTTTGCTAGTAAATAAAGCTGTTAAAATGCATCTGCTATCCTTGGTATTGTGTGGGGAGATACAGGCCTAAAAAATCCTATATAGCAGCATACCTTGCATCACAGAAGAACATTAGTTTGCCAAAACTAGACAAGGCTAAACTCATCAAAAATCTTTAGGTGGGAGTCCCAAAATAGGTTGGATATGAATGTTGGATATTCTGATTCTGAAGTTTACATTCTTTACAGGCTTTTCAACAATTCTTCTGCTTAAGTTACTGAGGGAAAGTGGCAGAAACTATATGCAAATCCACATTTGATATTGATTTTTAAAATAGTTGTACAAAGTCAGTGAAATATGCAGTGCAATGTTTATTTGGTTTTCTTGCATAAGAATGAAGAATGTTGATATTGATTTTACAAAGTGTTTACTTGGACCATAGAAATCAGGGAATGGAAGCAGACTTTTGGATTGAAACTGAAAAGTCATGATAATCTATTCATCCATGAAGGTGTGCCAAATGTCTGTGACCCAGCTGTTTAGCGGCTGATATCATTGCACCTGCTTCCTGTTCTCGATGGGCTTTCTTTTCCACATCAGCACTATTGTCAACTAGTGCTCTGGCATTCTCTGGGACATACTCTGCACATCTCCAGAAACATTAAAAGTCTTCTTGAACTTCCTCCTCATGCTCTTCTTTCAACTCCTATTTCTATTCCTGTTTAATTCCTGAAGTAATTTTGCCTTTAAGAGGGGGAGCGTAAGTGAGATTCTTGTTACTTGCACTATGACAAGTGTCAGGTGGAGTACCCTCCATTCCTCATGCACTTCACAATTTGTTGATGCATTTCTCAGCTTATAAATGTGTCAAGCCTTTTAATGAAAAGTAAAATAATAATAATCAAGTTTCTTTTAGGGCTGCTGAGAAGTCACTTTACACACAATCCAACTGAAGGATAAATATTTTGCCATTTTATAATCTTGCTGTTAATTTGCTTTGGATAGAGATATTCATGTAAGAATTTTGCCTGCATAAATATGTGGACATTTTCATATTTACTTTTTATAGTTATCTCAGACAATTTCCTCTCCCAAAGGAGGAAGGTTGGTGGGTGGCAGGAATGATGACCTAATGAATTAGAATCGTAAAAGCAAATAAATATAACCGACATAAAATGTACTTGGACATACACAGGTCACTCTATATCTCAGATCTTTGCAGTCTCCCACCATTTTAAATAATTTATATCACCAAAAATTATCAGCACTGTGTGATTCAGTTTCAAGTTTACCCAGAGTAAATTGCATTAGTGATCAACCATGGGTGAAATCATTACTGCACATGGGCACTTCCATTTGGGATGTATAGTAATGTTTCTAACCACCACTCATTGTCACAGTTTTACTTTTCATTTCCTACTGACAGTATGACAGTCACACAAACCAAAGATTAAAGCACACAGAAATCCCTGAAGTGATGTGAACTAAAGGGTCTCTATTCTCATTTAAATATTTTGATGGTGACATCTAACAGATTTGTACTCCAACAGGTAAAATAGTTGTACAATCATTTCTCCTAGCTTCACCATTGTTTGCAAACTTTTTTTCTCTATTTTATGTACTTAGTATGTCAGGCAGTAATTCCTGCCTCACTGATATTCTGTGGTACTCATGGAAGAGGATTATGCAAGTCATGGCCACACATTCTCTGAAGATCATATTGTTTCCTCTCTCTTCCATCATTTTCCTTTGCCTCCATGGAGATAGCAGTCACATCTGCAACTCCTGTTGGCAAATGTCTATCTTGTGACTTGCAACATATTTCATACTAAGAGGAATAGTAGTGTGATTTCAATCGCCTCTTGTAATTTTTCCATTTTTCAGGGGGACCCAATCTGGCACTAGCTTTTATTGCAATGACGTTTTAGGGTACCCAAGTGCATTCAATCCAATTTCTAGGCAACTTGCACTAATTTATACATTCATAATGCATACCATATAGGGATTTAAATTCATGGCATTGGATATGTGTTCAAAGATCATGATGTAAAATTAATTTGTGCCCAGCAGTGCACAAAATTTGTGTTGCCTTCTTACTGTTATGATTTCAAGGAATAGCCAGCACTGACTGCTGGGCCTAATTTTACACGATGCGCACCTACAGGCTAGCTTGTACTTGTTGAAGTCAACATGGATCTCTTAAAGAGGATGCAAATTGTGGCTGAAGCAGCTGTAGGAAATTATTCCTTTTCATTTATTTTTAGTAGCTTGCTAGGAGAGATGACAGAATGGGAGAGTGAGTAGAATTTAATCCAGACAAGTGTGAGGTAATGCATTTTTGGACATCAAATATTAACAGAGTATAGAGTAAATGGCAGGGACCTCAGGAGTATTGATGCACAGAGTGATCTTGGGGTGCAAGTTCATTGCTCCCTGAAACTGGTGACACAGGTGGGTAGGATAGTGAAGAAGGCATTTGGCATGCTTGTCTTCAAAGGCCAAGACGTTTGGTATAAGAGTTGGGATGTCATGTTGCAGCTGTACAAAACATTGGTTAGGGAGCACTTAGAGTATTGTGTGCAGTTCTGGTTGCACACTACAAGAAGGATTTGGTAGTATTAGAAAGGATGTTGCCTGGAATGGAGGGCTTTACTTATAAGGCAAGATTGTACAGGTTGAGTTTACTCTCACTGAAATGTAGGAGGCTGAGGGGTGACTTTAGAGGTTTATAAAATTACGAGGGGCGTAGATGGAGCAGATCGTCAGTCTTTTTCCTAGGGTGGAGGAGTCTAAATCTAGAGGGCATAGGTTTGAGATGAGAGGGGAGAAATGAAAAGGAGATCTGAGAGGCAACTTTTTCACACAAAAGGTGGTGGTTATATGGAATGAGCTGCCAAAGGAAGTGGTAGAGGCAGATACAATTATAGCACTTAAAAGTTGTTTGGAGAGGTACTTGTATATGAAAGGAGTACAGGCCAAAAGCAGCCAAGTAGGATTAGCATAGATAGGCATGGATGAGTTGGGCTGATGGCCCCGTATTTGTGCTGTACAACTCTATGAGTCTATACCACAATTTTCAGGCAAATGCAGCACTTAGTGTTCTTAGTCAATAAGGTGGAGCGGGAGAGAAATGTCTTTAATCTGGAGAAGCCCATGGTGTTCTTAAGGCACATATTGCCCTGTGAATATCTTCATTGAACTGGACCTCCTGGTGAGGCTCTTCTTCAAACTTCTTTTGGGAGGTTGTCCTGCTCTGTGTGGTCATTTGTCATTCTTCCCATTACGTTGCAGTCCTGAGGGTACATTAACAGAAGTACACATGGCAGGGATTATATGTACAAAATGCTTAAATATTTTTGTCAGTATTGAGGGAACAGGTTTAAAGGGGATCTGAGAGGTAAATTTTTCACATAAGAATAGTTGGCATCCGGAATAAGCTACCACAGAGGTGGCGGAGGCACGAACAATAACAGCATTTTAGAGGCATCCAGACAAGGACAAATGAACAAGGCATAGAAGGATATAGGATTAATGAAGGCAAATAGAATTAGTATAAATAGGCATGATGGTTGGCATAGATGCAGTGGGACGAAAGGACTGTTTCTATGCTGTACAACTCTGACATTCTTGATTCAGCAGTTTAACATATACAACTTTGTATAAGAAGCCTTTTTTAAATTTTATGCGCTCTTCCATAATAAGGTGTGGCTAACAATGAGATCATAACAGGTTATATACATGGGTCCTAGAGCCCTAAAATTTATTACAGGGGAGCGTAGGTTGTAGGTTTCTGCTTGTAGGTTTTCTCTGTTTCTCCTTATTCTCTTCTCCTTCTGCTTATTACACAAGGCTTTTGTGTGCTGCTGCTGAATGAACACAATAGTTTTTCAATCAATCAATCAGCAACTAACTACAAATAATTTCAAAATACCACAGATCTATGGCCATCCTGCCACCAAATCATGGATCTTCTATGGGAGTTACATACATATCATTAGTTGGACCATTAAGGTCCATTTTGTTAGCACTGCTGTCAAATCAACACTGGAAACTGACTTAAGGATTTGCTTACTTTTCATACTTCTAGCAGGTGAGACTATTGCAATATTCCAGCTCCCTTCCCAATATGACAGGCAGTGTGGCTCGCATTATACCAACACATGTCAAATCAGAGGCAAAGCAAATCAGGATGCAGTGTTCAAACAATGGATGCTGCCCAACTAAATTTTGCAATCACTTTGTGAAGTCTAAGCTTTATCTCATTAATTACCTGCAGTCAAGATTCTTGCCACTTGCATTTTAACCAGAGAAAAACTAATATATCCTATTCATTCTCACATTGGAATATGGAAGTTTTGAAGAATGTTTTTGTCTTATTCTAATACAATACATTCCACGAGCACCTTTAAACCTGGTTAAAAATGAAATGTGTGGTACTTGGTATGTTATCTGAACATTGATTGCTCCTTCTGGATGGATGTTAACATGCCAATTACACTCCTTTGATGGAACATTCTAGAGCGTCTCAAAATAAAATAGATAATTTTTGCCTTTCAATTTGAAGTATTATTTGGATACAACTGGCATGTAAAAGGATAGCATTGTTAAGGTAATTAAATATTCATATTACTTGTGTTGTAACCTACATTTCTTTTAAAATTATGTCAGCGAATGAGGTTTGGAATTAAATCAGAAATGTAGTGGAACAAAGGGAATCCTGGTATATAATACATGATGAGTTTGCTATTTCAGTTGGACAAGAGATTCCATGGCATTTTTCAAATGGTTTTTCCAGAGTTTCCCAGCCAAAATTAACCACTCAACTAAAATGATTAAAGCAGTTTTTTTTGCTGACTGTGGGCCCTTGTGCAGTTTCCCACATTATAATAGTGACCTCGCTTCAAAAAGAATATTTTTGGGGGGTGTTTTATGTCTCTTAATGAATACAAAATGTTTAGGTTTAGGCTTGAACCTTTGAGAAGGGCTCCCAACAAACACAATGTGTGTTTTTGTGATTTTTCCTTCTTGAGTTCCTGGTTTGCCAGTCTGTGAACTTTGCCAAGGGGAATAAGCATCTGTGTGGAAATATCCCTCCTCTTTATAAATAATTGAGCACCCACTTGGGACATAGGTAAGTTGATGCATGCCCATTGTTAAGTTTACTCTAGAATCATCATATGTACAGTATGGGAGGAGTCATTTGCTCATCAAACTTATTCAGGTTCTCTGGAAAAGCTATCTACTTATTTTCCAAGTTCTCCAACGTAAGAACATCTAGTTGAAAATCAAAAGACTATGCACTTAGGGGAAGACCTTAAATTATTTGTCTCACATTTCCATTATGAAAATTGCATGGCAGGAGTTGAAAGTCTAATATTGCTTTGTATATTTTTTCAAGTTGAAAGAGGTCCTGAAATTGGGAACAGCAGCCTCATTTACATAATAAACAGGACAGTTTGAAAGCTAATTTCATTTTAGGTGTCAAGCATTTGGTCTCAGGGAGGAGCCTGCCTAGTGTTTCAGTATGTCTAAGATACTCAAAAGTATTTATAGATTCAAATTAATGACAAGGATAGTTCAGTAAACTATAGAAAAGCCCACTTTGCATCCTTGTTGTGTTTTACTGCCACAAAGGCTCTTGATTCTGCCAGTTCTTCTCTCAGACATTTGTAGGAACATACAGAGAGCAGTTGGTCACTTCCTATAGTTCTTAAAGGGGTGCACATCAACATCACATCAGTCACATTTAGTTAAGGGAATTGGATTCCTATTTCCTGTTGTAGAACACTTTTCCATTGTAATTGCAAACTTGAAAGGAAATGGTTAGTGCATATTCTGGGTGTTGAAAGGCCTAACTGAGACAAATTATGGTGCAAAGAACCAAATTCCTCCTCAGGCAGACACTATGGTGCATTGGTGATTTTTGTGCCCATTTTGACTGCCATCAGCACTCAGCATTCTCCAGTCAGATCAGACTGCAACACATTAGATAAATGAGTTTACCTCTACACTATTCCCAACAATATCTCTTCATTTTAAATTTCCCTGCACTTCTTCTTCTTGTCAATCAGAGTTGCAGAAATAATCCAGAACCAGTTGTGATTTATGAACAACTTTTGTGCTCTTTACGATATAAGCTAGCTCAAGGCTCCTCAGCCTCTTATTTTACAGAGACCTTGGCAGTTCTTTACTCAAGGAAAGTATAACAAACATAACTAGGGACACAATTCCCAGCTGAAGGGACATTGCCACTCTGTCTGGTTTAGTAGAAGATTCTGAAAAATATTGGAATTAAACTCCCAATATTTTATCAATTTACAACATTTGAATAGGATAACTTTTCATTCTTCAGTTTTCTCTTGTTTATTCTAAATGTTTAATTGTTTTTTCAATGTGCTTTTTTCTACTTCTGAACGAATCCAATATTTGTTTGGTTCTACTAACTTGATCAAAGCATTCACACACAGAAAAAAGAAAAAAAAACAGCTGTTGTTACTTGAGCTTATTAATTTATAAATGTTATTTTTAAAATAAGGATGGTGATTTCAATTCACCAGTATAATAACGTAACACTTCCATGGAAAGATGTTTTCACTTCCATGAAGAATAAATGTTAAGTTCTGTTTAAATCATATATATATACACAAAACTAAAATCTAGTTTGCAAAACCTGTGTGGTAGAAATTTAAATAAATTTTATTTTTTCAAAGACATTATTTAGAAAATCTTTTCTGTGAACACACACCACAGTAACATTGTTCCTCTTAAGACCCAATGTCTGGGAATTCAGCTTCTAACAGCATACACTGAAGCAACAGTGGTGGTGGATTCACAGCAGTTTGATGGGAGCCTCCAGAGAACAATATTTTAATGTGTGCTGTGTTGTGTATGTTGCACTTGGAAATCTTGGCCATGGACACCAAGCATCATCAGCTGATGGGATATTAACTTACTGATGTGAGCCCCTGGGAGAGGGATCTTTCTGATCGATGTATTTGCCTTCAATCCGTCACTCTTAGGTAAGGATGGGCCCTTTAACTTAAAAGGGAACATAAAACAGTACAGTACAGGAACAGGCCCTTTGACTCACCACATCTGTGCTGACCATGACACTGATCTAACTAATCCACACAGTCCGTATACCTCTATTCCCTGCCTGTTCATGTGCCTGTCTAAATGCTCTTAACTGTTGCCATCATATCTGCTTCTACCATCTGCCCTGGCATCATGTTCCAGGCACCTACCACTCTGTGGGGAAAAAAAACTTGCATCGCACATCTCCTTTAAGTTTTCCCCCACTCACTTAAAGCTATGCCCTCATGTATTTGACATTTTCACCCTGGGAAAAAGACTCCACTATCTACACTATCTATGCCTCTCATAATTTTCTATGCTTCTATCAGGTCACCCCTCAACCTGTGATGCTTCAGAGAAAATAATCCAAGTCTGTCCAACATCTCATTATAGCTAATGCTCTCCAATACAGGCAACATCCTGGTGAACCACTTCTGCACCCCCTCCAAAACCTCCACATCCTTCCTTTAATGCATTTACCAGAACTGCACAAAATACTCCAAACGTGGCCTAACCAAAGTTTTATACAGCTGCAACATGACTTGCCAACTTTTATACTCAGTGCCACAAGTGTGCTGTATGCTTTCTTCAGGATCCTATCCACTTGTGTTGCCACTTTCAGGGAACTATAGACTTGCACACCACAAACCTTTATCTTTTACTTGTCTTGTAATGTACTGTACTGCTGCTGCAAAAAGGTAATATTCATGGCATTTATACCATGTACATTTACCCTATAATGGTTAGAAGTGAAAGTTGTAGATGTGTAAGAGTGGGAGGGGTTGGAGATGAGGGCTGGAAGTAGGAGGTTGAGTGTTTGGGATTGGTTTTGGGGGAAGGGTGGGAGATTGAGGTTGAAGTAATAGGTAGGATTGGAGTGGAGATGGGGAATGGGGCAGGTTGTGTATTTGCGAAAAGGGGCTTCAAGTTGGTTTGGGCCCGGGGATGGGGACTGGGGTTGAATGACAAGGTAAAGGTCAATTGAAAAATTTAAAATCTGGCATTTGTTGTCATAAAACTCCCTGGATTTGACCTGGAGCCTTCAGTAATTTATGAAAATCACCAGGGCTTTGGTGATTTCTGAATGAAGTATGTTTATGGATCCTTGTCTCTGCTCACAGATACAGAGGACCCAATGGCAAAAAGTAGTGACTGCAGCAAATGCACCAGGCACTGCTTACTGGGGATTTCCAATGCATGAGGATGCAGCAGGAGAGAACTCTCACATAATTACACTCAAGTATTTGGTGAGTATGAGAAAAGCTCTTGGTTAATAGTTTATGTATTCTGTTTGTAGGTTTCTTCTGCTTCTCCTTCTCCTTATTCTCTTCTCCTTCTGCTTATTACACAAGGCTTCTGTGTGCTCCTGCTGAATGAACACAATAGTTTTTCAATAGTATCCCAAATGCTTCTTCTCCACTTTGAGAGTTATCGGTGAGGAATTCCCAAGAATCAATGGAGAGGTTGCAATTTCTTGACAAGGATTTCAACACAGCTTTGAGTCTTTTCCTTTGTCGACCTGGTAATCTCTTTCCACGACTGAGCTCAGAATAGAGTGCCTGTTTCAGGAGACTGGTGTCAGGTGTGCAAACCATGTGACCTGCCCAAAGGAGCCTAAGTGGATTCAATGCTGAGAATGTTGCCCTGGAAGAGGGCACTGACACTTATCCTTCCAGTGAACTTGGATGATTTTGCAGGGTCGGCATTGGGGATATCTTCCAAGTGCCTGCTGTGGATAATCCAAATCTCAGAAGCATATAGGATGATTGGCTTTCTGTTTATCTCAGCATCATGTTGAACCTCATCTCCAACAAACTCCCCCTTGGAGTGGAGCTAATCTTTAAAACGAATGGGACACTGTCTAACTCTACAGTGACTATGCTCCAGATTTAAAGCTACATTTGGGCATGTGCCTGAGCCCCTAGCCAATGCTAATGCCTTCACTGAAGCATATGAGAGGATGGACTATGCATTCAACATCTACAAACTAAACGTCCTTTATCAACCTGCCAACTTCCTTCCTGCTAGACCACACTGCTGTCCAACAATAAAGTTTCACTGCGAAGCCTTGAAAAAAACTGGACTACTCCCCATATATTGGGAGCCACTGCTCAGCAAAGACAGATCTCAGTAATGAAATTCACTGCAACCTTCAATGCACCAGCACAGATTTTGATCAGTTGAGGAAAAGGGTGTTTGAAAATCAAGATCTCAGACTCTGCATAAATCCCACTGTTGATATTCTCTCCCAGACTAATTTCTCTGCTTTATAGTTTGTTATTAAATTTATAATGCTCAGCAGGATTAATCATGAAGGAACAACTTTTGTAGGAAAGGGTACAGGCTCAGCTTAACATATTTTCATTGTTCTGTATTTACAATTTCTGTGTTTGGAAACTCCTATGATTTGACTATTTGACCTTATTTAAATGGTTGTGGTGGAGGCGTTGGTGCTACCTGTAGTGACATTGAGTCAGCCAAAAGCAAACATTCCCGGGTATGGTTAAGAGATTAAGGAACCAGGATACAGATCAGCCATGAACTAATTAAACAGCAGATTAGGTTTATGTAGTTAAATTACATATTCTTGTTTGAATGTTTCTGCTTGCCTGTAGGTTCCCTTTTTTAAAAAAAGGTAAAATTTCTGTATGGTTGTAACTGAAAATGTATTTTTTTTAAACAACAGTTCTTAGTTAGGCTTAAATTAAAGTTTCACATGAAGCAACGGATGAGTCTTTATGGGTACACAATGTAGGCTATTTTTAACTCCGTAATACAATAAAATAATACGTTACAGTTATTGCTAGAGGGGAAACAAGTCAATGGGTTACATCTGTTTATTGCAATGTTAAGGAAAACATCAGTTATATGGAATAATCAGCTCCAGACTTTGTCTGATTATGGAGAGAGGTATTAATTTATCCATCATTTGAAAAATGAGGTAGACTACATTTACCATTTACCATTAAGCACGTCTTTTCTACATTTTATGTTTTCTGTCAAATTTAACATTCTGAAAACACATTTTTAAAATAAAATTTGCTCAGTTCTATGTTTAAGCACGTATCAGTTCACCCTTTGCCACTGTCGGGACTTAAAAACCTAACCAGACTGAAGAAGGTATTCTGTAGCATGTGGAACACTTCTGAATAGTCTTTGGCACAATATTACTAACAGACTCCCTTGTCTGTCAACCAGCAGAAGTGGTGTAGGTGCAATCAGAAATGCTTTATAGCCTCAACAATAGGTACAGCAAAATCCTTATGCTATCCTTTACAAAAGCATAATCCTAACTGTCACTTTCTCAACATTTCTCTGCTCATGCACACTCCAATTCAGTAGCATTGAACATCCTTGGCTAGTTTCTGATGTCTGACCTTTGATTTATTTTGAAAAGAGATGTCAGCAGGTTTGTGGACAGGAATTTTAAATGTGACCGATTTTGGAGTGGCACATTAAACAGAATGCTTATTGTACACAATTGTGCACATCCTTAATGTGCTTAATGATTATTGGAGGATGTTGAGTCATTAAATCCTACTCCTAATACTTTTTTTTCTAGCCTAGATAAATTTCAGTAAATTGCTCAGGGTAACAAATTGGAAGTTATTTTTAGCTGCAGGATTAGGTGGTGGATTTCACTTTTGTCAATTTAAACTATCAACTAAATTACATGAACAAAATTGGAATAAGTAAGCAACAGCAATATTGTGATTATTATTCAAAGCAACAGATACTCCTGTTTAATCACTTTAAAGGAATTAAAAGCCTTCAAACCCAAAACAAAATAACTATTCTTTCAATTAAAATTTCTATCTGAAGAGTAATTATTTTTGTATATTTTTCACTAAATTAGACGCTAAACTGATACAATACTAAATGCTTTAAAGTCTCAACCACATCCCCCCAATTTACCTCAAGTCAGCTAGATCTATAATCTTACCAATTGTTGTATATTTGACAGTCAGTTTTAAATATCTCAACAGTACAACTATTTTCCTTTATCATAGGATATCGATGTTGCTGGAAAGGCCAGCATTATTTACCTAATTGCTCTTGAAAATGTGTTGGTGAACTAAGGCAGTCCAACACAGTTGTTATGGAGGGAATACCAGTATATGGACCTAGTGATGACGAAAGAATGGCAATATATTTACAGTAGTGTGAGACTTGGAGAGAACCTGCAGTTGGTGGTGTTCTCATGTGCCTTCTAACTTTGTCATTCTTGGCAGAAGAGGTTATGGTTTTCAGAGGTATTGTCGGAG